>NC_056743.1:151132456-151202456 GCF_019279795.1 Protopterus annectens | reverse complement strand
CTAACACTCAGCATGGTTTCTGTCCTAGTTATAGCACTATCACTGCCCTTGTTAACTTTACTAACATTATTAACCACCATTGCAATGATGACAATTTAGAGTCCTCCATCTTTCTTGATCTGTCCAAAGCCATTGATGCTGTCTCCCATTCTAAACTCTTAACTACACTCTCAGAACTTAAATGTAGCCATTCTGCACTTACTTGGTTCCAGCAATATCTAACTAGATACCAGCAAGCTATAAAATGGCAGCAAAGTCTCTCTTCATTACTTCCTGTAACCTTGGGACTTCCACAAGGATCTATTCTGGGCCCTCTCCTTTTAATATCTTTACTAACAATCTTCATACTGCCATACCACTTGCCTACATAGTTAAATATCCAGATGATTGCACCCTGATTTATACCGCTGCAACACTATAAAAACTCCAAAAAAATCACCCAGCAGTCATGCTGTGGAATCTTGATTAAACAATGCACAACTTATGCTTAACCCTACCAAAACAAAACTCATGCTCTTCTAATCAACTAGAGCTGCAGACACCCACCCACCATTTAGTAACTCATCATTAAACCATAAAATTATTTCTCTAGTTTCCCAAACAAAATTACTTGGAGTGGTCATTGACCATAACATAAAATTCAACATAAACATATCGCAGACCATAAAAAAGTTCACAAAAAACTAGGAACCCTGTACAGAAATCAACACTTTCCAAATAAATCTTCAAGGGCCACTATAGTAAGAACCCATCTTATCTCTATGCTACAATACACATCACAAATTATTAAAAACATTAAGAAATCTCACCTAGCAAAACTGGAAACTTGCTATAATAAAATCACAAAGTTTGTCACAGTAATAAATTTCAGATCCCATCATTGTTTGGCTTTAAAACAGCTATCCAGGCTCAAACTACCAAATCTACTTGTTTATAATCAACTCACTTACACCCAACGAATACTAAATCAGCCAGAAAAAATAGCAGTGCTTCAAAATTTACTAAAGCACTACTCCAATAACAGGGTATTTCTTTCTAGTAACAAATCCTTCCTAAATATATCCAAACCTAACACTGCAGCTGGAGTTTCCCTTTTCTCAAACTGCATTGCCAAAACTTGGAATTCCCTGCCATTAAATATCAGAACAACTTCTAACACTTCCAACTTAAAAAAAACTTCTCAAATCACACCTATCAGAGTCATGGATCTGTTCTTGCACAAACCCTGTTTAGGAAATATATGTCTTAAGGCAGCTAAATGAATACAACCTGTTATTTTTTGTATTTGAATAGTATACCCCTATTAATCATATATACAGTGGATATAAAAAGTTTACACACCCCTGTTAAAATGCCAGGTTTTTGTGATATAAAAAATTAGTCCACAATAAATAATTTCAGAACTTTTCCCACCTTTAATGTGACCTATAACCTGTAAAATTCAATTGAAAAACAAACGCATCTGTTAGGGGAAATAATATAAAAAAATAAAAAACATAAAATAAGCTGGTTGCATAAGTGTGGACACCCTTAAGCTAATACATTGTTGAAGCACCTTTTGAAACAGCTTATCGTACATTTTTTATTTTTTATATTTTTTCCTCTAACAGATGTGTTTTTAAAGGTGCAAAAAGTTTTGAAATGATTTATTGTGGTCTCATTTTTTATATCACAAAAACTGGCATTTTAACAGGGGTGTGTAACCTTTTTATATCCACCGTATACTTAATTTGCTTGTTTTCTACCTACAATCACAGTGCTGCTATTTCTTGTATCCTATCTAGACTATGTGATTATATCAGAGAAATGTATAGCATGTATTTTCATTTTGTACTTGTATCTGAGATTGAATCAATATTTGTATTTATACGTTGTATATGTATCTTACAGTTATTTATAAATGTGGAACTTTTCTCTCCGGGCCTCCGTTGAAAAAGGACATTTTGTCCTGTTGGTCTTTCCCAGTAAACAAATGTAAAATAAATAATTAAAACTAGCCTCACATTTCTCTGAATAGTGGAATTGTTATAGGAAGGTTTTTAAGAAAGTAAGATGTAGGCTTAAGCTTGAGGGAAGGGGCAGCATTAAGATTATAGGTAGCACCCTTTATTAAATAGGCAAGGGGAATTAGTTTAAGAGTTTTGAACCTCTTTTTTTCAGTGTAAGACAGAAACCTCAAATAAGTTAAGGTTGCAGGAAACAAATATCTGCAAAATAGAAATAAAAACGTAAGTAAATTTTGTTCTGAGACATATTTTGCAAATAGTGGACAACCTAGGGAAGAAAAATTGAGAGGATGGTGCACAGTTCAGTCACACCAAGACAGACAGAGCAATATAAAAAAGGAAATATAATGGATGTATAACAAGATAACCCTGAATATAGCTCTAATGATTTTTGTGCCGAGTCAAAATGCTGGAAATGGTAGCAAAAGAAAGGTGGTTGTTTGCATCTAAATCATAAAGGAGAAACAAACAACACTACTACCAAAAAATAATAATAATAATGTAGAGACAGCAGTTAACAGTAATAATATTTTGGTCAGTTTTCTTAGGCAATTCATCATTGGTGTCTGTATTAGTAGGAATGGAGGCAGGGCTTTATTTGTCATGACTGGCTGACCATTATGAGATTCTAAAGTTGATTGACCTCAAGGGGAGCTGGATAGACTTTAAAAAGACACAAAGGGAGGATTGTCTTTTTAGCAAAGCAAGTGGAACTGTAGGTAGAACTGTAGGGGAAAAAGTTGAGAAAAATGTTTCCAGTCTTACCAATATTCTGAGCTACAGAATGATTTGTTGTAGAGATGGCCAAAACCTAGTGATGGGGCAAATACATAGTCATGCTCTAGGGGATACTCAGGAATGGACAAAACTAATGCACAGACCGAAGCAAGCTTTAACTGGCCAGGAGTAATGAACAAACTTCTATGATGGATGTCCTGAATGCCAGAAGGCAGCACCTCACCCAAGCTTTAAAAATCATTTTATTCTAGTGTACTTATCAGAGATGTACCATTTACACATATTGCTATTGACATTATTGTGACATTAGCAGAGAGACCAGTTGGCATAATGGTTAAGGTCTTCGCCTTCCATGCACAAGGTGCAAGTTACAATCCTGTCCTCTGGCCAATGCCTGTCTGGAGTTTGCATGCTCTCCTTGTGTCTCTGTGGGGTTCCTTCCACTTCTGAAAAACATGCTGAATGTTTCCATCTCAGACTCACCAATGAATGGAACTATGGGCAACAACACAGGCTGTACATGGTACCCTATAGGGGGATATATCTGGGCATCTACTGTGGTGCACAGTATCCTGTATATAGGAGAACATGGATCACAGACTGCATGCCATGTCAGGGCTATCTACTCGACAGTGTAAAATATGTCACCAAATGGGCAGTGATAAGTGGGTTGTGGACCTGGCCTACTCTGAACTACAGCAGGGCCCGTGCTAACAGTGGTAGGGGTATATGTGTCCCTATTGGCCAGTCTATGCCTGCCATAAAGTCCAGCAGCCCTGGGTCAATAACCTGCTGGCCGGCCAGTGTTACATGGGATGCCTCTGAAAGCTGGATATAAAACCAATCAACCTGCCAAACATGAAAACTAAGAATTACTACACTCAGTGCAGATTCACTAACAGGATATATCTTGGAAGTGGATGACATGATTGTAAGGAAATGGCAGGATGTCCTATGTATTCAAGAGACAAGATGGAAGGGCAGCAAAGCCACTTGGCTTGGGATCCAAAGTCTTCTACTCAGGAGGAGAAATTATGTGGGAATTGTGGTGTGTGAGAGAGAGAGAGAGAGTCTTCAGAAGGCAGTAGATATGTCATCAGAATTAATGACAGACTCCTGGCAGTCAGACTTCGGTGTAATTATAGGGCAGTATTCATAATCTCAGCCTATGCCCCACAGCAGAGTTGTGATAGTGAGAAAAAGAGTTAATTCAGACAGCAGTTGCAGGACCTACTAGATAAAGCAGGAGAACTTGAATTGGTGTTGATAATGGGTACCTTGAATGCACATATTGGGACTGTCTAGATCCACATGGGTGGAGCAGTAGGAATAAAGAAGGAGAGATCATTTTAGACTTTTGTCTGGTAAATGGCTTGATAGCAGCCAACACGTGGTTCAGAAATAGAGACATTCACAAGATCACATTCCTAGTAAGGAAAGGGCATTCAGGTAGAATCAATGATTGTAAAGTCATCCCCAAGTCATCTGCAAGCAGTGGTCAGAGAAGGCTCTAAGGTCAACAGAAACCAGGCTGAAGACATGGAATTTGACTGAAGAGAAAGCAGAACAGTTCAAGAAATACACCCCAAGAAGAGAAGGAAATAGGTGGAGTTTAAGAAGAATGACAGTGCCTCAAAATAGCATGTGTGGGGACTATAGAGCAGCTATGCATCCAAGCCAAGTATAGAAATAAGGTACATAAGGAAAGGTGGAGGGTGGACTGCAGAAGTCTAGGAAGTCAACAAAAGAAAGAAGGAGTGCAGGAAAAAGTGGGAAATAGAAAACATAGACCAGGCTAGGAAGGAATACTGGTTGGCTAAGAAAGAAGCTTAGAAAGGAGTTGCAGTAAAGAACAGGATGTTGAAATTACTCTGCCAGCTTCTGGAGAGTGACTTAGTAGGTGGCACAAAGAAACTATATCAGGCTGCAAGACAAAGATAGAAAGATAAATAAGATAGGCAGACACCCTTCATAAGGGATGCCAGCAACAACCTGCTCACCAGTCCACAGGAAATCAAAGGCAAATGGAAGGAGTACTTCTAGCAGATGCTGAATGAAGAAAACCCCAGAGAAGCTGTACTTCCTCAGACACAGCCTAGGATAACAGAAAAAGAGGGGCACACCTTAGAAGAAGTAAAAATAGAACTAAGGAAAATGAAGTCAGGGAAAGCAGCCAGCTCAGATGAGTTCACAGCAGATATGATAAAGATGCTCGGTGAGATGGGGGGAAATGACTTCTAAGTGTACTCATAGCAGTGTGGAGAGAAAGGGGTATCTCAGTTGACTGGAGAATGACCACACTTGTGCCAGGCAACATCCACAACTGTGGGCAGTACAGAGATATCAAACACCTGTCACATTGCATGAAAGTTCTGGAGAGAGTGGCTGATAAATGGATATGCAGAGCAGTAGAAAGTAAGATGGGAGATGAAAAGTACAGATTTAGATCAGGATGCAGGATAACTGAAGGCTTACTGAATCTGCCGAAACCGGTCTGTTTTGCCATGATTTAATAATGGAATAAAGCTTCTATATGTTTTCTAACACCACTATGTGCTGGGTGTTGTTTTTTTCAATTACTGCAGGACAGCTGACCCAATATTTGCTGTGAGACAGATAGCTGAGAAGAAACTAGAAATTAGAAGAGAGTCCAACTGGGCATTTCTAGACTTGGAGAAAGCATATGATAAAGTCCCAAGAAAGCTGATTTTGGCAGTACTGTGGTGGTTTGAAATCTTAGAAACATTGGTAGAATTAGTGCAGGCTATGTACATGGACCCAATGACTCGAGTATGAACAGTGTTCTGTCTCACAGAGGGGTTCCCAGTGGGAGAGGGTACGCTTCAGGGTTCAGTTCTGAGCCCACTGCTGTTTATACTGGTGATGGACTACATTAGTACAGAGGAGATGGATCAAGAAGGTTGCTGTATGCAGATGATGTGGCTTTACAGGTATACTCTGAGCAAGAACTTCAACAAAGGATAGGGGAATGGAATGCAAAACTGAAAGCACCTGGGATGAAACTAAGCACAGACAAGACAGTGGTAATGGCAACAAATTAATGGCAGCAAATTGGGGAAATCAGAAGAAGCTGAGAACTGAGATAGGAGGGAAGAAAATAGAACAGGTTAATCGCTTCAGGTATCTGGGAGGGGTGATTGAGAAGGGAAGTCTGAATGAAGAAGTCAAAGCTAGAATCAGTGGGGCTGCAGCTGACTGGTATAGAGTCTCAGGTGTAGTGAATGACAAAAGAATGCCAACGAATCTGAAAAGTAAGGTGTACAAGACAGCGTTGCAACCAGTACTATAGTATGGTACAGAAACCTGGGCAGTAAAGGCAGAGCAGACGAGGAAGCTAGAGGTGATGGGAGATGAAGTGCCTGAGAAGGGTGGTAGGATGCACTCTGTGGGACAGATGAAGAAATGACGACATAAGAGCAGAAGCCAAAGTAGCTCCAATTGCAGAAAAGATCAAAGAGTACAGATTACGATGGTTTGGACACATCAGAAAAGCAGAAGACAATCTGGTGAGGAAGATTTGGAACAGACAGCAAGAAGGTAAAAGGAAATGAGGACATCCAGCAAAGAAGTGGATGGATTGTGTGAGAGATTTGTGACATTCAAGCATGAGTGTTGAAGAAGGCAGGAGTGTGGCACTGAATTGAGAGAGATGGCAACAGTTAACACGATACCCCGACCCCATGTAGAAAATGGGAAAAAGGGGGCTGCTGCTGATGATGATGATTGGTAAAATCTAACAATAGGATTCAGTACATCATGTTTTTTCTATGCTATGCTAGTAAGTACCCTGTGGCTATACTCATATGTAACTCTAATGTTAAATCTGTAACTATGGCCTTCGTTTTATTATTTTCCTCAGTAGGATCACCTAAGGAAACACTCAGAGATTGGTGGACTCAGTTTATGTCTGGAGCAATGCATTAACTGTGACAGTGCTGTAAAGTCAAGCAATTAAAAACTGCCAGTGTACCATCCCAAGTCAGGTAGGTTGGTACAGAATATTTACATCCGAGTTGATAAATTTTGCTGAGGAAGAAGGAAAAGCTGGGATTGTTTAGTAGCATATCTCCTGCTTGCCATTATATTAGTAGCAAAAGCCTTGACAGGGTTTAGACATTAGGCATCCTTCTGTACTGTTAAATATTGCCAAACAAACTTGTGATATAGAGTCCCCCCCCATTTAAAAGTGTGATAATACATATGCCAACTTAGTTGAAAGTGCTAATGCTCATACTACAGAAAGTCATGGAAATTACACGAGGAACACATATTTCAAACTGAAGGCTTAATGAATTCATATCTGGAGATCAGGTATTAGTTTTAGTCTCCAGTGCAAAAAAAAAAAAAAACATGTCTTTGACTCAATGGTAGGGTCAATTTGAAAAAGCAAAATAATTTAATGATATAAACTACAGGGATCAAAAGAATGGTAAAAGAAGGCCAGAACAAATGTAAAATATCAATATCCAGACTTAGTGGAAATAGCTGCACACTTCTGCAGTTAACTTGATGGCAGAAACTGATGGAACTACCAGAAAAAATAAATCTGACCTCTATTCATCTATGCCAACTGCAGGTAGATGACTCACTAGCTAACCCACAGAAACAAGAGCTAAAGGATTTTCTGCTAAATAAATAAAAAATAATAATTCAGAAATGTGTGCCATAATAAACTAGATTTGGCACTATATTGTGACCATTCCAGGGGAAAAGGTTAATATAAAACAGAATGTTGGAGTCACAGAGAAAGTCTCTGCATGAGGATGTACAGAAATGTTTAACATGGAACTAACCCTGAAGGATCAAAGGGTATGAACAGCAGCCCCTATATTCTTATTCCCAAAGCCTCATGGGAAAATGAGGTTCTGTATCAGTTTTAGTCAGATGAGCAGAATTTCAAAATATGATGACTACCCAATTCCTACAGTAGATGAACTAGTAGTGAGATTTGGAAAGGCAATATTTTTGACCATATTAGATATAAAAAAGGGGTACAGGGGAAAATATTCTAATAGATGAAGCCAGGAAAAAGAACTTTTAAACCCCAGATGGTATATCCCAGCGTACTGTCCTTCCTTTTAGGCTACATGGTGCCCATGCAACCTTTCAAAATTATGGAAAGAATTCTAAAGCCCACTGTCAAATACACTGCTACTTATCTGGATAATATCATATACCCCGAGAACTGCACTCCCATCTAGTGAAGATTCAGGCTGTCCCTGAGACAATCCAGCTTGACAGTTATTGCCAGCAAATGCAAATTAGGCATGTCAGTGGTAACATTTTTAGGATATGTAATGGGAAAGATAATTGCCAGGCTCGAGAAAGTAAAGCTAGAAGCAATGAGAAATGTACCTCTTCTAGGCACTATGAAGCTAGTGACAACATTATAGGGATTAGCTGGATATTACTGAAAAGTTATACCCCATTTTAGCATCTTTAGGTGGCCTAATACAGAACTGAATAACAGGAAGATGCTCATTAAAGTAAAATGGAGAATAGCGGCAGAAAATGTTTCAAAACAGTTGAAGAAATATTTTGTTCAGAATCTGTGTTAGCATCCCCAAACTTCAGTAAACTATTTTAGTGTATACTGATGGATCAAGCATAGGCCAAGGAGCAAGGCTTTCATAGTACTTTGAGGAGAAAGAGTACCTATAGGCTTTTCAATTCAAAAACTAAGCAAAACAGTGACCAGGTATTGCACTATCCAGTGATGATGACTACAGATCAAGTGAATGTTCTCATCAATCAACAGAATGTGCTGGAGGGACAGGTTCATAACCCAGAGACTGCCCATGCTATGGAATAGACTTCATATACATGTCAAACAGAAGACCTCACTGGCTCTCTTCAAGAGAAATATTGATGAGTGGATGGGAAATAGAAAATTCACCTCAGGGATCACTCCAGTGGCTCTACTCGACAGAGGTCTGGGAACTAAGGTAGGGTGGCACGATGCCAGGGTAATCCTATGGGCTAGGCTTGTAAAGGCTCCAGGGCCATTAGCCTAGTACACACCTATGAACTAAAGTATTATCTCTTTAGCAGGAACTTTGCATTGGTCACAAACCATGACCCCCAATGTGACTATACAAGCAACAGGATGTGAATACTAAACTGCGCAAGTGGCCGGTCTCTTTGCAGTCATTTTACATTAATGTGATACATTTTTCTGAAAGGCCCCACAAATGCACTTGGCCTTTCTAGGGCTGACAGCCTGTCTAGTGGGCTTGAAATCAGAAGTTTTAAGTTGAGGGTGATCAAATGTAAAACATCATAATGTTACAAAACTGGGATGAGATTATTTCATCACTGTTATTTTGTATAGTTGTAAATAGTATTGTTTCAGGCAGAACGTTACATTATTTGCATTAGCTTGAGAAGACCGCCAAAAGAAATGTTAATGCAATTTTGTTAAAATGCTGAATAGAAGTAGGGCTATGGCCTTGTTAGTCAGAAAGAGAGTTTGTGCTTGAAACAGGGAACTCCACTGTGGCAAAGTCAAAGACTTTCCAGGACAACCTAAAGAAGCCTGGACATCTTCCCTTAGAAGTCCACAAAGAAGCAAGCTGGTTGAAACTAGCTTCAAAATGTGTTAAAATTAGTATGAGACACTTTTTTTCTTTTTGTGGCTCTAAGAGAAAATGTCCTTTATATAGTTTCATTTGTTTCATCTGTATGTACAAGAAAAATTCACAACAGCACTGCTGGTCTTAGCTGCTTTATTTTATAACATCCTCTGTCTGTCTGTCTTTCTATCTGTCTAGCTTCATACACATCACTGTATGTCATAATATCAAAATCCAAAATATCAAAAAAATAAAACCTATTTTACCCAGAGGAGGCAAGCCAGACTACACCCCCATACCACTACAGCTTAATATAAAAACTCTAGGATTATACATCAGTGAGTGAAAAGGCAAATTAAAATGTTTTTGATATTCTGACTTCTAGATATTTTGAGACAGCAGCAGCTTTTAAATATTTTGACTTAAGATCAAATTAACTGAAATCGTGTGTGTGTGTGTGTGTGTGTGTGTGTGTGTGTGTGTGTGTGTGTGTGTGTGTACACATTTCATTTTGTTGGATATTCATTTGTTCTACAAAATGAAATACAAGTGGTTTTGTGCAAACATTCATTTTATTAAACATATTTATGGCCAGATGTTTTCTTTTTTAGTGAATAAGTAATTGAGATGAGGAAATAGATTTGGTGTTAGTGTGAGTGTTTGTGTGTTAGGGTTAGGGTAAGGAGGTAGGTTTGGTGTTTGCGTGATTATTTGCAGGGTAGGATTACGGTAAGGATTAGGTAAGGGATATATTTGGTGGTTTTGTGAATATTTACACTTTAGGGTAAGGGAGGATCTGGTGTTTGTGCAAATGTTTGCAGATTAGGGTAAAGGTAAGGTAAGTGGACACGTTTATTGTTGTTAGAGTACACTTGTGTGCAAGCATCTGTGTGTGTGTGTGTGTTTGTGTGTGTGTGTGTGTGTGTGTGTGTGTGTGTGTGTGTGTGTGTGTGTGTGTGTGTCTGTGTGTGTGTACTCACGTATGTGTGTGTGTCTGAGCCTATCATGCACCACTTTAGTAATGCATGCTAATCACAACCCTGTCCCTATTTCCTAACCCTGCACCTTATCTTAAAATCATTTCTAAAGCAATACCACTATCCAGACAAACGGACCTGCGGTGGTGGTGCTGCAGTAGCGTTGTTGCCTCACAGTAAGACGTCCTGTTCGATTCTCAGCTAGAGCGTCTTCTGTGTGGAGACATGTGTGAATGGGCGTACCTTCATTGAAGGTTGTGCAGCAGGGCCGGCAACTCGGCACGTAAAAATCTACTGCCAATCATTAGTAGACCGGAGTTCCGCTGTAGCGACCCCTAACCGGGAAAAGCCGAAAGACACAACAACAACCACTATCCAGACAAACAAAGGTCTGAATGTTATAGCAGGCTTTTGGTTTAAAGCTTTAGCAGGTTTTGTATGTTGTGATTTTGTTATTTTGAGTCTTTGGTGTGCTTTATTTATCTTTTCAGGATCAACATTTTGGTACTTCATTTATTCAAAATGTAATCATATATGAATTTTTATATACAAGTTTTCAGTCAGATGACATTTCAGTGAACTGTGTTCAACCACGTGTGTGTGTGTGTGTGTGTGTGTGTGTGTGTGTGTGTGTGTGTGTGTGTGTGTGTGTGTGTGTATATATATATATATATATATATGGGTCTATCTGAGTTCATCGACATTTTAAAATATCGAAAACGAATTAACCGACACGAGAATGTCGAAAGTCACGTCACCGACGCCAGAAGATCGACGAGGCAGAAGACCGACGGAGGAAGACACCGACGCTGAGAAGCTGCGATGGGGAAAGGATATGTAAGTCTGCGGTAGTGACGGACGATAGGGTGCGAGTAAGGTAAGTGTGCGATGCTGGTGTTTAATAGGGGTAGGGGTGGGGTAAGTGAGTTAGGGTTAGGGCGCGGGTTAGGTGAGTGTGCGAGTAAGGTAAGTGTGCGATGTTGGTGTTTTGTAGGGGTAGGGGGGGATAAGTGAGTTAGGGTTAGGGCGCGAGTAAGGTAAGTGTGCGATGTTGGTGTTTTGTAGGGGTAGGGGTGGGATAAGTGAGTTAGGGTTAGGGCGTGGGTTAGGTGAGTGTGCGATAGTGACGGACCTTAGGGTAAGGGTTTGGGTCAGGGTTGTGGATAGTTGTGTATGTATGGGTTAGTGTTTGTTTGTAAGGATTTTGGTGTGCTTGTGTTGTGTGTGTGAGTGTTGGATAGGGGATGTGTTTTGTTTGTTGGTATGTTGTGTCGGGTGTATGCGATGTCGTGTTTGTGAACTGTCGATCTTCTGGCGTCGGTTAAATGAGTTTCGATGTTTTGGTGTCGGTTAATTCGTTTTCGGTATTTTAAAATGTCGATGAACTCAGATAGACCCATATATATATATATATACACACACACACACACACACACACACACACACACACACACACACACACACACACACACACATATATACGGGTCTACTTCACATGGCTGAAAGCTGAAAACACTGAAATTCATTTGACTGAATTTCAGAATACTGAAAGCTTACAATGCAGAATTGCAAAATACAAAATATTAAGCCATAGACATGACATGTTTCCCTTCACCTGTGAATTTCTTAACATAACAAAATATGCACAAATCCATAAATACCAAACATTTCATCACAAATAACATTAGCATTCACAAAACCTAGGTTCACAATACCAAATAAACCACGCAAATATCGCGAACAATTCATTTCACCCAATGAAAACTATAAAAGAAAAAAATGCACACTTACAATACCAACGGCTAACTCTTTCAAAAATTAAAAAGTACTTACCTTATTAACTGACACCAGATGATATAAAACCAAACTAGGTGGGTCACCCATACCCCCCAAACTATATATACTAACTCCGGGATTGCACTACAGTGGGGAAAAGGGCATATACCCTTTACTTACCTTATAGTACTGTACATACTGCCATTTTGTATTTTGCAATTCAGCATTGCAAGCTTTCAGTATTCTGAAATTCAGTCAAGTGAGTTTTCAGTATTTTGAACATTCAAGATTGTGGAGTCAGTCAAATGAATTTCAGTATTTTGAGCTTTCAGTCATGTGAAGTGGACCTATATATCCATATGTATATATGGTATACCTTAATTTGAAAGAATAAAATGTGCAATAGCCATAAGGTAGAATGTATAGCACGTAAAATCCATAATGTTGAAAAAATACTGGTCGAATGACTATTGAGCGAATGTTAAGTGTAAATCGCACATATGTTATTCAAACAATATCCATCACAGTACTGTATAGTCGCATAATGTCTTGCATAATTCCGTGCATGTTGCAGATCTTCATTTTGCACTTAGTTGTGCGACGTAATGCATGGTCGCATAGTATAATGCGTAATTGGGTTATATTGCTGTGGGTAATAGCTACTATTCAGTGAGGAGTTTGTACGGGCAATTGAGAAATATGAAAATTTGGATAAATACTAGCTATTGACTAAAATCGACATTTGTGTTCCTACTGGCATCTGTCAGAAATTGAAATTTGGATTACTAAACATCTATTAGACAGATTGAAGCACAATGCAGGTAACTAGTTAATAAATAATGCCTTGTAATGCTGCTATAAGACACTGAAGTATGTGTTTTTGAAATGTGACTGTATTATTGCAGGTTGATGAAGCGGTTATGGAAGAATGTGCACCTGGTACTTTGAATTCTGTGTATAGTACGCTAAGAACACAAAAGGGACGTCAGTTACTAGTTGTTGAAGGGTATCAGTTCTACCTTGAAAAAAGTGTAGAGTTGAAACAATATTGGTGCTGTACACGTACAAATAGTAGGAGATGTAAAGTGAGATGTGTAACAGAAAGTGATAGTGATGGTTATAGATTATTAAAGAGCAGTCCACATTACCATGCTCCTGATATCTTACAATCCGAGGTATTTAAAGTAAGGGCTAAGCTAAAACGTCGGGCAGAACACGCAATAGAAGACCCATGCAAAATAGTTTCAGAAGTTCTAGCTACAACTTGTATGGCTGTCATCAATAAATTACCCAACACATCAGCCTTGAAACAGAGCGTGTGTAGATACAGATACAAAAAGAAGGTAGCCACATTTAAAGACCTGCATTCCCTTAGAGAATTAACACAAGATATGCTGCCTAGTAAGAGTGGTTCTTTTATAATAAAGCATACCAGTGATATGCAAACTAACAGAAACATAGTAGTTATCACTACTGTTGATAATTTGAGAATGTTGTGCGCATCTGAGTATATACTGGCAGATGGAACATTTCCAATAAGTACCATGAAATGTCAACAGGTGTATAGCATTCATTGTGCTTTGGATAGTGCTAACACTAGGAAAGTTGTTCCAGTAGTGTATGGAATATTACCAAATAAAACAGAAGAATGTTATGATATCTTCTAGGGTGTAATACTGGAGCTGTGCACAATGCATGACTTGTGATTATTACCCAGTATGGTTTTGACAGATTCTGAGTGTGCACCTGTAAATTCTATTAAGAGGCATCTAAGTAGTACCACCGCTAAAGGCTGTTAGTTCCATCTGTGCCAGAATGTATGGAGGCATATTCAAAAATTGCACTTGGCAATGGAATTTGGCAGTAATGTATCTTTTGCAATGTTATGTAAAGAAATACCTGCACTTGCATTTGTTTCCCCGTCTGATATTGCTACCACTTTTGAAGAAGTAGAAAATGAAATGCCAGAGAATGGGAAAGCACTAGGTACATTCTTTAAAGAAACATATTTATGGTTGGCCACGTAGATATGGGATGTGCGGTACAACTTCAGAAAGAGTGCCACCAGTATTTGATAGCTCATTTTGGAATCAAAATGGTATATGTGGAATGGGTTACCCACATAGTCAAAATGCCGTAGAGGGATGGCACAGGAGACTACATAGCTTGATGGGTAAAATGACCCTATATTTGCCTGATGTTCTGCATACCATACAGCTCAAGTAAAATCATGTCGAGGACGTTAGAAGTAGGTATTTACTCTGTTTACCTTCTTCACCTAAACGGAAACACGTTATTGATAAGGAAGCCTCCTTTGAAAAACTATTACGTAAGTGGAATGAATTTACTTTGAGGGGATTTGTGAAATTAATTGCACAGTTTTGTTCATTTTAGTTCTATGACTGCACTCATTTTGCTCTGTTTGGACTTCATTATACTCACGTTCATTATTACTGATGGAATAGGTGTTACAATGTACATAATACTGATAAAGGTATTTACTTGCTACTTTATGTTGCTGGAATATGCACTATTTAATACTTGACTGTGAATTACCCCCTCTTAAAGTGATAGTACTTTAATAATATATGGAACTGGGACTGCAGAATGCATTTCATGGTTAAGGGCAGCGTTTAAGTCACATGGAGTTTATCGGGAAGCACTAGAATCGCACAACATTGCTGGTGTTCAAAAATGGTCGAAAAAAATATTCCACTAATCAAAACTCTACATTTTGATGCATAAATATGTTTATTTTTGCAATTTTAAACTCGATTATATGACTACTCGATTATTTGACTTTCACTCAAATAAAGGTATACTGTATATATATATTGTGTGTGTGTGTGTGTGCGTGCACACACACACACACACACACACACACACACACACACACACGGAATTTTTATAACATGGTTTCCTGTATATCATCACACTCAAACCAGTGTCAGTCTTGCTATAAATCTTCACATCTAGGAAGTCTATTTCATGTACAGACTGATTCACAGTGAACCTCAAGAATGACGTATTAGTATTTAAATACCAAATAAAATCACAGAGTCCTTCATGGGTGCCACCCCACAGAAGAGAGAGATCATCTGCAAAGCATCTGTAAAATAGCACCTGTTGCCAAAAGACCGACCCTATCAATGGCTCCTCCTCCCATGCAGCCATTACCAAATTGGCATAGCTGTTGGCAGTTGATGTCCCCATGGCTACCCACTCTTTCTGAATATATATCTCATGCTCAAAGAGAAACATGTTGATCTCAAGTACTAATTCCATCAATAAACAAAGCAACTCAGTAAACATATTGATAATTAATGTTTCTCTTGAGATACCTCCTGAGCATCTCTATGCCCTCACCATTTGGTATCACCATAACCAAAAGTTTCACATCCAAAGTCACAAACAGAAAATCATTATCATAATTCCCACACATTATAATTTGTAGGAATACCTCCCTTAATGCATATAATGCTATGGTATGCCACTTTCGTAATGCAGTAATGCAGCTGGATTTTTATACTGGATTCACTTTGAGTTTTTTTTTTCTAACAAGGTTTGGTTCATTATCTGTACCATCTTCTAAATATAAGCTCAGACATCTGTAACCACCATGGTTTTACTGAAGCACTAACATCTGATTTTTACTTTATTCCTGCTTTTATTGGTTTAAAATATTTTTTCTCTGACTTTGTTATTCATGACGTTCAGGGTCCTTTCCTCAAGCATTGTTTGATTGATTATTGGCAGATAATTTTAGCATGTACCACATGCGCGCACACACACACACACACACACACACACACACACACACACACACACACACACACACACACACAGGCATGTACACCCTCACACAAAAGTACACATACTTGCATACATGCATAAACGTGCACCCACATGCATGCACAAAGACATGTACATATGAAGACACACACACACACACACCCACACTTCTCTGACACCAAATTTTCAATTCCAACTGCACTAATTATCAGAATGCGATGTTTCCTTTCCTCTGATCTTGCTTACCACTGAACAAAAGCACAAGTTTTATGAGATAAAGTCACATACTTCCTTGCATCTGGAAAGTGACACTATGCATCTGATAATGAGGCAGCTGTTAGTGGCCTACAAAGAATTTTCTAAGGATGGCCATCTGCTGTGACATCTTCACTTTAAATTATGCTGTAGTTTGTACTGCGAACTCAGAAATATCCCCAAAGAGTCTGTGGGTATATTTTGCAAGGCAGTAAGATGCCATGCAAGGACATGTCAAAGCACACTGCATGAGTTATCAGTTATCAATATCAGCACGAGATCACTGCCATGGCATTGCTCTTAAAGGTAGTGGATAATGATGTTTGTCTTCTCAATCTCTGTCTAAATGAAATATTTCTGTCAATGTACTGCAGTGAAGTGTATAAAAAATGTTGGCACATGCAGCTTTGTTCATTTATTACACTTCTGGAACCTAACTGTACCTTATGGAAAGTTAATAAAATGTACATAATGAAAAAGAATTAGACTGCTGATGGTTTAGGGCAACCATCTATCCCAATTTCTAGATGACAGTTCTGACTTAAATAGCTGACAGTATCAGTGGTTTGGTAATTAGCAGATTTGCTTTCTATGTGCTGACATTGCAGTGCAACATAGGAGGGGAGGTGCATTCCAGGAGTATCATGTATGAGATCACGTTAACCTGAGATCCTGTCTGTTTCATTTATTAAAGGTTAAAGTGGACAATAAAGATTCCAATGTCACCCTTTGAAAAAAGTAATAAAACTTGCTAAATATGTATCATTCCATCTTAAATATATATTATTTCACTTTTCAACACAAAAATAAACAATATTTTAGCATATTTAAATATTATATTAATAACTGCAGCTAATGTACCTGTAATGATTTCATGTATCTGGTAATCAAATGTAATAAATATGTCTTTATTCTTTACCCACTATCTTTTAGTGTTAACAGTTTCTTTGTTGATATAGTCATTGTTTTATTATCCCATTCATTGTTATACAAAACATCAGTGTAGCTACTTCTTCAAATATGCCATAACCCGCACACACGTATATACATAATTATGATGTGTATGTGTATATATGTATATATATAAATTTGTGTATATGTGTATGTATATATATATTTGTCTATATATATATATATATATATACACACACACATATACATCATTTTTTATCTATATGTATATATCCTTTGTTATAAATGCTCTGTGCTTCTCACTGTCAGTTTATTCAGTTTTCATATTACAATTCCTTTGCCACTTCTATGCAAGAATCCTTCGATACAGTTGCATTCCTTTCCTGCAAAACCTTGTACATCATTTTTGCCTAAACCAGTAACTTCTTGAGTATAAGTCTGCATTTAAAATCCTAAATGCTAATTCATTGGTTACAATTTTTTCTTCTTTAATTTATTTCATCCTAAGTCTGTCAAGCAGTACAGAGGAATACGTATGTGAGCTGTTAATTAGCATCTTTCTGTAGACATGGCTGCAGGGTTTGATTCATTCTACATCCATTTCCCTACTGTATGATTCTGAGCAAGTCACTTGATCAGAGAGTGCTTCAGGGTTACCCCTGAAAAAGGACACTTGTGCACATTTAGCTTATCCAGTTACAAATGTAAAAAACACTCCCAGCACACCTTACCCTGTAAACATAAATGATTCTTTACAGTGACATCCTTCATTTTCTTTACCACACTACCATGACTAAGTTCCATATGCTCAATTTTCTGCTACACAATTCATGCAAATATCTGCGACTTTCCAAGAAATACATTCAAAATTTCAGAGAAAGAGTATATCAGATTATGAAGCAGAATGGTACAGTCATCTGCAGACCAGTATCAGCCATCCTTATGTGTTTCATTAAAGAAACTACGTCAACTGCAAGAATAAAAAGTTTCAACAAGGTGAATAGTATAGATTACCAGTTGTTGATGATAACTACAGTGAAATGCTATATATAGTAACCAGCATAAAGAGACACAGTTACCAGTAATGCTGAAACTTGAGAGAGTATTCCTTGGGGGGAGCCATAAATGCCAAACAAATGTATTTTATAAAATAATCAAAGCCCACATCCCTGACACTATTTAACAGAACTGTCCTTGGTCCCATCTAGTAGATTAGGTATAACACTTTCAGTTGAACACACTGAAATCAAGTACACTAATTTCTTAAAGCTGCATTTAAATATGCCTGCAATTCCCAGGATGCATGTTTTCTTTCCATTCACTGAGAAATTTAACTACTGCAGATAAGTAGCAAGTATATGACTTACTCCACTATATATATATATATTTTTCGTTTATATATATATATATATATATATATATATATATATATATATATATAATTTCCTAACCTCAATGTATGGTGATCGGTATACAGTGAGGTTAGGAAATTAACTCTTTTCTACTAAAGTGCGACATTGGAGTTGGTATATTTAATTTACGGGGGGGGTGTGGGGGTCAGAGCCCCCCACATGGGAGGGGGGCTTGCCCCCCCCTGCAAAAACATAGTAGAAAGTGTGTTTGTTAGGTGGTGTTATTGGTGGAGGGGGTCTTATTTACATGTGCGTTGTAGTTTTCAGTGTTATGAAGCACACTTTCAATGTTCTGAGATTTCATTGTTTTGGTTTTCAGTGTTTTGGAATTTTGATGTTTTGGTCTCAGTGTTTTGAATTTCAATGTTATGAAATTTCAATGTTTTGAAGTAGACCCACACACGCATATATATATATATATATATATATATATATATATATATATATATATATATATATATATACACACACATAATGAGTCAGAATCATCAGACACCCCCCCCCCTCATTTCTCATTTAAGCTTTTAGAAAAAGTGTATGGAGATGCCATTGCATCCAGTGGTCTTGCCTAATTTTAGGGAGCTGATAAGACTGATAAAGCTCACCAAAGGCAAATGGCTCATTCAATTTGTCAAGCTCCTGTTAAAACTTGAGACAAACTTACAAACTGTACTTGTAAAAAAAATGTCATAGTTCCTAGTCTGCTCCAGTCTGTGACTCTTATAACCATTTTTATAAAATTCTATTATATCCCGATTTATGTCATTTAGTGAATAACATGCTGGTTCACTTTCATGTTTAATGTATCTGAATGTTTGCTCACACCCTTTATCTCTTTCTTTGTCTCAGCTAGGAGCTTCTGAAGTTTTAATTCTCAGGCCCAAAATAATTCTTAAAGCATTTCCCATTTGCATTGGGAAGTTTTGTGCTGAAGTGTGCTGAGCTGTCATGGAGACAGGATGCCGTGCCGACATGTATCCACTGTACACCTATTCATGAATGTTAACATATGCTTTTCTGGAGGGACTCAGGCATATAGTAAACACTTCTTGACAGCAATATGTTACTGCACACCAGGAGCCACAGCCTTCTTACCAGCCACGAACATGGATCAGAGCAAGTTCAGGGTAGTGAAACTGTGCCTGGTAGACCTGATGGATGAGGAAAGGCCCTGGTGGCAGCCAATGGTCAGCTATGAGGAACCAAAAGTATTTTCTTTTGTTTGCTGTAGTTTATTAATGCAGGAGTTTCACTGGAGAATGTATCATTATGTTTAGGATGGATTTGTACAGACTTTTCTATGAAGTTGTTTAGGTGCTAGTAAAAATTGGTGGTGAATATAGCAGCCATCTCCAGTCTGTCCATTTGTGGTGGGTTGTGGGGGAGTCAGTGTAGCTCTTCTATACGCTGAAGTGTATTTCTCCAGGAAATGTTCCTAAAGATGGTCTCATTTGGTGATGGGATTGTAGCACTAGGACTGAAAGAGAAAGCAACCAATTTGTGGTCAGATTTAGCCAGTGATGAGGGGATGCATAGTCTGGCTACTGATAGGGGTTAGGTTTGTACAGCTGAGATCAAGGATATCAGAGCTATTAGTATGGAGTTTTGACAGTTTCCTGTAGTGCTCTGACATTAACAGAGTCTAGGAAATGTTTAATATATCCAGTTTTAGAGCTGTAGGTGTGCTTCTCAATGCTTGGGCATTTGAAGTCCCCTAACTAGAAGGTATTTGATTTGACATTAACCCTGTGTAATTTTCATGTTCTTGCATTCAGTATTCAAGAAGAAAAAGATAACTATGATATCAGGAATATATGTTTTGTAGAATACAATAGTTAACATTCTGTTACATATTCCCTTCTAGCTCAGCCTTTACAGAGTGGTCATAACATGTCTTGTGTGACCATCATTATCGGTGTGGTACTGGAGCATAAATGTAAATCAAATTATAAAACATGCAGTGTGTGATCAGTACAGGGGCAGCTCATGCTGTTGGGCTGCAGTCCCCCCAGCTATAAAAACACAGAAAAAATAAAAACAAACAACGTGAGTCCCAGAGCTTCCCAGCTGTAAAAACAACAAATGCAAGTCCCGGAACTTTGCACACATGGCATTCCCAATATCCAGAATGCTGCTGAACCAGTCTGGAGCATGCGCACAGAATCCGGACTGCTGATGAGAAAGTCTGTATTAGGAAGACAGCATGCAACATCAGAGATCCCAGAAGGGATCGGACTGCAACCTCTGCAGACTGGGTAGCAGCTTGCTCTTGCGGAATTTGAAGCAGGAAGGAGTTACAGCTTGAATGTAACTGGGTTTGCATTTATACTGTGGACAGACTTCTTTAAGTGGGGTTGCATTTATTTTGCTACAAAGGACATCTACTCAGGTAGGATGTGTGT
This sequence comes from Protopterus annectens, assembly GCF_019279795.1. Taxonomy (NCBI): domain Eukaryota; kingdom Metazoa; phylum Chordata; order Ceratodontiformes; family Protopteridae; genus Protopterus; species Protopterus annectens. The sequence continues at coordinate 151,181,593 of NC_056743.1, read as the reverse complement.
ACTTCTAGACCTTTTGCAGGAAACTGGTGTGTGTGTGTGCTTCTAGTGCTAATGGACCTTTTGCAGGAAACTGGTGTGTGTATAGTTCTGGTGCTAATGGACCTTTTGCAGGAAACTGGTGTGTGTATAGTTCTGGTGCTAATGGACCTTTTGCAGGACACTGGTGTGTGTGTGCGTCTAGTACTAATGGACCTTTTGAAGGAAACTGGTGTGTGTGTGTGTGTGTGTGTGTGTGTGTGTGTGTGTGTGTGTGTGTGTGTGTGTGTGTGTGTGATGCCCTAGTTATATATACCTGGTGGCTAGACTCAAACCCTGTACCTTGGGATCAGGTAGCAAGAGCTTGAATTCCCTACCCACAACCACTTGTGAAATTTTTGCCTCTTATTTTGTTCTGTTCCTCATAAAATCTGTGTTTTTTCTGGATTTTGAATTCACTAAATAATGACAGGCATTTGAATTTCAAACTTAATATTCTTCAGAAAGTACATGGTAACACAAAACCTTTTATTCCAGCAATTTTCTGTTCATGAGATCAATATTTGAAATCTGTCCCTATTTTTGGGAATGTATTCCCCCATTATTGGCTTTGTCCAGGTTTTTTGTGCTAAGAGGTTGAGAGCTATGGTGAAAACTGAATTCACTGAATATGTTTGGGGGCTGTATTTCCCCATTATTGGCTTTGTCTAGGCATTTTGTGCTAAGAGGTTGAGAGCTATGGACTGAGAACTGAATTCACTAAATTATAACCATTTAAGTTTCAGTCTACCTGTTTCAAAAAACAGCTGATTTGGCATACTGGTATGTTGCTCTGAGTGTAATGCACAGGGTCCTAGTTTCAAGACTTGGCAGTGAAATGCATGGTAGTAACACAGCATTTTATCCTAGCAACTTTCCAAGATTATGCAAGCAATGTTTAAAATGTGTCCCTAGTTTCGGAGCTTTTGTCCCCCGCCAATACATTTTGCCTTTTTCCAGATTTCTTGTGCTTCAAAGTTGAGAGATACAGTTGAGTGGATTTTACAAAGAGCTGAGAGCTTGAAGAGAAGTTTAGTGCTGCTTATGCTGAGTCTGCTGCACAGTTAATAGCACACCAGGTAGTATACTTGTTTTTGATGCAGAAGTCTGTGGGGTTCTACTCCCACAGTATATAGATGCATTGCTGATATTGTACTGTGTTGTACTTTTAAAGGGGGTGGATGCTGCAGTCCTGAGAACGTCCTCTTTGGTGCAGATACCTAGTAACAATTAACCTGTTATCAGTTTGCTATCCATTCCATATTGCAATATTACTTATAGCTTATTGTTTTTTTTTTTTTTTAATGTAACATAGGCAATTTATTCCTCAAGGGCAACAGGCACTTTATTTGTAGATGAAACAATGAAATATAAAGTTCTTTGCTAGCAGCAACCTCTTCATTAGTTACATTTCTGTTTAATGTGGAATTATTTAGATAACTTTTACTTCTGCAGAGATTGTGCATTTTACTGATAGTGGTGGATTGTAGAAGTTTGAGCAGACTTTTATGATGGAAATCTTCTCAACTGGGCAGTTTTGTCATTATCGGTGCATGCATTTTGTTTCATTGTTTACTGGAAAAATGTTCCCAACAATAAATTTAAAATGCCATCCAACAACTGTACTGTATTATACAAGGAATATAAATTAATATAATCAGAGTCAATCCATGGTGGTGCAGTGGTAGCATTGTTGCCACATAGCAAGAGGTTCTCCCGTTCGATTTTCAGCTCGAGTGTGGGGAGTACCTTCTGTGTGGAGTCTGCATGTCCTCCCAGTGGTTGGGTGGGCATTCAAAAGACATGTGTAAATGGGCGTGCCTTCGTTGAAGGTTGGACATTGAGCTGGCACCTTGGCGTTCATGAAAATCTACTGCCAATCATTAGCGGACCGGAGTTCCGCTGTGGCGACTCCTAACCAGGAAAAGCCAAAAGACAAGACAAAAACAAACAAATAAATATAATCAGGAAGGTGTATCAAAGAACACATGTACGATTCCTGTGCAAGGGGCCTATGATTTGAAAACAGCCCAAAGTTAAACTTTATCTGCCACTGGCCAGATGTATTTTCTTTGAATGTGGGTTAAAATGCTGTGTCAATGAATGTGAGTTTCAAGGGCAGAGAAGTTTTAATGCTGTGTCTATTTTCATTGTGAGACTGCATTGCTTTGTTTAGCAGATGTCTATTAGTGTTTGTGCTGCAAAATGTAAACTAAAACTTTTAAATGAAATCCAAATCATCATAAAAGTAAAGCAGTATGCACATTACATTGTTTATGGTAAATGGAACAAAGTAGCAAAGAATGGGACATTGGAATAGATGCAGGGAGGAGGCCCCATTCAACCATGATTTTGTGAGGGGGGGAAGGGTGGCAAACTCAGACAGCCCTGGCTGAACTATGCCTCTTAACTGTACAGATTTTTGCAGAATGAATAGATTTTTGCTTATTATTTTTGGTTTGTTCCTCATAAAATTTGTGGTTTTCTGGGAAATCATTTAGGAATGAAGTCACTAAATAATGATAGACATTGAGTTTCAGACTTCATACCCTTCAGAAAAATGCATGCTAAAGCAAGACCTGTTATTCTGTCAACTGTCTAAGTTTATACAAGAGCAATTTTTAGTACTGTTTGTATGCCCCCCCCCCAATATATTTGGCCTTGTCCACATTTTCTGTGTTAAGAGGTTGAGAAGTATGTGCAAATAAATCACTTTATATAACTGGGTTTATCCAAATCTCTTTACTGTTCCAGATTGTTGCTCTTCCCCTAATAATCCCCTCTGCAAAATGGCAAATTTGGAAGAAATCATGGAGGGTTTACAATTAATAAGTAATTGTAATGATTAAAGATTACTTTTAATTTCAGAACTGCATGTAAATTCTTATTTTGTAACCTGCTCAAGTTAACAGTACTAATATTTAAAAAAGTGTCCCTTCTTTGATAGGTTCTCAGCTGTATTGTGTGGCTATTTTATATTTTTGCATCACATTTTTCATCCCTTTTTCTATAAAATTGTGGTTTTCTGGCAAATTAGTGGCAAATCATTAAAGACTGAAGTTAGAAAATAATGACAGACATTTGAGTTTCAGATTTCATACCCTTCAGAAAATGCATACTAATGCAAGATCTACAATTCTATTATCTTTTTAAATTTTGGGGCCTTTGTCTCACTTCTATTTATGGCTTTGAACAGATTTCTTGCTCTGATATTGAGAGGTACAACAAATGTGTCAGGACCATCACCGTTAGCCAGAGACATTTCAAATTGTGGCATACTTGTTGTACCCCATTCCCCCATGTAGTGACTCTGGATGTGCCCAAGCAAGGCAAGGAGCAGTTATGCAGTGTAGGTGTGCAGAGTATCCCCCCATCCAAGGAAGGCACAAGTACTACAGTGGCTTTTCATCTATCCTTGATTTTGCAGAATGTTCTGGTTTCCTGTCATATTTTTATACTGTTGATTTATGCTTCTTCTTATTCAGAAAATGCATGTTGCTGTATTGCCTGCTGTTCTGTGTTTAAGTAACAATGCTTTAATGACAATCAGGTAAGCTTGTCTGAGAGTGTAAGATGCAAGTAAGCTTTAATAAGCATACTGTTAAAGAATTATCAACATTGAAAACCTTTTTGTTTTTGCCATGCAGAGAATATTTAGATGACTAGATAGCCTATAAGCCTTAGGTGATGAAATGCATATGACAGTATTTGTAATAAAGGATAGGATTACAGTATTTTCAGAACCTCATTACATTTGTTGGAGACTTGCAGTCATCTTTGCAGGCTTTACCCGTAAACTAAACAGAATGCCAATCTATCATGTGTGGTCCATAACCTGTGCAGTAAACCTTTAAACAATTTATCTTGAGCTTGTTTTTTGTTTGCTGTTCAATTTTTACTTCGATCATGTTTTCCACATGAAACAAGTAGATAGTTGTTAGGCAGCAGGTCTTTTTTGGATAAGAAACATTTTTCCAAGTGGGGGTATCACAGAGATTGCTACTTTCAGCATGTTACTTGAACTTTTATAAAGCTGAATATAAATTCTAATTAGAACTGTAGTACATGGAGAAGTGGGTTGAGCTGAGTGCTGCCTTTTTTATATTTGATTTTGACTGGCATTCCAGTAATGTATTTAAATTATTTTTTCATGTCTCACAACCTTTTTGTTTCCATGTAGATATTAAGTAAGCTGTTATGTAGCCAATGCACTGAAATATATTTTTTTATTCTACACTTCATTTTGTCTTGATTGGACTCTCATAATGATGGTTTGGCACCCAGGGGAGTGTATTTAATTAAAGTCCCAGTTTTTGTGTTTTTTAGCATAGGTCCACTCCTTTCTAGTTGGCCACACCCCTTCTCATTGGCCCCACCCATTCAGCTGTCTCCTGCAGCCCCCCCCCATTCAGCTGTCTCCTGCAGCCCCACTTTGATTTCAAGTCACCAGCAGCCAATAGCATTATCAGTTACAAAGCATAGCACTTATGAGTAAAAAACACAACTAAATAACTTCCACCGTAATGTCATAACTAAAGTGCTAAGTATTTTAACCATGAGAAAACAACCATAACAACAAGTATTAGTGAGTCTCAGTATACAGACAAAATGGCAACATATATATAAAACTGTTACCTGATGGTAGACTTCACCAACAGTAAATAATGCAGAAGATTTAGAAATGCTGTCTCTGACTACTAAGGTTCACTGTTGTAAAGAGAACTGATACCATGCAAAATCTCATACGTAAATCTGTCTGGGATCATTATAATGACACATAAGCCTCAAACGTCCTCTAATATTTGAACAAAATGCTGCAAAGAGAACTACATTCAAATGATATATTGCGTTAAGAATGTGATATGATAAAATACAGGTCATGACTGAAATTATGGCAGCCATTATCATTAAAAGGATGTTGCTGTCATGTTACTTTCCAGCTGATTAGTCTCTTCATTGAAAGATCAGAGTTAAAAACTCATATTCATCATCCCTGTGTGTGCCTTCTCTCTGCTAAGCAAATGGCTAGAAAAAGACTGAGTTTTCATGGTAAAATGAGCCTTTTGAGACTATTCTTATGTTTCCACATTGCATTCAGCAGATCCATGAACTGAGATGTTTCTCATTAGATCACTTTTGCAGTAGCTTAAACTGTATGGGGGATAACTCTTGCAAAAGATCAGATAACCAGCCAGTTTCCAAAGCATTAGGGTGCATTCCATGCCCCTTAACCACTGTATAGCTCAGGGAGATTGGTAAATGACAGTGGTAAGGACAACAGAATCTCAGAATGTTTTGCCATTGAATGAAATAGTAAGTCTCACTCTCTGCTTTGTTGGTTTGCAGCCGGCTAGTACTTCATGTAGTTGGGCAGATAAGTACCCCGTTGGGGAATACCTTCCTCTTTTCTGAGAAAAGTATCTGTTTCTGTCAGTTGTTTGGCTGTAACTTAGGACATGTATTTGTGTGGTTGACAGGTTCCTGTCATAATTACCTCAATCCTGGGGGAAGAGAGTGATAATAAGTCTCGATGAGCCACTTATCTGTCTCTTTTTTCAGCACAATTATGGATCTGGGTCCCAGCCCCCTGGACATTCCCTTCATAATCTGCAAGAAAAAGAAAGCTGTTTGGGGGGCTTTGGTTTTGACTTCAGTTTCCTCTATACTTCAGCCATCAATGAGTAATTTCACTATGGCCACACTTCCACCATGCCCATTCAGCTGTCTGTTTCTGTCAAGGGAGAATCACTGTTATTGGCACTGATGATAAAAGAAAATGTTACTTTACAGGGCCATACTGAAGAGCTTTTTTCCTGTTTAAAAGATCATACGTCCGAACACTCTTTTTTTCAAATGAGAAGAAAGCATAAAATTAAGCATTCTTCCTCACCTGTGTTCCCTTCAGCTAAGGCAGGAAAAGAAGACTGGCTGGGTTTTGCCAAAGGCTTATATAAAGCATTTCAGTCAATACAATGAAGGTGTTCCCTTCTCTTTCAGATACTGATTCGTAGTCTGAGGTAAAGGAATTATGTTTAGACTGTAACTCTGTAGTCTGCACTTCGGGAATGGGAAATATGAGTCTGAGGAAAGCTTTTCTTCTTATTCTCCTCCTGATGAGTTGTCTTTTTCTGACACTATTACCAGGATGAAGGAGTTATTTTAGTTGGAACAAAAAGAAAAACCACGTCCAAAATATATGATTTTCTACAAGTAGATTTCTGTCAGTCTACAGCTATACCACCTGTTTTGCCAGATTTAGAGGATTCCTTCCTTGCTGAAGCCAGCAGTTTTATCTGACAGTCAGTCCCCAGTTACCAGAAAATCTGATAAATGTCATGAGGTTCTCCAGTCTCATAAATTCCTTTTTCAAACCCTAAGGCATATCCTGCAGTGATTTCTCTTTCCAAACTATCTTTGTCCAAACACCTTATGGCAGCTACCCCTATTCTAACTGACAGAGATGGGAGAGCTTTGGATTGGTTTGGCAGTAAACTTTATGCTTCTACAACTTTGGCTTTGAGAATAATGACTTGTCATGTTCACATGGCTGTTATTGGCTTGCCTTTACAATTTCTTGTCCTGCTTTCTTCAGAGATTTAAATATTGCTGGATTCTTTAATATCTTCTGTGCCTCAGGTAATCAAACACTGTGTAAAATATTCTTATGGCACTGATGATGCTGTTTCATGAACTGAAGAGAAGACTTGTCTAGTTACTGTCTCAGAATTTACCAGAGGATGTCAAAGCTGAGCTCCTGAATACTTACCTGGAATAAGAGGTATTATTTGCCCTTAAACGATTTGATGAAAGGAGAAAGCAAATTAAGTGTGGTTTAGCCAAATTTTTCACCCCAACCGTGTTGCAAAATATTATCAAAACTTCCCTTCAAGTACATGTTCCTTTTATTTGAAACAGCATGTATAATTGAGGCAAAGCACAGGCAAAGAAAGCTTCAGTAAACAATAATAATATGGTTCAAAAAAGAAGGCAGGCTCCTCCCTAAACAAAGGACAGTCTGAAAGCAGATTAACTATATGTTCCATCTAGCCTTCCCTCTCCTCATCCTGACAACCCAATAAAGCATTCCCAAAGTGTAGGTTTTAACTCCTTTGTGGCACCACATGATCTTGGATAGTAGGGTTCTGAGAATCAGTTAAAAAGGCTACAAATGTCAGTGAGATTCCTATCCTCCATTCCATGGGATTCCTCTACATCCATTGAATCCATCCTCACTGTTTCCTCCTATATGGAATCAAATATTGTCTTTGAACATAACATTCTCAGCCTCTTACTGAAATGACAGAACAATTTTTATACATAACTGCTGCCTTTACAATCCACCCTGTTGCTCACATGGTTTCTCTTTAGTAACTTTCACCTCTGCAAAATCTTATAACGTATGAATATAACTACTGTTTGTGTATAAATGCAGATAGAAATGTAACTACTTTGTGTTTGACTGGAACATAATGTAATGCAATGTAAGTAAATGGAGCTTTTCTTCCTGGGCCTACGCTGAAAATGAGTATTACCAAGTCAGACTTTCCCATTAAACAAAGGCAAATAAATAAATGAATAAATAAATAAATAAAATGTTATCTCAGGGCTTTATAGATCCTGTTCTGCCAGATCAGATAGGGGAAGGTTTTTATTCAAGAATATTAGTGGTGCCAAAGCAAGAAAGATTGAAAATGAAGACCTGTCCTAGACCTTTTATTCCTAAAGATTCACATCAAGATTGCAAAATTCAAATTATATCAATACAGTCTCTGTCACTTCTCATTACACCGCACAATTTTATAGTAGCTCTGGATTTAAAAGATGCTTACCATCACATTCTAGTTCTCAACAATTTGAGACACTTTTTAAGATTTTCTGTGTCTAGTTCTAGATTTACATTTCCAGTTTTCTGCTTTACCATTTGGGATTTCATACAAAGCTATGTCAAACCCAGAGCTGTTGGACATGCCCCACTTAAAGAAATCCCAGTCCATCTCACACTCTCACACACACAGTCTGGGGACCTAAACCTTGTCACCACAATGAACAGAACATGCTGGAGGGATAGATTCCTGTCCCAGAAACTTCCCATACTCTGGAACAAACTACCTATCTATATCAAACAAAGCTCCTCATTAGCACTCTTCAAGAAAAATCTTGATGATTGGATGGGAAATAGGAAATTCACCCCGGGGATCACTTCTGTGGATCTGCTCAATGGGGGTACAGGAAAATAATTTTCTTGGGTGGCGAAAGCCAGGGTACCTTTTTGGCAAGGCTTATATAGGCCCTAGGGCCAATAGCCTAGTACCTACCTATGAACCTATGAACAGATCCAAGAGTGTTTATATAGAGTCTGTCTTCTGTGCTAGCCCATTGCAAGTTACAGGACATTCACAATTTCCAAACTTAGATGGCTGTCTTATTTTTCTTGCCTTCTTGATAATATGTCAGGAATCTCTTTCTTAAGTAAAAAGACTTTTTTTTCTCACTCTGGGATTTCAAGTGAAACTAGAGAAATAATTTCTTATTCTGTCTTATAGGATAGTATTTCTCGGATGTCTGTTAGAGACAAGGAATAGTTTGTGATATTTTGCAATCAGTCCCAGACTTCTACCAGGGAATATGAAGTCTAGATTCAGCTCATTCTGCAAGGGCATTGGCTTCTGTGGTGACTTCCTGGAAAAGGTGGACTCGAAGTATTCTCAAGGCAGCAAATTGGTCTTCTGTATGTATTTCTCCAAAGCACTACAAACTGGATTCTTTTTCTTTGTCCAGATCAGGCTTTGCTAGGACCATTCTACAGGGACTCCTGATGGCTTTGTTTTTAGACTCCTCCCTTTTTCTTTCTTCTCTAAGCTATGGAAATCTACCCATATAGCTTAGAGTACTGCAAAGTGTGCTACAGATCAAGTAGTTGTGTAATAAACTTGCCATAACAGTAGATGTTATAAAAGATCACCATTGCAGTAACCACCCCTCCCTCCAGCCCCCTTTTCTTACTTGGGTTATTTTGGTGTTGCCTGGGTATGGATCTTACCAGTCATTTTATATGTGTTTCCTAACATTGTTCTTTAGGGCTCTTGCCTCCCCCATAGGAAAAAGACCCTTTCCCCTGTGTTTGTGCAGTCCTGGAATTAGTATATACATTGGTTGCAGGAGGTATGCTCCCTCCATTAAGTAGGTTTTCAATAGTTTGGGTTTTCAACATTTTGGGTTTCAATATTTTGAGTTTCCAGTATTATGATATAAATCCAGTAAAATGTGACATGAAGCAACAATCACCTCCTTAGGAAGACAAACAATATCCATTTATGTTCCATTCCTGTTAGGTTTGTTACTCCTGTACATGCATAGTAAATCATTTTCTTACTAACTTTGTAGAGTCAATACTATTCCACTCTGATTCTAGTAAATTTAAGTTTGCTTCTACTATTATTTTCCCTCATATGTTTCATCCAAGAAATATATGAATTCCTCTAGGTCATCAGCAATTGACTTTGGTGGTCTGTGCAATTGTAATCTGTTCCAAGGCTGTCTTTATTCTCACGGTTACACATTGTACACTATTGATGTTTTCATTAAAAGATGTCATGGTCACTGGTCTCATAAAAAACTTTAATCCCTGTCACAACATCACCTATTTTTTTGATAAAATGCCTGTTACAGAAAATATAATTATATCTTGACAGGACTGGTTTACAATCGTTCCTGTGGATAGATTGAGATCTTCAGTGTGGGCTCAGAGGCCAGCAGTGATTTGTGATTCAGAGGCACATTAACTGCAATCAGCAAAGACCTCATCATGGGCTAACTTGTATGTTGCTGAATTGAATTAACTACCACAAAGTCCAGATCAGCACTTTCTGAAGCAGTTAACAGCAATGATGATCGCATCATGAAAGCAGAGGCACACACACACACACACACACACACACACACCTGTTCTCATAAATCATCGAGGTTTTCAGTCATTCATTAATAAAAGGCATTATAGCATGATATGTCATATCCTTTAGTACTTGTCTGTTATCCCTGGTGTCCAGTAGTTTCCCACAATCCCCATTACATTTAAGTGCTATTAACTCATTCACTCTAATGTACCTCAGCAAGTTTGCACTGTAACTTCCAATAGGTGCAGCCTAAGCCTTTTGTCAGAATTAAATGATGTCCTCACATTTCAAACAAATGTTTATATCTCTGGAATCATAGTGGTTATGAAAGTATAAATGGCAAACCCTTCAGCACAATCTATTTTTATAGTGGTAGTATTCTTTAGGTTCTAGGTCTTAAACTGAATTTTATAAGTCACAGTAAACATAGTAACTATTACATTTGTAATATCTTGCAAACAACTTACAATATCTCAACAACCACTCAAGTTACACACATACAGTCAGCAGCATTTTATTCATCTAGATGAGAGCTTTTGTATGAGGCTAAGGAGTTCTGTCTGTGTTACTTGGTTGTTGAGATATTTAGAAAAATGTGAAAATTATATCTATATAAATTAGTGTGATAAAAACAGCAATTAATATCTATTTGCCTGCGCTAGACAGAGGTCAAATATTAATGCAGTTGAGGTTGCCATTGTGTAACCTTTAAGGAGAAATCTTTTAAAATATTGTCTATAGCTGGTTTGGGAATTATTGATGCAAATATGAACAAGCAATATTTGACTCCTTGAGACATCAGTAGGAGTTAACTGCAGATGTACCTGGAGGCCTCACTCAGATGTAATGAGTTAAGCCACTAAATGTCCAAAAAGTTATCCTTGGTGTCTAGTGATTCTCCAACCCCCATCCAATTTTTGTTTAAGTGCCACTCAACCACATCTTTTAAGAGTTATCACTTGTGTATAGTGTTCCTACCACCCTCCATCCCATTGGCTAAGTACCACTCAGGCATGACTTTTAAAAGAGTTATCCATGATGTCTACTGTTTCCCCCACCCAATGCTGTAAGCTCTGCTCATTAGTATAGGAGTATGTGGAAGAATGACAGGCACCCCAGTCCACACACACACACACACATACACACACACACACACACACACACACACACACACACACACACACACACACACACACACTCCTACCTAACTTAACCCTCTAATTCACCCCTATTGCTACCTTCCAGGCAGAAGCATACTCAAATATAAATATACTGATACATACAGTCTCTCATGCACACATTTTCTAAACCTGTCACTTAACCTCCTAGTACTTACGTCTACCATGATAGATGAACATGGCCTTTTGGCTGTATTTACTACTACAAGGTAGAACAAGCAGCTGTGCTAATCTACAGTCTGAGTCTGAGCAACTTTATTAATCACTTGGCACATAGATGCCTTCCTGATGGAAGTTGTAGGAGAGAGCACATGGCTAATTAGCATACACCTTCCCCCTGAATCCCTCATTAGCATGTAGCAGAGCCACAGAAACAGCTAAATGTGGTGCTGCACTTCTTCATGCAAAAGCACTGAGTTAAAGCTGTCTGTGAATTCAGAATGTTTACACTGAGGTGTATACCGTGCAGTAGCCTTTATGAATCCCCCCTGTTGTTCTTTAACCACATATCACTAACAGTAACAACATCAGTATTATGTGAATGCACCACCTTTTCATTTTAAAAAAAAATATTACTACTAATACTCCTTGCATTAACAACCAGCACATACATTAAATTTTACTATCTGTCATCTGTTAAATTTCTGACTTGGCAAAATCCTGTTTTATGTTAGCCAAGTACTGTAACACATTTGCTGCAAACAACTATCTTCCCTTGTCTTGACAAGTGGAGTCATCCCTCTCATAATACATGTGTGCCCAAAATTTAAAAAAAAGATTGCTTTTTTCATGTAGGCACTTAGCCCAAAAATTGTTTTCATTCATACTAACCTGTCTCTTTTTTCTTTATGTCATTTGTGAAAAGTATGTCATATTACCTGTACAAGTTATGTTATCTAAAAGGGCTCAAAATTCCCTATTAACAGTCAGTTGAATTTCTGTTCCTGGCAGACATAACAATAATCAGTGTTCATTATCCTCTTTGCAGATATGGGTATTAGTTCCTTTAATAATTGAATTTCTAATTACTAGAACATAATTTATAGCCTGATTGAAGAAGTTTCCACTTGTAGTTCAGAAAAGCCTGATCTTCCAGCTGTTACAAAAGAATAATTTTCACCACCATTAGTCTTAAAGTCCTTGTAATTCCACAACCTGAACCTTGGTCTCAACGTCAGCCTTTCAACACTTTTTTCTTGCATTGCATTTCTTCTTTTCAGTCTGCCCTATGGCTCTTTTTTCTACCTTCTCTGTTTAAAAATGTTATGTTGTGTAGACTAAATGTTTCGTAATTAAAGCAATGTTATCATTCCCTGTAATTTCAGTATTTTATATCTATATATATATATATATATATATATATATATATATAGGGTCACTTAACCAAAAATGAAAAGTATAACCCCACTTCAGCGAAAGTGCACTTTTGCTGAAGTCTAGGTGCCCGATTGCCTCACAAATAAAAAAAATAAAAACATGCTTTTGCAGGGGGGGCAAGCCCCCCTGCACCCCCGATGTGAGGAGGCTGTGCTATGCCCTCCACACCCCCCTACTTAAATATACCAACTTCGAGATCACACTATAGCGAGGAAAAGAGAATATTCCCATCCTGCGCTGTATTGTGATCTCCGTAGTCAGTTTTCAAAGTTTCAGTACTTTGAACAAGTGGGTTCGTACAAGTAAAGTTCGAAGTACTGAAACTTCGACCAAAAACAGTAGACCCATATATATATATATATATATATATATATATATATATATATATATATATATATTTTGTGTGTGTGTGTGTGTGTGTGTGTGTGTATACATATATATATATATATATATATATATATATATATATATGCTTATGTATGTATATATGGGTTCTACTTGGTTGACATCTGTTTAATTGACCACATGTGGTCAACTATACAGATAATTGGCAAATGTGCAAGATCGACAGTCCCCAGGTAGGAAAATATTCTCTTTTCCATGGGATTGTGCGATGTCAGAGTTAGTATATATAATTAGCAGGCCATGTGGAGTGGCATAGCCTCACACGTGAATAGATGCCATTTATGTTTTTTTTTTTTTTAAAGTAATATTTGCATGTGAGGAGAAACAACTTTAGCAAATACGTACTAGAACATCAGCATTACCATTTTTGATGTAGAGTGGTTTACTTTTTTTTACCTTCAGGATGTTGACATTCATGTTCGTCGACAAACTGAAGTTAAATTATATATTTATATATATCTGCAGATACCTTAATGGTTATGGACATCAGCTGGATATAAGGACCCTGTGTTTCTAGAGTATAGTCATACATTCCACTAATGTTGTGCTGATAAGGTCATAATAGCTGAAACATGCATGTCCATACCAGTCTTCCATAAAGACTGATAAAGGAAAAATTCATGAACATTCAGAAGCCATAAAACTGAAACACTTGACTTCCTTAAGAGGTTATTTCTATATATCCCATGGGCCTCTATTACAGTAGGTTTAAGGTATCACACAGTGAAAACTCTAGCTTGGCTTGCAGTTTTTAATGTGTGTGTGTGTGTGTGTGTGTGTGTGTGTGTGTGTGTGTGTGTGTGTGTGTCTCTACACACACACACACACACACATATACTGTATATATAGGGTCTATGTTAAAACAATGAACGGAATAAGTTTTGAGTTCTGCAATGAGCGAAAACGCATATGATCGACATCGATATTGTGAGATTGCGGTACAGTGAAGATCGGAAAATTTGCCCTTTCCTCACTGCAGTGCAATTTCGGAGTTGGAGCATATTTTTAAGGGGGAGGCACAGTCCCCCACAACAGCGATATCTATCATGAGTTTTCGCTCATCGGAGTGTTCGAAATTTATTCCGTTCATTGTTTTAATATAGACCCTATATATATATATATATATATATATATATATATATATATATATATATATATATATATATATATACATATGAGTCTACTGTATAAGTTCGAAAATACACTTCAAACTCACACAGTAGACCCTGGGTTACGCAGAAGTGCACTTTTGTGAAACCTGCTTCAGCGAACGGGCTATTACTGACTTTAGTGCAGTAGTTACGGACCTTAGGGTTAGGGCACAGGTCATGGTAAGGGGATAGCTAGTAGGCCTATACCCTTACCATGACCCGTGCCCTAACCCTAAGCTCCATGACTACCACACCACAGTTGAGGACAGGCTATCCTCCACTGTGGCCCCTTACCATGACCCGTGCCCTAACCCTAAGGTCCGTGACTACCGCACCACAGTGGAGGACAGGCTATGCTCCACTCTGATGCAGTAGTCACAGAACTTAGGATTAGGGCGTGGGTCATGGTAAGGGGATAGCCCTACTAGCTATACCCTTACCATGACCTGCGCCCTAACCCTGAGGTCCGTAACTACCGCACCACAGTGGAGGACATAGCATGTTTTCCTGCTGTCCTCTACTGTGGTGCAATCCGTTCGTAGAAGCTGAGTTCGCGAAAGTGCACTTTCGAATAAGTGCACTTTCACATAACTGAGAAGTCTACTGCTCTTTTTCGAATACGTGGTATTCGATGAAAAGCAGTAAACCCATATATATATATATATATATATATATATATATATATACATATACATATATATATGCACATATATACACACACACACACACACACACACACACACACATATATATATATATATATATATATATATATATATAGATATATATATATATATATGGTTTACCATTCAAATGTTATATGGCACATCATCGAATCCACTTACACAAAGTCCAAACTCCAACTTTTGAAAAACTCAAGCACAGCTATTCGGAATTGCAAAATTTTGCCCCCTTTTTGACCTATGGTAGCCCTTATTTTTAAGTGTGGAGAGGTTGGAAATGTCACCGTTTGGCTTTATTTTGGCATTCTGAAAATTCGGCAGTATGGATTTTGCATAAATTTATCAGCGATGTGCACATTCGAGTATGTGCAATCAACATTTTGAAGGTAAACACACACACATATATATATATATATATATATATATATATATATATGTGTGTATGTGTATATATATATATATATATATATATATATATATACATACACACACACACACACACACACACACACACACACACATTATATATATGTTCTCTGTGCATTGTGGACATTCATCAATTTCTTTTATTTGTTATTTATTTGTTGTGCACTTTTCTTTCTTTTTTTGTTATTTTCTTTTGGCTGCTCTGAATCCTCAGATTGCTAGATATTTGTAAACAGAATTTCAAAGTTGTCATCTTTAGAATCATATTTAATAGTGGTTGAGTGACCATTAGGCCACTTCCTTACCTAAATGACATGTATTTGTACTTTGCCTACTATTATTTATCTCATCAGCTCAGTCATTAATATATATATATATATATATATATATATATATATAGCAGCAGCTTTCTAAGATGTGCCATTTGCACAAGTATTATCATCTTCAGGAAGTCTAGATTTACAGTCAATAATAGGAAGCAAATCATCCAACATTTGACACGAGGAGCACAAGTCTCCATTATTCTCAGGTGTTGCTTTTATATATACACAGCATTAAATACACTGGACAAGATAGCAAATCGCTAATGACATTCTCATTTAAAGAATCCATACACAGCTAGAAACAGTTAGTAATGAATTTGTCAGAAAAAATCAATAACTGCAGAATTCACAGAACTAAAACAATTAGAAATTTAAAGCAACTTGTATGAGGATGTCATGTAGGCAATATGCAAATAAATACTAAATTAAGTACTCTAAGATAACCTCCGACATAGGGAAGTAATTCATCAATAGTTGTTCTGACTTCCTGTATCAGATGTGCCTGTCACATTGGACATTCTTTAAATTCTGAATAATAGCTTGTCTATCACTCACAGTCATACTACATTATATGAGATAAAAGCAGAAGTAAAAAATAAATAAATAGAAATATAAATAATAATACATCTCCTAGCAAGCAGTTACAGAATAAATCACAAAACAATTCTGGATGATTTCTGATAAGCTCTGGATTGTTCTATCTAGAATCTACTTGAATTTATAGCTGACTGGGCCCTTTTAGAAGTTTGCCTGTCTGCAATCTTTCCACTTCTTCCAATATAAAGTAAAAATCAGAGGTAAAAAAATAAAATATACAAGTCAAAATAAATCTTCTCCTACCAAGCATTTGCACAATAAATCGCAAAACAACACAGGACAAATTTAGAAGAGCTCTGGAATGTCCTTTCAACAGTCTGTATGAATTTATAACTGACTTGGCCCCTTTGGAAGGATAAAGATAGTTGATGATCTATCTCTTTCTACCAGCAAACAGTTAAAAAAACACAAAGGAAAAAAATATAAATCAAAGTAAATCTTGTCCTACCAAGCAGTTGCACAATAAATCATTAAACAACACTGGATGGCTCATATAACTGGTAATATGCAGCAGTGTGAGGAAAAATATAGAAAACATATATGGTCTACAGTTAGTGACATCATTCCCAAAATACACAGTTGCCTTAATTTTTTTATCAATTTAAAGCATCTGACTGACTACAGAGTTGCAAAAACAGTGATAATTTTTTATTACAGCATTACCAGCAACACTAGCTGTACGCCACCACAGAGCAAAATCATCATCACTATCATCACGTCATCATTTAGGAAGGACATTTTAATAACAGTAAGGGATTCTATGAATGGTACAGCAATCTGAAGGCTAAAGCATTTTGATTTGCCTCATACAGCATCTCTGTGCAGTAGTCACATTCTTATAAAGTAAAACATGGCATGTTTTGGCTCTGACTGTATCCAATCAGATACTATTTTTCTAATTTTGCAGCTATGCTGAGAACCTAAATGAGAAGAAGTGTCATAGGTGTACATTGTGTTTCTTCTAAATATGTTGAATATTCTAAGCAAAAGATGAGTTCTTGTTTACCTTTCTTTGATTTAACAAATCTTCTTATACATCTTTTGTATTGTGGGTTATTTTCTCATTAAGTGACAGGTCTCTTGAGCTGTTGTCTTCTTTGCTAAATGAATCCTGGGTTTATCTTAACATGCAGGACTTTAAGTTTTTCTGGCAGGACTCACACTCACACTGTGTAACTCTCTCAGGTGTATTGTTATATTAAATATCCAAGTTGCATATTTTTTTCTCTTTTCCACACTGGCATTCAGCAAGTGCCTTTTTTTATTATTTTTATTTTTTTTTAGCCAGTAGAAAAGAAATAATGTACTTATTAGTCAAAGGAACAATAAATATTTAAGCAGTGTATTTAACAGCAGTAACATAACTCCAGTAACATAACTCCTGTTGGCCCCAAATCTTGAGTAAGGTCAAAAAAATGTTTGTCCAATAAACAACATTGCATCACATAAGTGCTAAGTGTTTTTGGGATTTCTACTTCCACTATATGCCCCAAATGATTAGCATCTATATCATATTTTTTAGAAGGTTTTTCAACCCATCGAAAGAATGACCTATCCTACCAATGTACATACAAACTTTAATGTCATTGTTTTCCAGGCATGACATCAGTTGTCATAAGAACTAGGTGCTACATTACTCAATTTCAAGGCAAATTTGCTGATAACACTCACAATCCAAAGAATACTTGTGCACTTTGTGACAGCAGGACATTTATAAGTGCTGTTTTGGAACTCAAGCAGCAGAAAGTGGGCAGGTCCTTGATTATGACAGTATCCTGTGAACCAGTGGAGTATCTGAAGCTAATGCTATATATCAAATGCAACAGCTGCCTGTAATTTGTAGGCCTGATTGGTGAACGCTACGCATTCTAGACACGTTAAGTGTCTGCATGTGCTATTCTGTGCATACTGTTGGTCTTTCATTCATAACATTTTAATAAATCCTTTTGTGTACCACAGTCATAAAAATGGTGCTATAATAACTTACTATGCATGCTTTCTTGCTTTCATGCACAGATATGGCATTATCAGAATAGGCTTCATAAGTGTTCACATTCTGTAACTCTTTTGCTAGTTGTCTGCCCCTGTTATTACATCATGATGAACACTGTTAACAATTTATTATTTTTCATTTAGATTTTCTTGAAGATGATATGGGTGATGATGCCAAGCCAAAGTCAAAAGAAGACCAAGTTATTGAAGGGGAAAAAGAAAACATTATGAGTAGCAAACCTTCTTCTAACATTAGTGAGTGGAAAACAGTGGCAGGTAATGGAGAGGACTATGGAGATGATGCTGATGATTACTCATTCCAGAGGCGGTTCAGGCATTTCCAGGAAGAAAACATGACAGATGAGCGGGATGTGGCAGACATCTATAATGAGAAGTTCACCGTGAACACAGTGGACACTTTGGGTGGTAACAAAGAAACTGTAGATTTTAAAGAGACAGTGGTTCATGGTAAATCTCTTAGCTGGATCCACAGTGACATCGACAGACAAAGCAAAAATGTTGCCCTGGTGCCTCAAAAAAATAAGGATGGTCCTCTCAGTCAGCAGTCTCATGTCTCTATCCCAGTGTTTCCTATTAGAACAAAGAAGACATTAAGCAACTCTGCCCATGCCAGGGTCACACAAATGGATAAATCTTTACAAGGCTCACAGAAGCCCCAAAAGAAGGTATATATAACAAGACTGCACTCTAACAAAGTTAAGCAAACACAGAAGCATCCAAAGGAAATTTTCCCTGGTGTGTACCTGTATCAGCAAAATAGGCAATTTAATCCGGTGCACTTAAGTTTAAAGCTAAGCGCAAGTCGCTCCCTTAATCCCATTGCTCGTAAAAACTTGGCCTCATGGATTACTAATAAGATTCCCTGGAACAATATTATGAATGATGCAGTTCACAGAAAGGAACAGGTTAGTAATATTAAGAGTGTGGTGGACAAGAAACTAAGACAACATGATTATTTGCAGAGAATTGAGGAAAAAAGTACAACAGAAAATAAACTGCCTGGTAAACTGCAGCAGCCAACTAGAGAGGTGTTTACTCAAGAAGGCCTTGAGCTTACTGTAATGCCCTTGCAGACAGAAACATATGAGAATATTTCATCACAGCCCTCCTCAGCTGATAAGATCAATATGACATCTTACTTAAAGACCTCTGAAGTGACCGAGTCACAGAAAGCAGAAGCAGTATTCAATGCTGGAGATCTTTCCGATTATAGCTATGAAGACCCAGAGCTTCAGCTGGATTGGCTGGATGATTCAGTCAACTGGCAGAGGACATTTAGTGTTGACTCAATCGACTTTGAACAACTACGTTCAGATTGGAATGATCTGAGGTGCAATGTGTCAGGAAATTTACAGCTTAGTGAAACGGAAGTGGTCGACATTGTGGCACAGTATATCGAAAAGCTTAATGAGAAAAATGAAGGGTAACTTACAAACTGCATTTTTTATTGTTTGATTTTTTTTTTCCATTTTTTCATGCAAAGGTATGGAGTATTTATTTCAGCTGTAATATATATATATATATATATATATATATATATATATATATATATATATATACACACACACACAGAAAAATCTTTGCTACACCATAATTTTTTTCTACTTTGTGTAGAATGTTCAACTGTTTTTTCCTTCCTATATTTAGCATAGAAATTATAGTAACAGTCTCAAAATTTAAACTGGGCAGGCTAAATTCATACTGACACCACCGAAGTAAATACCAGATGAAAAACAGGGTCATCTTGCATCTTGGGCACAGTACCGACAAATGTGCCACTTATAAAGAGTTGCACAACACTGTATTCACCCAGTGCACCACACAGGTATTTGGATGGCACAGAGCAACCAGTGTACAGATGGTATGGGGTAGAGACTGAATGCTGATGGAGAGGAAGATGTAAACCACAGGAGACTGGGAGCCCTGCAAAGATATAGTGCTGTGACTACTGAGATTAGAGGACATAATAATGTGAAGGTGCATCACAAAGCATAGTTAGGGATAGCAGTAAGTGAGAACAATACATGAAAAGTGCAGAGTTTAATATACTCTGTGTTCTGCACACAAAAGGTGCAGTTAACACTGAACTTTACATTTTTTGACAGGGTTGATATGGAAACACATTGTGTATTGTAACTATTTAACACTCTCTAACCTCTAACACCCTAAAGCAACCCCTCTATAACCCATTACTGGAAAGCCCTACATTCCCTAAAATGACTTGAACTCCACCTCCAGTACACAAAATCAGCCACAGCCCACTAACTTGTCCTGCTGTTAGACCATTAATCAACTTTTACATCCCAAATAAACATCTTGGATCTGAAGACAAACATCTCCTTACAACTGATAAACCGAAAAAAACTCCACGCCTAAGCCTTTACTCCTGCTCTGTGGTAAAACTTTGGAGCTCCCTTCCTTTAACTTAAACTGCTAATAACCTGCACTTCATCCAAACCTCTACAAAAAAAAAAATACTTCAACAATGCTTGGATTTGCTCCTATATGGGCTCAGGCTGAGGCACTCTTATACATTTTTCTACCTCTACTCTCTCTATCCCCACTGCCTACCCTCCCTTCCTCTACACATACTCCCTTGAGGTTATACTCATACCTTTTCCCACATCTATTCCTACTATCCCCTCTATCACACCCTACCCCTCTCTACATGTACTGTCCTACACATTCATGAATATAATCTGTTACCATATTTCATGACATCTAGAATATTAATAATCATTATGATAATCTGTTATGTAAATAATGGTGCATCTTCCTATTATCAGGCTTTCCATTATAATTTATGCTTCAACACAATGTCTTGATTATGTCTGTTGAGTTTTTATTCTGACAAATTAATGCATAGTTTTTTTCAAATTTCTTGCTTGAATATTATGACTTTATTATGTCTGTCTAGTTTTCCATTCTGTTAACCATTTATATCTGGAGCTTTTCTCCTCAGGCCTCTGCTGAAAATGGTACCTCATGATCCAGTCAGACTTTCCCAGTAAAGAAATCCCAAATAGATAGATAGATAGATAGCTAAATAAATAAATAACACACTTGTCACCAGGAGGTCTATACCCATATCAATGGATGGAATGAGGAAATGTAACTTACTGACTTGTCAAATATGCACACACACACACACACACACACACACACACACACACACACACACACACACACACACACACACACACACACAGATGCTCATTATGCACATACATAGGGGTCTTCACATCATCTAAAGGATGATATGTCCTAGCAGTTGGGACCCACACTGGTGAAGAGTGTGTGTGTGTGTGTGTGTGTGTGTGTGTGTGTGTGTGTGTGTGTGTGTGTGTGTGTGTGTAGGTATGTGTGTTTGCATGCGTTCACGCCTGTATTTTGCTACACAGTTCCAAAGAGACATGTGCACTCTGCAAATCCTGAGGGCTATAGTACTACACAAGTATAGACAGCAAAGTTCAGGAAAAGTATTGCTACATTTGAGGAAGCACTGCATTTATTTGTGTAATTTTTTGCTGATACCTAAAGGGTCATGTATCTTTAGGCAAAGTTGTGTAGTTTTTAAGCTTGTTTGTTAGCTCTTGCTTTATCAGATATGTTTTTAAATACTTTTTCCAAGGCACACAATTGAGGAAAAATGGAAAGCATCAGATTTTGTTTCACTAATGTGCATGTGAGGGGCACATTTCCTTTGCCAAAATAATTTTGTTGATTTGTGTGTAGCAGTTGCAGTATTTTTATGTATAACAATGTGTGGTTGCATTAATGGCATATTACAATACACTGCATATGGTACATTGAATCATGATTTATATAGGGCCCTGTTTCATTATTGAGCCATATCTATGGTATTACCCATTCTCACGTAAGGTTCTCATTTGCATCCCATGTGAGATTTGCCCTCTCTGACTCGTATCAAGAACATGCTGTTTTACAAATCTGTGTTGGGCTGTAATGCAGAAACTACGGGCTACACTTGTTTGTTTCTGCATCTGTGTAATCACGTCTCTACAGCAACAGTAGCAGCAGTCAGTTTATGTGCAAAGGTGTGTGGTTCTGAATAGATTTGTACATAATATATCTGTAGCAGGGGTTAGGTATGATTGTGTCTTAAAGTAGGGTTGTATAAGTCATATCAAAAGAGACAGAGCCACGAATGAGAAATTTGAGTGCATCTACTCCGTAATACACATAAAAATCTATTCAGTCCTTGGATATTACATATTCTATTTATTTACTTGATTCCAGTTTTAAGATAAGATTTTATTGTACAATGGCAGGGAGATATTTTCCTAATTCCAACTGTCCTCTAAACTGAATTGGGTTTTCAAGTGGTAAATTTTTGAAATGTATCTTTCTTAGCTGTATTTAATATTATGTATGACAAGCAAAATGGCTTCAAAGATAAGATATTTAATTAAATCCTGAAGCTCAAGAGCTTTAGCTTTCTGCCATCAGCAGAGAATATTATCACAAAACCTGATCATAACTTTTTGTTGTGCGTGGAGTTTCGGCTGCCCCAGTATAAAAAATTGTATAGGAACACAAAGTGTTGAAAGCTGTAATGCATTTAATGTTGCTACACAGACAGCCAGAAACTTTACAAACTACTCAGTTGTATTTATTACTGCTTGGTGTAACTCATTCTAAGCCTTTTGGTTTAAACACTTGGGCTTCGGACCAGTTAGTTGTTTTGCACTGGGAGGGTTTGTGGTCTGCACTGTTGTGGCAGAACAGGTAGCTTACATCCTTCTACGTTGAGAACTGCTGATTGAGGGCTCAGTGTCTGTTATTCTAAAAGTGTATTAATTCTGGTTTAAGCACTTGGGCTTTCAAGCCAGTTATTTTACATTAAGAGGGTTCGTGGTCTGCACTCTTGTGGGAGGAGAGGCTGGACTCTGCCCTTCTGAGCTGGGAATTTCTGGTTAAAGGCTTATAGTGCATGCATATCTGAACTGTCTCTTACTGAAGTTGGTGTGCCTTGTTTGCTGTGGCATAGACTGGATTCGGGCCTGCTGGATCTAGCTTTGTTTGTGTAACTTGAGCACTAATCCAGACATTCTCTAAAGTATTCAATGGTATTTATTACTGCTTGGTTGTAACTTGATTAAAGTGTAGCTATCATTCAAGTCTTTTGGATTAAGCACTTGGGCTTCAGACCAGTTGTTTTACATTAGGAAGGTTTGTGGCAAGCACTGTGGTGGCAGGACAGGTAGCTTTCATCCTTCTAAGTTGGGAACTGCTGATTGAGAGCCCAGTGTCCAAGTGTATTAGTTCTGGTTTAGGCACTTGGGCTTCAGGCCAGTTATTTTACATTAAGAAGGTTCGTGGTCTGCACTCTTGTGGGAGAAGAGGCTGGACTCTGCCCTTCTGAGCTGGGAATTTCTGGTTAGAGGTTTATAGTGCCTGAATATTTGAACTGTATCTTACTGAAATTGGTTCACCTTGTTTGCTCTAGCATAGACTAGATCCAGGCCTGCTGAATCTAGCTTTGTTTATATGCTTGTTGTTTGTTTGCTTGTTATTTCCTGGAAGCTAACTCCACCTAATACGCAACTTCTCAGCACTTCTGTGGATCACTAGTGATATCTGCATTGCTTACTGTACTTATTTCCTTGTTTCACTTGAAAGAAAGTTACTGTTTGTTGTTTTTGCATTTAGTTACTTGTAACACATTGCACTCAAGTTACCTGGCACTTGCTCACTAAAGCAATTATATAAGTCAGCACTAAAAATTAAAAGCACTACACCCTCACTCCCCACTGGCCCTTGTTTTCAATTAAGGATTTCCCAATATTATTCTAGCATGTCCAAAGGTCAGTTGTCAATCTCCTCTTGGTCCAGCTGGTGAATCTGGGAATCTTGAGGCAATGTTATAACTGCCTCATGTACACAGACAACCCTCTCCTCCTCCCACATAACACAAATACTTGAGAGATGCAGCTATTTAGCCAAACTGGAGGCTGAGCTCTCTCAACTCAGGACTGGCAAGACCAGACAGGAGGAGAAGGCAACTACACACACCACAAAACCAGCCTCACATAATGCTACCACTCCACTGAATCAAACACATAAACACACAAAGACATACTCGGAGGCTCTGAGTAAAATTTACCTAAACAGCAGAGGCCTCCAAAGCAGACACCCAAACAACTGCTACCTCAAGACACCCCACAAGCAACACATAAACCACAAAAGCAGTGTGCAAAGCAGTCACAGCCCTTAAGGCCAAATACAACACCAAACATACTTGTCATAGGTGACTCCATAGTCAGACACACTGACGTCCCACTCACCAGGCTGAACAAGGAGAGGGTCACAGTAAGCTGCCTATCGGGCGCTAGAATCCGCCACATAACACAAGCACTCGGGTCACTCCACGGCAAGTACAAATATGACACAGTCATTGTCCATGCTGGTGTGAACGACCTGAGACGCACCTCCCTGGACTACATGAAAAGAGACATAGAGGAGCTCTCTGATTATGTAGCCCAGGCAGGTATGACCCTAACCCTGAGCAGTATCCTTCCTTCACCAAGAATGATGCCACAATATAGAGACAAGATGATCAGCTTTAACAATTGGCTTAATGTCTGGTGTCATTCAAAGGGGATCCAGTGTCTGTCTGCCTGGGATGACATGCTTGACAAGCCACGCTGCTTAAGGGACGGCTTGCACCTGTCACCCCTGGGATTCCGGATATTGGCTAAGGCTCTTGCCACCCCATAGTGCCTTTTAGGCAAGGCTCAAATTCTAAACCTACCACCCTAGAAAACAAAAATGGGAAGAAACTGAGGGTAATGCTGCTCAATGCCAGAAGTCTAAATCTCAAAATGCACGCACTGGAGGCCCTTCTCAGTATGGAGAACATCGATGTCTGTGCTGTAACTGAAACCTGGTTCAAGGCTCCTGAGAGCACCCGGCACTATTAGGTTTTACCTCATATCATGCGTTCCGCCCCAAAACCCGGACCACACCACAAAAGGAGGGGTGTATCCATATTCATAAAGGATACCCACACCTCCAGGTTGGTGGCAACGCATGAAGCTTTGGAAACCATCCAGGTGCAACTAACCATAGGCAAAACTGCTCTACAAATTGTAGCATGCTACAGGCCACCCTCTCAAACTCAGGAACCCCACACAGCCTTCCTGAAGACACTGGAGGGTATAAGTGTATCTCCAAACACCATCATATTGGGTGACTTCAACTACCCGAATATAGACTGGGAACATTACTCAAGCCCTAACTTTCTAGCCCAACGGTTCCTGGAGTTCATAAATTCAAATGCCATGGAACAGCTAGTCACTGTTCCCACGAGAGGAGAAAATATACTAGATCTCATTGTCACACACATGGGGACAAAATGCTCCACACCGAAGTATATCCCTCATTGGTGAGATCTGATCATAAACTAATCTCACTCGAAATCCACATCCCGCCCCCACCCCAAACAAAAGACCATAGTGAAGAACTTCTCTAAAGCAAACTTCACACTACTCAAGACTGGTGTAGTATCCTTCAAGGCCCCTGAGCCAGAGGAAACCACAACCCAAGCTGCGGAAGCCCTTACAAATGCCTTCTATGAACACCTCCAGGACTGCATGGATCAGGCAATCCCAAATAAAACCAAGACTCTTTCCACAAAGGGCAAACGTCCAGTCTGGTGGACCCCAGCCATTAACAAACTTTACAATAAGAGGAGAAAGCTATTACATGATAGAACAAAATCCATAAAAGGGAAGTCACCCCTGATCATTATTAGTAAAAAATACGAGCACTCATAAAATCAACTAAGGCCAATTTTGAGAGAAAAATTGCCATGGATTCAAAGGACAATCATAAGGCCTTTTTCAGCTATGTTAGGAACCTGGGTGGAAACTCCCAGATATGCTCAGAATTAGTCCAAAATGATACAAAATCACTGAACCCACAGACATTGCCAACATACTGGCAGACAGGTTCAGTGCAAACTTCACCCCCTCTCCCCTAAAGGAGAGATAACTATCCCAGCCGAGTGTAGCCTCCCGGACATCTCAAATGCGCAGGTGAAAGCTGCTCTCTCTAAAGCTAAAAACACAGCATCAATGGGACCGGATGGTGTCCCCGGCTGTGTGCTACACGAGCTAAATGAGGAATTAACCCGCACATAAGGCAGCTGTTTAATCTCAGCCTTACCACAGGATACATGCCCAAGGAGTGGCGACGGCAACTGTGGTCCCACTCCACAAAGGCGGCGCCTCACGGACCCTGGTAATTACCGCCCCATAAGCTTAACAAGTCTAGTCTGCAAAGCTATGGAGAGGATCATAATGGAGCTCATAAACAAAGATATAGGGACTTGCAGACATTGGACCCGACCCAGTTTGGCTTTGTCAAGGGAAGATCATGCCTTTTGAACTTGGTCGACTTCTTGAAACAGTCACCAAGGCCATTGATGAGGGAAAGGCAGTCCATACAGCCTACCTTGACCTTGCAAAGGCTTTCGACACAATACCCCACTCGGGTATTGTAGAAAAACTTACCAGCTTAAATGTAAACCCATATGTCACAAGATGGGTTGCAAACTGGCTTAAGGACAGAACCCACAGGGTTAGAGTTGCTGGCGCTGTGTCAGACTCCAAGCCGGTTACAAGTGGTGTCCCACAGGGCTCGGTCCTTGGCCCCTATTGTTTGGCATCTACTTCTCAGAAGTACAGGCCAGCATGGGAGGACTTTGGCTGACAAAGTTTGCAGACGACTGCAAACTGGGCGCCATAGTGGAAAGTGCATCAGACACGGATATCCTTCAGAAGGGACTCACAGAAACAGATAGCTGGTGCCAGAGCCATGGCCTGAAGTTAAACGCCAAAAATGTATAGTCATACCCTTCGGGAAAAACAAGGTAACCCCAAGCTACCATATAGGTGGCAATCCACTAAGCACAGAAGAGGTTATCAGGGACCTGGGGACCCAGGTTGACAGTGGCCTTTCTTTGACACTCACATTGCTAAAGTGGTTAGAAAGACCTTCTACATTGCCCACCTGATCATGAAGGGATTCACATCCAGATCTAGTGAGGTCATTGTTCCCCTGTACTCTTCACTTATCAGACCAATGATCGAGTACAATGCCCCATTCGGGATGTATCTCACCAGACATCTGCAGCAATTGGAGAGACCCCAAAGTTCCTCACCAAAAGGATAAAGGGACTCCAAAATCTGTCATATGCTGCCAGATTGAAGAAACTCCAGCTCTATTCAGTCGCATACCGTCTTCTCAGAGGTGACATGTGCCTGACATACAAGGCCATGTCCAACCCGGAATTAATGGACATGCTCCACCTCAAAAATCCAAATCCACCAAAACCACTAGAGCAAGTGACTTAAACCTTAGCACGGATATAAATAGGACATGCTGGAGGGATAGATTTATCACTCAGAGACTCCCTATGCTGTGGAATAAAATCCCGGTCCATGTGAGGCAGAGCACCTCGCTGACTCTGTTCAAGAGAAATCTAGACCTGTGGATGGGAGATCGTAGGTTTACCCCGGGAATCATCTCTGTGTCACTGCTGGACAGAGGCACAACAAACTAATGGGCACAGTATTTTTTCATATAAGGGGTGGCGTAAGCCACAAAAATTTGGGCTAGGCTTATAAATGCCTTAGGGCAGATATCCTAGTATAAACCTATGAACCTATGGTTAGGTACTGCACAGTGTCACATTTTTTCTGTGTGTGAAAGTGTATTACAGCTTTGGAAGCTGGAAAACAATTGTTGACTGTTTTGAGTAGCTACCGTGTGTGCTGCTTAATCATAACATCTTTTAAAGCTATATAACAATGATGAATATGCATGGGGCTCTGATCATAACCAACTTAATATGTGTTTAAGACATGGATGCCAAGAAATTCTCATCAAGACCAAAGCTTGAGTGGTAAATATTGGCATGGCATCCATGTTTAGAACACATGATAAAAGTTTATCATCATCATTTTTTGGTGCATGAAGCTTAATCTGCTCCATATACTGGTAGTATATAGATCTTTATCCATAGATCTGCTCCACAGTCTACCAGTTACAGAAAAAAGTACAGGATCCCACAGTGTTGTACCGGTTTTCAAAACTTTTGAAAGTGAGAAAAATTCTTTAATGCTGTCAAACCAGCTGCAGGTGAAAATGAAGCATTCTTAAAAGTTGTTGCACACATTTTTTTCTGCCACACGTTTTGTTTATAAGATTGTCAGAACAGACAGGTTTTAAAAGCAGTTTTACTTCTGCCACTGTTTGTTACCAGTCAGCACTGCCCCCTTTCATCCCTAGCATAAGATCTGATCTTAACAGAGCTTTGGGGTACACAAGTAAAGTTTGTTACACACTTTTCTGACATTAGAAAAGTGCTTAAGGAGCTTGTCTTTTTCCCAGTATTAGAGTATAGTACCTGTACTCCAAGCAGTACTAAATTTATTATGCAGTTTTGAAAGCTGCCAGCATACTACATGTACTGTGGGGGGTGTAGCGATCAAGGAACATGGTGGCAGTGTAATTTGTGAGTTCCACAACCTGAATATGTATTAGATCCAGAAAAGTTAGTAAAGGTGCATTTCAAAAGCAAACCCAAGCTCGGATAAATGGTCAAAACAATCAAAAACAAATACCATAAACAAAAAGAATGCTCTCCAAATGTCTTCCAATTTAACTAAGCACTTTCATCTCAGTTTTATCAGAGATTTCTTCCGAATACAAACACCCAGTGCTGTACAAACCTTTAAATGACCATACAGACCATGTGATCTGTCATGTGACCAACAAATCATGTAACTAAACACTTAAAGGAGCATATCAAATAAATTATACAAAACACATAAAACAGGTACCAAACAAGTATTCTTATAGTTTGGCAGCCCATAACCACTCTGATAACTCTCATAACTCTGATGGCTGAAAGGGAGGAAGAGCTGAAAAACCTGTTGATGAAGGTCGTTGAAAATAGATGGGAAAGAAGTGGAGGCAGTAATAGATTTCATTTTCCTAGGCTCAAAGGTCTCTGCAAGTGGTGACTGCAACCATGAATGTAAAAGGTGTTTGCTTTATGAAGGAAAGTTATGGCAAATCCTAATAAGATTTTATACAGCAAAGACATCACACTGTCAACAAATGTCTACATAGTCAAAACTATGTTTTTTTCTAATAATAACATACAGCTGTAAGAGATGGACTGTAAGCAAATCATGCACTGGAAAAATTGATGCTTTTGAGCTATGGTGGTAGGGAAAACTTTTCATAATTCCATGGACTGCAGGAAGATTAAATAATTCCAGTGTGTTCCCCCCAAAAGCCTGATAGTAAAACAAAAACTCAGCTGCTTTGGCCACATATTGTGAAGGCAGAGTTCAGTAGAGAAAGACAGGATTCTAGAAAAGATCAAAGGCAGAAGAAGACAAAGATTAAGATGGGTAGACAGCATTACTGAAGCAATGAATATGAATTTTGAGATCTAAAAGAAAAAGTGTTTAAAAACAACAGCAGGGCACATGCACACTTCTGACTTTTAATAAATAATAAAAAGGTGGTAGAAAATGCACTTAATCCAATACATGTATAATGCAAGAGCAAGTCATTAGGAAACCATTCCCAGCTGTTCAAGATGGCAGGAAGAGAATACACAGAAAATAAGTTCTGAAATACTATACTATTATTTAAAAAGACACTTCATTTCTTTTCTTTGCTTTTCTTTTTCAAATAAAGACATTGCATAATAGAAAGGTCATGTGTCTGGGAGTGATACTTGTTTAACTATAGTGCTTTGCCTTTTTTACAGCATTATACATTTCTGCCATTTGCAATTCTGTGTATACTACCTACACTGTCTAGGAGTCATGAGGGATTCATTTCACATAAACCTTTGTGTTTGTAAATTTATTTGCTATTTGTTAACAGTTAAGTAGGCTGGACCTTAGACCCTTTTCATCCGTGACAACAGCCTCAAGGACAAAGATAATTACAATACATAGGACAGTTCTTGTGTAGCTAATCAACCAGCTTATTTTTAGGAGGTGTGAGGAAACCAGAGTGCCCAGAAAAAGCCTATACACACACAGGGAAAATATGCAAACTCCACAATAAAAAGTGACATACACTAAAAACTACTCCCGATGAAGGAATGATGCATAACCATTTAATATCAACTGTGATTTTATTGATAAGGTTGAGTGCTTTCTTTCTAAAATCTAGAACTTCAGAATAAAATGTCTAAATCATCATGAAGCTGAAATAACAGAAGTAAATGAAAATATGAAAAGCAAGGTCAATTTATATAACAAAATTGTCTGCAGATTATCTCTTTAGGGACCAAGTTTTTACATCCATCATTCATTCACTACTTAAAATTCTGTCTCTGTTGAGCACAGTCTGTGAGAAAAGACAGTATATGCTTCTGCTTGGATGAAATAAAAGCATTTTGCTTTGGAAGGGTATAGGATGTGTGTGTCGAGTGGGGTGGGGATGAAAATCACTTACAACAGTGGTCCCCAACCACTGGGCTGTGGGCCTGTATCAAACCTTGGATTATTCGGTACCAGGATGCCAAGCACAGAGCAGAGTAAAATGAAAAAGTAAAAGCGTTTATGTATGTGTATGAGTGTGTTTATGTCTGTCTGCGTGTATGAGTGAATGCGTGCATGAAAGCAGAATGTATGTGTGTGTTAAAGAAGAAGAGACTGTGTGTGTATGAGAGAGAGTTAGTAGTAAGATCGATCAAGCCGTTATTTTACACTCGCTAAGCAGCACTTTTAAGTCAAGGAAACCGAAGAAAGTGTGTGTTTGCGTGTGTATGTTTCTGTCTCCATGTGTAAGTGAATGCAAGCATGAAAGCAGAAGAGTCCATGTGTGTGTGTGTGTGTGTGTGTGTGTGTGTGTGTGTGTGTGTGTGTGTGTGTGTGTGTGTCTGTGTGTGTGCGAGTATGTGCGTGTGTGAGAGAGTGAAGAGTGAGAGTGATCCCTGGCAGCAGCAATGAGGTTTGCGTACTCTCGACCATACCACTCAGCCTCTTGCACAATAAATCTGGACACATACCTCTCAACCTCTTAGAGCAAGAAATCTGGACAAAGCCAAAAATAATGGGGGGACAAAGACCCAGAAATAGGGCCACTTTTAAGTGCTGCTCTTACAAACTTAGAAAGTAAGTAGAAATATAGGTTTTGCGTTAGCTTGTATTTTCTGAAGGGTATAAAGTCTAAAATCCAACTCTCTGTCATTATTTTCTGACTCCAAACCTTAATGATCTGCCAGTGATTTGCCAGAAAACAAAAATTTTATGAGAAACAGGCCAAAATTTGAGGCAAAAATCTGGACTTTCTGCAAAAATCTGTAAAGTTGAGAGGTATGCTGGACAGAGCCATATAATAGGGACAGATTTTAAATATTGCTTTTATAAACTTAGAAGTCAATAAGGTTACCATTAGGTTTGCATACCACTCAACCATAGTAGATCAGTGTTATGCTGTTAAGCAGAATGTACATTTTTTTTTTTTTGTAATTATTGCCAATTGTCTTTTTATTGTAGTTTGGAGTTTTTCTCCCTGGGTCTCAACTGAAACTAGATTTCTAGACCAGATGGGCCTCCCTGGTAGACAAATATCAAATAAATAAATATTATGCACCTGTGATGGTCGGTCCATGGAAAATTGTCTTACATGAAACCGGTCCTTGGTGTAAAAAAGGTTGAAGACTATTGACTTACAAGTTTAACTTTTTCTTATGTTTGGTAATTTTTATGCTTGAGTTTTTTTTTTTCCATTTTTCTGCAGTTCAAAAAATGGCCATAGCATTTCAGTTTCTTCACAGTTTATAATTAATATAGATTTTATTTTGATAATATTGTGAATATATTGATTGAGGGTGTGAACTGTTGTGAAAAATCTCACTTTCCTTAGGAAATTTCCTGCACAGGGAATATGAGAGAGTGTCAGCTCTAGCTGATGTAACTTGCCTATTTAATTATTCAGTTTTCAGGAGTTAGCTAAATATTTCCAAGAAAGGTTAAAGTTGATGCCTAAAGGAAGTAGAAGTCGGGCACGTGTCTGCAGCAGTTAATGTACATGTCTGCAATTTTAATGTATATATATTGTTTCTTTGTTCTTTCACCACATTAATTTAGTAGGAAATACATATTCTTTTATTCTTTTTGACATTTAAAGAAATTACTTTCTGAGATGCAGTCTAACTTAAATATTATGATTTTCCTATGTTGCAGTTTAACTGGCTTCTGTGTTTGAATGCTAGCATTTTACTTGGATGTATGATGGGGTGTGAGGGGGCAGACCCATAAACTGTTGTTGTGTGTTTTTTTGGAGACACTCTGCTTTAAAACCTACTATGTGGTTTGTTAGTAATAAAGGTAGTAATAACTAATTGTATGTTTGCATTCCTATCTTTTTTCCAGCATTTTCTTAATAATCTCTCTCTTCTCTAGCTACAGAAAATTCCATTTTTAAATTTCCATATTAAGTCAGAAGATAATTTCCTGCAGCAGCTGGTATGTCTTCCACTACATTAAAGAAATGCAGCAGTGACACTGGGTATAACACAGAAGACTATGATCAGGTCTCTGATCATAACAAGTTACTAAGTGTTCCAAACATGGATACCAAGAAATTTATTTTGAGATTGAAGCTCAGCAGACAAATCTTAACATCCATGTTGAGAACTCATAATAAGATGGTTATGACCAGAGACTTGATCCTAATCCTTTATTATGTGTTGAGCTTTATCTGCTCCATGGACTACTAATTACAGAAAAAAGTAGGACTGTGTTTTACTAGCTTTCAAAAGCTGTTTTACCTTCTGTCTCTGTCCTTTGCTGGCCCGCATTGTCCACTGTTAGTCTCTAACATGGGACCTGATCTTAACAGTACTTCTGGGTCCTTGCAAGCTTTTGTTAACCACTCCTAAGCATTATTTTTTTAGATACCTTTCTGCTTCATTCCTTCTGGCCTGCCACAGTGCTCCCATCCATCTTTATTCTACAACCCTCTCCTACAGCCCCTGTACTACCTTCATTCTAAGACTGGGTCTAGCATGGAACCTGAGAGTGTCTTCAGGGGTTGTGCTGTTGACTGCTTCCACTGATATTTTTTTTTCAATTATGTCCTACCCTCTGGCTCCCCTACTCCTGCATTCATCTGACTTATGTCTCAGTGCTACTCCCCTTTATGGACCATTGATTGCTTCATGGAATGCTTAAATGATTGCCCTCTCCTCCTGGGATGGCCATGCCAATCTCTCATTGTGATTACATCACATGCCCAAGACACCAAATGAATTTGGGTCACCTGAGCCATAGTTACGGCTTTATCCTTCAATATCACATCTCTGGCTGCACTCCTAAGCACTCTTAAGGTCAGTTCTCACACAAGGGACATTACTAAGTTTGTCTTTCTCACAGTTTTGGAGTTTAATTGTGTTGCCACATGCACTACAAGTTTTTTTGCTTCTGTTGCAGGCGGGCCTTTATAGAAATGTTTTGTGTTTGTGCTTGTATAACTATAATTTCTTTGGATACTGATATTTATTCATAAAAGTTTATATCTTGGGTAATGCGTTCTTTTATAAACTGGCAGATTGTTCCATGGCAGCTTAGGCAGATGCTGTTTTGTCCTTCCCAAGGGACCACAATATATCCATTTCATTCATTCTCCTCCCTTTTCAGCTGACAGCTCAGTCTTTACTTGTTTGTATCCTGCAAGCCTTACTTTATGCTTTGAGAAGTATTACTCTCACATAGTGTTGATATTAACTGGCAGATTTTATTAATCTGTCATCAACAAGGAAATTAATTTGTGCACAGATCTCAAAGTGATTCAGACAAATTGTGTATTTGTAGTTAAAATTAGTTTCCCCTAATTAGCTTAAATGTGTTCAACAGCACTGTAGTAAACTAATTTTACTGGGAGGTTAATAAGTATTAGTTTAACTGTTCCTACATCTCTGCCTAGTCTTTTTTTCCTGAACAGGTCTGGCTTCTGTGATGTCATGGTTGGTTGCACCTATGATTGTCCCACACTATCAAACAGCAGCTGTGTGACAATCACTGATACCGACAGCAGCTTAGTTCCCACCTCCTTCTTGACTGAAAGAAAAGTATGTGTCTTACTTTTTCACTTACCAGGCAATTCTCAATACTTTGCATTCAATGTAATATGTATTTGGGACCATAGACTTGCTAATATAGCAAACTATTCTTTTATTGAGTGAAAACAGGCTTTGATTTATACATCTGTTATCCCATGGTATTATCATACTATACCCATAAACATAAAGCCATTATATTGTATTATATTATATTATATTAGATATTAGGAACCTTTATTGCAGTTGCAGAGCAAAGCCAGCTGTTGCTGATTTACTAACTGACTTTGTGTGGTCTAGAGAAAATAGAACCAGAAAGCAAATAAGTGTTTTGATTCTGTAACATCAGTTGCCTGTATGTTTGACATTAAGGATGCATTAGTGGTTTGTACAACTGATCCAACAACCACTAGAAAATAATCAAGAAAATTGTTTGATGGTAGAGCAGCATTCAGAAAGTTAATATCACCGGGGGAGGAGAGGAAATGGAGCATTTGGAGATCGGGAATAAAAAAGAGGGTTATTCACTTGTACAAGCTTTATAAGGAAGAGGAGGATATTGTGTTCATAGGTTTAATCGAGAATGACAATGAAATCTTGAGTTAAGGAGATTGGTTGGAATATGAGATAAACACTATTAGAAGTGTAAGATCGCAAGATGGCTAACTAATAACAGCTTCTGGAAAAAGCTGTGTTTACTGGAAACTATTTTCTGACAAAAATATCAGACAGAAATTATATTTTGGAGATTCTTGATATATTTTTGGATTTATAAATAGTGAGTGAAAAGAAATACCATGTGAAGTTCCTTAGAAGTTATAATTTTTCTATGAGAATTTCATTTATTTTGATAAGAAAAGTAGAGACAACAAAATAGGTCCCTTGAAAAATGGTACTCAAGATTCATCTGTTAAAAAGGAAATCCAGTCACTAATATCCAGTATTTAGGATATATCAATTAAAATGAACAGAATCAATGCAAAAAAAAACAGAACATTTCAAAGAAGAATGTAGAAAACAGATGGATCACCTGGAGACATTAATAAAATAATAGGGTATGCAAATTAATAACCTGGATGAAGCGTTAAATGAACATGAGGGGAGACTAACTGAAGATGAGTCTCAAACTGAATTGCTCTTAAAACAAAAAAAAATGCCTTATTGATAAATGTAATGATTAGAGGAATAGACTGAGAAGAAATAATGTGGAATACCACAAAAACATGAGGAGGCAATCAATATTATAATCTTTTGACAACCTGGTTAAATAAAAACTTGAATTTGCCAGAAAGGTTATCTTTTGAGATACAGAGATCTTTCACTAGGCCTTTAAAAAAGGATGATTTGCCTCCCCAATCAATAATTGTTAAACTTATATCTAGTATAGTAAAATATCAAATACTGAAGGAAGGTTGGTCCAATCCACCTATTAAAATAGGAGAACATCAAGTCAGATTTGATAATGACTACTCCTCAAAGGTAATAAATAAAAGAAAAACATGTTTCTTTTGATTAGAGATCAAGAAAACACACACACAATTACAGCTAACTTACTGTTTCCTGCAAAGATAAAAGTCTCTCTCCCTCAAGGAATCAGAAGTTTTGATATACTAGAAGAAGCGAAAGAATTTGTCCATAGAAATAAGATTCAACTGTACTGAAGAAATGATTTGGAGTGTGTATTCCTCAGAAGACAAAGTGAAAAGAATGCAAGACTGCCACTGAAATAAAAAAAAATAACAAACTTTTTCTTTTTTTGACTGTATTGTTAGTCCCTTTAACATTAGACTTCTCCATTAAAAAAAATAATTCTACAAGCCTGTTATGTTCCAGACTGTCATGAATATATGTCTGAAATATAACAGTCAGTTTAAAAGTATTATTTATTAAACTTATAATTTACTTACACTTTATTATAATAGAAACTTAAACTTATAAAAGTGATATCAAAGTTAAAGGTCCTATTTGGGAGATAAGGGGAAATATTTTTGTTTCTATTTTGTATGTACCTTAACAAAAATTATTCTACAAGTATTGCATTCTTCCTATACAGTGTTGATAGATAGATAGATAGATAGATAGATAGATAGATAGATAGATAGATGGATCTAGGACTGTCCATCGAACACACCTTTCACCGAAACATAAATGGGCGAGCTCAAATTTGCGAAAGTGCATTTTATCAAAAATGCACTTTTGCCAGAAGGTAAGTAAGAAAACAGCTGCTTGCATGTAGGTTTAGTTGTACATCACCATGTGGTATAGATTGTACAACTAAACAAACTGTTGCTTAGATCGTGGTACAGTGGGGATAAGGGAATATTCCCTTTTCCCTACTGTAGTGCGATCTCGGAGTGAGAATATGAAAGTAGGGGGTGGGGGGCACAGCCTCCCACATAGGGGGTGCAGGGGGGCTTGCCCCCTGCATAAACATGAGTAGTCTTTTATTTTTTAATATTTTAGGGGTTTTTTTTCCCGGAAGTGCATTTTCGATAAATGCACTTTCGCGAAACTGTGTTCGGTTGTTTACATTTCGGTGAAACCTGTGTTCAGTGGAGAGTCCTAGATCCATATAGGTATATATAGATAGGTATAGATACATATACATAATTTTAATGATTTTATATGTGAATTGCACTGTTGAGGTGCTCACATGATAGGAAGTAATAACATAATAGCACATGAGTTATGGGGAAAAAAAGAGTGTAATTGTAAGTTAAAAGGAGTTAGCTTTTGCTGATTTCTTTTTTTTTTTTTTTTTTAACATTTTTTTCCTGACAGATTGTTGGGTGTAGTATAGTGACTCTTTTCATCAGAGCTTGAGGTGAAAGAACAGGAGAACAACTTACATCTCGGATTATTAAACTTCCCTCCAGCTTCTTGTGTGAATTATTTTAGAATCAGGGGCTCAGACAAGTTCAAGAAGTCAAACTCTGATGTAACTGTGACTACAGAAGTAAATGTATGGTAGCTTCAAAGGACCAACGATATAGCAATTTACAATACCTGCTAAAGATAAGTGTAATAAAAAAGTTATGAAGAAATAGTTTAGCATTTTGTGTACTTGTATGTCCTTATATGATTTAAATACGTGACAGGATTAGGAAGCTTAACTTATAATTGTACTTTTAGATGAGAGAGAAGAAAAAGAAAAGGGAAGGGGAAAGATAAGATGGGAAAAACAAATATAAATAAATTAAGTTGAGCTCTGATAATAGGATTAAGTTGAACTCTGGTAATAAGAAAACTAGAACAACTTTATGTTTTGGTTATGGAGCATAAATAGAGGCTTTGTTCTCTACTAGGTTTATGACAAAGACAAGTCATTCATTTATAGATATTTAGATAGACAGACAGACAAATTTTCTCTTGATGTATGTGCATATGTTGCACACACAAATGCACGGTGAGTGATGCCATTCCTAATATTATTTACCGAGTAATTGTAATTTTTTTTTAGCAATATACAGCAGAAACCTTTGAACATGGTTTGTGTATTCTTTGTAGTTTATGGTGGAAAATGATTCATTTATTTTTTTTAACTTTTGAATATTTCATTTATTATCAGCAAATAAAGGTAATCATTGCTGTTTGTTATCAGATCACTCAAAGAGACTTTGGGAGGTTGATGTTTGCTGGGCATGCATGATGGTTGACGGCTTTGGTATTTTTATTTTGGTTGCTGCTTGAGGGTGGCAGACATGATTTGTTGTGTTTGTGATCTAGGTCACTGGAATTTATCAGAGTAATCACTGCTGTCTGGGATAACTCTGTTTTTCCAAACCACCACCACCCGCTTGGGTATATGTTGTTGTGGCAGCATCATCAAGGTTAGTGTACCTTTAGGATATACTAATGGGTTTTAATACTCACCTGCAACATAGTTCATTCTGCTGCTATCTCTTTGTGAAGTGGATCACGTGTAAATTGTTTGTCCTATAGTGACTTCTTAGTAATGTTTTTCATCTGCTGGGCAAAAGTGTTGAATTCAGTGTCAGAAGCCCCATTTGTGACAACACCACATACCTCTCAACTGTCCAGATTTTCTCAGAATGTCCAGATTTATGCCTCATATTTTTGGTCTGTTCCTCCTAAAATTTGCAATATTCTGGATTTTTGTGACAAAATAGGGAGGACTGAATTTACTAAATAATGAAGGCATTTGGGTTTCAGACTTTATGCCCTTCAGAAAATGCATGGTTATTGCAGCAACTTTCTAAGTTTATAAGAGCAATATTTGAAGTTTGTCCCTATTTTGGAGGCTTTGAACTCCATTATTTTTGGCTTTGTCCAGATTTTTTATAATAAGAGTTTGAGAGGTATGGACAACAGTCATCAGTGTAATTATGGAGAGGTAGTCCAGGGAGGCGTCTTGCCTTGACTTTGAGATGTGATATGCCAGTTGTGTAAAAGCACAATAATGCACCTTCGTGAAAGAGATTGTGGTACACCTGATCCAGTGGGCTGGGTTGTAGATGTTATGAGAGTGTCTGACATTCTTGGATAGTGATTGGAGCAGAGGTGCTGGGGTCATTGCTACCTACCTTGTTTGCTTAGTGCACAGCTGTCTGCTTAGTATAATCTTCTTCTATGATTTACAGACAATGCATAATATAAACGTGGCTTTGTGTAAGGTGTAACACTTCACAATCGAAATACTAAAATGCAGAGAAAGATCAAAGTACCGGTCCTTTAGTAAACAAATACTAGTATTGCTCATTTAAGTCTGGTCTGATAGATTGCCTCAATACATGTGATTAATCACATCCACATTTAGTGAAAGTTCCCATTCACTGAATCCAATATGTTTATATTAGAATAAAAACACATTTTTGTATCTGTATCTCTGCATGTGTGTGCATATATATATATATATATATATATGTGTGTGTATGTGTGTGTGTGTGTGTGTGTGTGTGTGTGTGTGTGTGTGTGTGTGTGTGTGTGTGTGTGTGTGTGTGTGCGCGCGTGCTCATCTACTGAAACTTCACCATCCAAATCATCCAATTAGTTTTATATATATATATATATATATATATATCTATATATATATATATATATATATATATATATATATATATGGGTCTGCTTGAGTAGACCACAAAACCACTTACGCAAATGTCATCTAATCGAGACAACAACACTGAAAACTGAATTTAACAAAAGTTCACATCACAGGAAAGTTAATCTGGGAAAGGAACCACTTGGCCACCATTACAAAACAAATACACTGAAGCATGTCAAACCCACACAATGTGGAGGACTGCACCCCCACCCCCTAACTAAATATATCAACTCTCAGATCACACTATAGTGGGGAAAATGGAAAATTTTCCTATGTTGGCCAAGTGGTTCCTTTCCCAGATTAAATTTCCAGTGATATGAACTTTTGCTAAATTCAATTTTCTGTGTTTTTGTCTCGATTAAATGAGATTCAGGTAAGTGGCTTTTGGTATAACTCAAGTAGACCCATACACACACACACACACATATATATATATATATATATATATATATATATATATATATATATAGGTAGACAGATACATGGATATGATGGTCATAGAGATGTAATGGAGGCAGTGATTAATGTCATCCTTTAATGTAAAACTGAATTACTAAATTTCATTTTAAACCTAGTGCAGATGAAGCTTAACTTTAAGATGTTCCATCTAGCACAAACGTATACACAGAAGGAAGTCATTGACTTTAACATTATTGTAATTGAAACTAACATGCTATAGAATGAAGTTATGTTATTGAGGTTTAAATAGATGTGTTATTCTACTTAGTAATGGATGATTATTAAGATTTTTTTCTTATAGGTTCATAGGTTAGTACTAGGCTAACTGCACTTGTGAGCCAATTTAGGCCTAGCTGATTACCCCATGTGATAATCAAACCCTGCACCTTGTGCCTGTAAGGTAAACACCTTAACCATTACATTAACCTCCCACTTTAAGTTTACTTTTACAGCCTATGAATTTCTTCTTTTTATATAGCTTATTTAAACTGGGTTTCCAACATAAGGGTTTATTCCAGAACAAGGTATATCAAGAGAATAACATGCCTTGATGGATGCTTTGCTG
The DNA here is from genome assembly GCF_019279795.1 of Protopterus annectens. Classification (NCBI taxonomy): domain Eukaryota; kingdom Metazoa; phylum Chordata; order Ceratodontiformes; family Protopteridae; genus Protopterus; species Protopterus annectens. The sequence goes on along the minus strand of NC_056743.1, from coordinate 151,141,320 downwards.
GTCAGCAAAGTGTGGAGGTCCCATTAATGTCATCAGTTAACCAGTTATGGGACTACATTTGCAAGTAGTTTGATGTATAGGTTCTTAGGTAGGTACTAGGCTATTGGCCCTAGGGCCTATACAAGCCTAGCCAAAAGGGTACCATGGCTTTCGCCACCCAAGAAAATTATTTTCCTGTGCCCCTGTCAAGCAGAACCACAGAAGTGATCCCTGGGGTGAATTTCCTATTACCCATCCAATCATCAAGATTTTTTTTGAAGAGTGCTAATGAGGAGCTCTGTTTGACATAGATAAGTAGTCTGTTCCAGAGTATGGGAAGACTCTGGGACAGGAATCTATCCTTCCAGCATGTTCTGTTTATTGTGGTGACAAGGTTTAGGTCCCTAAACCATGTAGCTTGGAGGGATTTGGATTTCTTTAAGTGGAGCATTTCCAACAGCTCTGGGTTTGACATAGCTTTGTATGTTAGGCAGAGATTGCCTCTGAGTAGGCGATATGTGACGGAGTAAAGCTGGAGTTTTTTTAGTCGATCTGCTTAAGGCATCTGTTTGACGCCAGTAATCCTCTTTGTGAGGTATTTTTGCAGCCTTTCCAGTTGTAGATGTCTTGTGAGGTACATACCAAAAGGGGTGTTGTACTCTATAATGGGTCTGATGAGTGATGAGTAGAAAGGAACATGACCTCTTTTTTTCTGGATGAAAAACCTTTTGTGATGAGGTGTGCCACGTAGAAGGATTTCTTGACCACTGTGGCAATGTGATTATCAAAGGAGAGTCTACTGTCCACCTGTGTCCCAAGGTCTTTTATCACACTTTCGGTGTTAAGTAGACTACTGCCTATGTGGTAGTTCATCGGTACAGAGTTTTTACCAAAGGGGATGACAATGCACTTTTTGGCATTGAGCGTGAGACCATGGCTTTGACACCAGGCATCTCTCTCAGTGAGGCCCTTTTGTAGGATGTCCACATCATTAGGAGTTTTGATTATGGCTCCTAGTTTGCAGCCATCTGAGAATTTAGTTAGCCAAAGACCTTCTGTGTTAGCCTGTACTTCAGAGAAGTAGATACCAAACAGGAGAGGACCCAGAACTGAACCCTGTGGTACTCCACTTGTCACTGGTCTGAAGTCTGATTTGGAGTCAGCTACTTTCACAGTGTGGGTTCTGTCAGTAAGCCAATTGGCAACCCATCTTGTGACATAGGGATTTATACCTAGTTTAGTGAGTTTATCTATAATTCCAGAGTGGGGGGTGGTGTTGAATGCCTTGGTGAGATCTAGATAGGCTGTGTGAACCACCTTACCCTCATCTATGGCTTTGGTGACTGTTTCAAAGAAGTCTATCAAGTTTAGGAGACATGATCTGCCTTTTGCAAACCCGAACTGTGTGGGGTCTAGAGTGTGGAGATCTCCAATGTCTTTGTTTATGAGTTCCATGATGATACGTTCCATGGCCTTGCAGACCAGGCTCATCAGGCTAATGGGGCGGTAGTTCCCGGGGTCTGTTGTGCCCCCCCCCCTTTGTGGAGTGGGATAACCGTTGTGGTGTGCCATTCAATGGGCACAAAGCCTGAGGTGAGGCTATGATTGAACATGGTACTCAGGTGGGGTACCATTCATTCTGTAGTTCGTGTAGAAGGCAGCCTGGGATGTTGTCAGGTCCCATGGATGCTGTGTTCTTGGCTTTGGAGAGTGAAGCTTTTACCTGTGCAGCCGTGATTACAGGAACTTTGCATTCTTCCGGTATAAAGATGGGCCCTTTAGGGGGTGGGAGGGGGGTAAAGTTAGCACTGAACCTATCTACCAGGATGTTGGCAATATCAGTTGGTTCTGTATATTTAGTGTCATTGTGCTGTAACTCAGAGCAGATCTGAGTGTTGCCATTGAGATTCTTGACATAGCTATAGAATGCTTTGTGGTTGTCTTTAGAATCAGTGGTGATTTTGTTTTCATAACTAGCTTTGGAGGATTTTATGAGGGATCTCAGCTTCTTACTGAGGCTGACCAGGGAGTTCCTCCAATTGTGGGATTTTACTCTTTTTTGCAACAGATTCTTTCTTTTGTTGTTGAGTTTGTTTATGACAGAAGACCACCAGATTGGCTTCCTTTTTTTGAAGGATAGCATATTGGTTCTGTTAGGGATAGCACAATCCATGCACTCATGTAAGTGCTTACAAAGTGCATTTGTGTAGGATTCAGCAGTCATACCTCTATTGTCCATCTGCATGGGTGTCATGAAGCTTGCCACTTCTGTCTTAAGAAGCATGAAGTTGGCTTTGGAGAAATTTTTTACGGTTGTTTTCCTAATTGGGGGGGGGTGGGAGCGGGATGTGGATGTCTAGGGTGATTAGCTTGTGGTCAAATCTGACCAACAAGGAGCTGACCTCTGGTGTGGAACACCGGTCACCCATGTTGGTGATGACCAGGTCTAGGATATTGCTGCCCCTGGTGGGGGTGTAGATAAGTTGATCCAAGGTGTTGGAATTGATGATTTCCAGAAAACGTCGAGCAAAAGAGTTGGTACATGAGTAGTTTTCCCAGTTAATGGTAGGGTAGTTGAAATCACCCATTATTAGAGTGTTGGGTTGTACCTTAATATTTTCCAGTGTATCAAGAAAAGAGGAGTGGGAATCTTGGGGCATGGTGGAGGGTCTGTAGCAAGCTACATTCTGGATTGCGGTTTTGCCCAGAGTTAGTTGAACTTGGATAATCTCGGATGCATTATGCTGAGCAACTAGCTTGGAGGTGTGGATATCCTTAATGAATATGGACACACCTCCACCTTTAGTGTTTCAGTCCAGGTTTGGTGACCGAAAGGTGTGGTATGAATTATAGCCTGGTAATGCAGGGGTGCATTCTGGAGCTTTGAACCAGGCCTCTGTCACTGCACAGATGTCAGTGGTCTCCATTTTAAGGAGTGCCTTGAGTGAGTGCATTTTGAGGTTTAGACTTCTAGCATTGAGTAGCATTACCCTCAGATTTTGCTTGCTTGTACCTGTTACGGTGGTGAATTTGTCATTTGAACCTTGCCTAAAAAAGGCACTATAGGGGTGGCAAGAGCCTTTGCTAGTATCCGGAATCCCAAGGGCAACAGGTGCAGGCCATCTCTGGCAAAGCAGCATGGTCTGTCATTTCATCAGATAGCACTGTGTTTCCATATGTCTGCAGCTATTGACATTTATGTGTGTTTATGAATTTTACAGATACAGTGGTCAATGTATATAATATGCTCATACACTGGGTGTTAGTCTAAGTCAATACCTGTACATTTTCAAGGTGGAAAGATGTTGTATCTGTATTTTATATCAAAACCTGAGCCAAATACCTGTGTCGAAAGTATGTGTTTTAAAGTTGATGAACTTTGCAAACATAATTTATTTACATTTTTAAATATGTCAAACATTAAAGATTCATTAATCATGTCACAAGTAGTAAATTATCGCTAACTTTTTATTATGTTAATTCTCTTTTTCCATTGTCTTCAGTGATTGAGTTATTTTGTGTTTTTTATGATTTAGTGGACATAAGTTTAATATAATGAGAAATAGTAATTATTACAGTTTAACTTTAGAGTGCTTACATTAAATCATTGCATAAAATATGTTAAAAGGGATTATATGATTTTACATTTATATCTAGAAAAATAATTTGATTCAGCCATTCATTATTAATTACTTATACAATTTAATATTTTGAGGTATTTAACTTCACAAGTTTAGTTCATTTAAATGGACATGAATATATTTAGTACTGAAATTAATGGATATTGATGTAGGAACAAAATGGACCATTTCAGAATATCTTAAATCCTATAGTTCATATATAAAGATTCAGACTTGGGTAGGTGTTATTAGTTTACTGATTTTAATGTTATTTAAGTATCAGTGAATTATAGCATATGTTAAGCAATAACTTACTCAGCCACATTATTAGCTTTGAGTATTTTAATGGGGAGAAAACATTAAAATAGAATCTACTTTATGACATAATGAATGTACTTAATTAAAATGTAGTCTCTTAATTTGTAATTATTGTTGCATCAATTATATATATAAGTTACAGTCCCTTTTTCTTCCTTAATGATTAATTAGATTTAGTTTGGTAACAGTGCATTATGACTAATTTGCTTACTTGAATAGATAAATTAGGAATTTTAAAATCCTAGAGTAGTAGGGTGTTTTTGTAGTAGAAATGCATGTAGTTAGAGTTTTAATTTTACTTCTATTTTTATTTGTTAGTTTTTCTAATGGTATAGCTTTTAGAAAGGAAGATTTCTTAAAAATATTGAAAAATACATGTACCAAAGATCATGTTTAGAGTTCTGGATCTCATGATAGCTAATTGCTGGACAATTTTTATTATTATGGTATATCTCCACAAATACAATTCATTTAAACATAAAATATGGTCACATACACCTTAATACTTGTTAATGAAAATGGATAAATACTAGAAATAAAAGAAGAGCTTTAATGACATAGTTAAGCTTAAATAAAGGTAATACATTTTTGCAAGAAACACATTTCTTGGAGAAAGATGGACCTTTTTAAACATTGCAGGTTATGAGATTTTATCATCTACTGCTTTTAATAAAAGAGGATAGGGCTTGCTATGCAAAGGAGAAAATTCTTTCTTATAGCCAAAATTATTAACAATATTAATTACTCTGCAGATTAGAGGGTGTCTTTCCTATTAGGGCTTGATATCAGCGTATAGGCAGAGAGAAATAAATAAGGAGATCCTAAATGAAAGACCAGCACTGGTAGAGTTTTTAATATAATCTAGAACAGAAGCTGCCATTAAAAAAGGCATGATTAGTAGAACATATAAAATATTGTATAAGTATAAGAATTGATCAAAGGAGGTTAGAAAGGATTGGGAAGAGAGATTGGATAAACAATTCACAAAGAAGCAATGGGAAAATATATGTATGTCTCCAAAATATGCATCAAAATCTAGGAGCTTTAGGATTTTTGCCTGGAAATGTTTACATAGATATTTGTATACCCCAAGTAGACTCCAGAGATTTTTTCCTCAGGCAGACAGTAAATGTTGGAGGTGTGAAGGGGAAGAAAAAGGTAATTGGGAGCATATTTTTGGGGGTGCTGTGAGCTGGCAGACTTTATAGATTCCCAGTGGGATGCACTGTCAGAGATGCTGGGTGGACAGAATTGTCTGACAAGGGAGATGATTTTTCTGAGCTGTGATGCAGAATTAGAATTGCCTAGGCAAGGTAAGGCCTTGCTGGGTCTAATAATGGTCATTGCCAAAAAGGAATTACTAGAAAATGGAAGTCAAACTCTAAAGCAACTTTACTGGAAGTAGTGAATATAGTAAAAGAGATAAAACAACTGGCATTGAGCTCTTTAGAAAAGGTAGGAGCAAACTACATTGGAAAAAATGGGACTTGTGGGAACAGTACATACAAGGGAGGAATGACTGAGTGAGAAAAATTGGGTAGATTATAAGTGGTGTATGATGTTTGCAACTGGGAGAGTGTGTCAGTATGGTTTGTGATGTAAAATGCTTGCGACTAGGATTGTGTTGGTGTGGATTGTTTTCATTTATATAAATGTATGATTGCTTGTGTAGAATGTTTTGGCTTATTAAAGATGTTTTTTTTTAAAACAAAAATGACAGCAACTGAATAATTTATGTAATATTGCATAGGTTATATGATAGCATATATGTGAAATCCAGTGTTTATTATGTTAATATAGTTTGATTACTTTTTTATGAATGTAAATTTGCCTATGTCACAAGTGATAATTTAATAAAGGTGTTCGTAAAAAAATATTAATTACTCAAAAGAAATGTGCACTATTGCAACAGTTAAATTTAATAAGAAAGTTTATACACTGGCTAATTTTAAGATTTCTGGCATAGGTGTATGAACAGCAAATGATCATTTAAATATATGGCAGAGTCATTGGAAAGGTAGCTTAATATTAGCTGGGGATTCTAACTGCATAACAAGTAGAGATGATAAGAGTAAACAGAAGAAAACTAGAACTGCAACTCCAATTAAAACAATGAATATGTGAATTAACATTCATAATTTAATAGCTTTAATAAGAAAAGAAAAAAATGAGTCATTATTTTTCCCATTTTTGTTATCCACATGGGACGCAAACTCAGATTGATAGGATTAATAAAGTTAATCTCTTTAAGACAATCTCTTGTCCCTTATCTGATCATAATGCACTAAAAATTAGTTTTGCAATGGATCTAATGAAATTTCAGATTGTTTATAAAATTCCACTTTATAAGACAAACTATAAAGGAATTGAAAAACTTTCTCAAAAAGTAAATAGAAGACTTCCTTTCTTTAAACAACAGTGGTCACGTAAGTAAAGTTATACTACAGGACTACTTAGAGATACATATTAAGGATAAAATGCAAAGGTGCTCTTGTAATAAAATACAAAGTGCGATAAAGAACTGTTAAAAATACAAGAAATTTACAAAACGGTAAATTAGAACAGCAAAAAAAAAAGAAATCTGTTAATAGTGAAATCATTTAAATGTTTATGACACAATATCAAAACATTTTAGCTCATAAATCTGAGATTGCATTAAAGAATAAAGCATAATACATATGCATTGACTTCTAAAAATCTTCATAGACTAGCTGATAGTAGTAAAATGTTAAGTAAAACATAAAAATAATATTAGAAATCCATAAACCAAAAAGTTAACCTCAAATGTAGAAGAAATGCTTTATAGTTTAAAAAAATAATGATAAGAATATTAAACTGGATGAATACAAAGGTGAAAATTATTCAAAGAAAAATATTAGTAGTAAATTAAATGAACAAGCATTATTACATAAAGCAATATCCTTACTAGAAATTAAAGAAGTATTGTAGTCCACTGGATGAGATTAATTGTGGAATTGTATAACAAATATAATTGAATTACTTGATGAAGATTTTGTGATGATTCAAAATGATAAAATAATTCCCCCTTCATGGAATTTTCCTTAGTATCACATGTTCTTAAACAAGGAAAAAATAAAAAATTGGTTTCATCTTGTAGACTGATTTCTCTTCTGTATGTATATTAGAAAATATTTACTTCTATTTTTTCCTTGAGTTTAAGACAATTTGATTAATAAAGATCAAGCAGGGTTTATTGTTAACATAATGATATTTGATAATAATAAAAGAACAATGACAATTTTGGATTTAGCCAATAGTTTACACAAGAAATAGTGTTAGATTAGTCTTTTAACTCTGTTAATTGGATCTACTTGTTTAAAACTCTAGAAATATTTGGATTTCTAGAACTTTTTTTTAAATCTTAAGAAATCTATACATAGACTCTAAAGCATATATTAAAATTAGTACCTACATATCTCAAGGGTTTACCTATTATTTTCTTTAGTCATTGAGCCCTTAGCTAATAGTATAAGAACCAGTAGTATAATTGAAAGCTTTTTTATAAGTAAAAACTTACAATCTAAATGCAACAATTTGTTGATGATATTCTACAAATCATAGGAGTCACAACTCTGTTAAATAAAGACATTGAAAATTTTAAAGAAATCTCATTATTGAAGTTTAATAATAGTAGAACTGTAGCTATATTAATGAATCAACAATTAGAAAGTAAACTAAAAGACAACTTTAAATACAACTGAGACAGGCAAGAATTAAAATATTTAGGAATTAAAAATTCAGTGGAATATTAAAAAGTTTAATAATAACTTTTTAACATTAACTGAAGATGTGCTATTACTTACTAAACAGTGGAACACATTTCTTTATATCTGAAAAAGATTAGTTCTTATTAAAATGATTATATAACCTAAGATTATCTATTTGTTATACTCAAGAGCAGTATTACCAGAAAAAAAAATCAAAGAAAGATTGAGAAAATATTGATGTCTTTATCATGGCATCCTAAAGAAAAACTAAAATAGCATATAAAAAACATATTGCACTCTAGGAACTTAGATGAATTGGCTTTCCAAACATAAAATCTTATTTTATTGCATAATCATACTGTTGCCAGATCCAAGATTTACAACTCAATGGAAAGTTATTTACAAGCAGATTATTTTCGATTCATATAAATATGTTAGTTCTGATAAATACAAAATATTTAATAATTATTTAATTTAGTTATTAAAACATACTTTAGAATGAAATTAATTTCATGATCTGGATTCTGTTTATATAAAATTGTTTATAAAACATTTAAGAAATATGTTTATAAGTTTCCACCAGTTAAAAAATAGAAAGGTATATGCTTCCCAGTTTTATCTACCTTTAGGATTTATGAAGTTACAGAACATTATTAAAATTAGTTTGTTAAAGGAATATGGTTTATTAGTATGGTATGACTACTTCAAAAAAGGAAATGTCAGAACATTAGAAACTTTAATGAATTATTAAAAACTAAATACAACAGTTAGTCAGTTAATACCGTTTATTAAAAAAAAATGAGATCAGTTATATAAGTATATAATTTCCATTCTTAAAGGCACTTTAACTTATAATGGAAGTTTTTCTAAGTTGTGTAAGTTAATTTTAAACAATAGTAATTTTGATAAAATTGTTACATTTTTAGGTAGTTGTGGGTTAAATTTTTTAATTGATTATAAAAATATAATATTATTGCTTAAGTCAGTCAATTTTCTTCTAGTCTATACTGGAAAATCTTTATGTGGAAATATATACATCGAGTATTTACTACATCCTATAAGATTTCAGAATTTAAGAAATCAGCTTTATCAGTATGTTGGAGATGTAATAAGGAAGTGGAAGCTGATTGGACCCATGCATTAATGGACTGCGAAAAGCTAAGTGGTTATATGGAAGAGAGAAAGATTTTTTTCAAAGGATTGTGGTCAAATAATTGCA
>NC_056743.1:150487456-150782456 GCF_019279795.1 Protopterus annectens | reverse complement strand
TTCTCTTTGCCATCTTACTGCTGTAGAGTACTGTTGTTTGCGATCTTTAGATGGCATTTCTGGTGCTTGATTGTCATTTTGTGAGTTCTTAGATCTACCACACCTTCAACTACTATTTTGTTATTACAGATTATGTCCATTAGTTAAACTGGAATTGATGGCTTGACTCTTCTTTGGTTGAGGCACAGATAGTTATGGTGCTAGCTGACCATCTGTTAGAATGTACCACCATTTATTTCTTTAGATGTCAGGGGAAGCTGGAGCTAGTCATTGGCGACTGGCAAGTGAGTTCATAACTTTTTTGACTACACTTCAGCTATATAGGAAAAGTCACATGCACTTGTTTTTATAAAGGACTCCCTATTGAAATATCAAGACTAGACATTTCTAAGTCCTATCACACTTCAAAAAATGACTGAAAAGGTCAGAGAAGAGTGACTATCAAATACTGATGTTCCCTTAAACTACTTATTTGCATGGGACAAGCCCCTGTACACATCTTGATATTGGGGTGGGCAAGCCCACACATCACAGAAGTTATGTATACCATCTCCAAGATCGCCATACCTTGGAGAAAAGGGAATATTCCAAGAAATGGCAATCTCAGACTTAAAATATATAAGGGCAGATTTCTGACCATTCAGTCTCCATATTACAGAAGTCAGCATTCTCAATCCCATTTCAAACAGTTACCTTCACACAGTGACATTTATGCACCACAGAGCAAAAGAAGCAGTAAAATGACAACCCATACTAGGTAGATTATACCCCAGAACTCTAACCTTCTCCAAACTGACCATTAGTGTGGCATCAGTTTGCATTGGTTGTAGAATTATAATCGAACATCCATTTCTAAAATACAAAAAGAAAAAAAAAATCTCTATAAATGTATGCAGGTATGTTTGTATCATAAATAATTCAAGGGAATTGACCATGGTGGTGATGCTTTTTTGTGGTAAGTAAGAGTAGGCCTGTGCTGATTGAAGCCTGTTAGTTGACTGAGTTTTGTGAAAATGAAAGAACTGTATGTGGTTACGATGAATGTAATTGTCTTGACGCATGCACAATTACAATGAAAGCCAGTTTGGTGCTGTTGTGTCAGTGTTCACAGTGCTGTTACATACCACCAATTCATTGTCGAGTAGTATGTCAGGCTAGTAAACTGTTGTCAGCTTTGTGCAAGAATGTAGTTTTGTAATTGTATTTCACACTTGGTAAAATTCAAAAAGTAATAACTGTAGATGACAGGTACCCTGGATCATTACAGAACTGAAGGCCATTCTTAGTCTGATTCCTTTTAATTTTGTATAGTCCCTTAATAGAAAACAGGCAGTGCTACAACAATACTTTTACATCACCATTGCAAATGTACAAAAATAGACTAATTGCTTGTGATGTTTTATTGAAAACTAGTATACCTGTTATGTGGGCCAAACAAAAGTCTATACAACATTGATCTGCAGTGCCTTTTAGCCAGCTCCTTGAATCATATGGTACCAAAGAGTTGAGGTTATCTTAGATATGAAAAACAGTTGAATAACAGATGATATAACTACTTAGGGACTGCATTATTTTAAGTATTTCAAAGACATGTAGAGGATTCACGAGATGCAGAGTAATTGGATCCATCTTGTAGTTCAGGGTTTGATTTCCTCAGTCTCTGTGATCTACTGTATGTCTCTGAGCATGGTACCTAGTCAGTGCTCCTTGGTCACCACTGAAACTAGGCTTGAGGCAGTTAAGTTTACATGATTAACAAATTAATAAAATGAAATGTATACAAATATACACATACATATGTAACTATAAAACATCATCTGGTTTCACCATAATGGAGCTTATATGTTACAATAAAGCACAATGTTCACTTTTAAGCTAACCCAAACAAATTACAAACAAGCTTAGATAATATATACGCTCCATCAAATATGACACTTTTTCTAAAGTGTTACTCATTTTAAATATACAAAAACTACAGCGGATGAAAGCAGAATTTCTGCTGCTCTTAAACAAGATGATTTGCAGACATTTTTACAGATTTAGCTAGATCTAGTTACATGGCTGATCAGAATTCATTCTTTTCGGCTATCTGTCTCATGTCTCTTTGCCTTAAACTCAGCTGTGAAATGTTTTATTGTATGCTTTTGTATACTAGCTTGAGGGAGATAATTACACTGTCATTAATAAATAAACAAGCAGAATGCCTTAGAATTTCACTGCTTCATATTGTTTGATATTTATACATCTGTTGAGTGCTGCAACCTAGGTCTGAGCTATAGAGTGCCATCCCACTTTTCCGATTTTATCTGCACATAACTTGAAGATTCTAGCTCAGTAGGGTACAACCATATTTCTGGGGCATATAGTTGTTATTCAGGGGGCTTACTGTGTGTGATTTTAGGAACTGCCAACATCATTTGACAGTATTATTTGCTTTCACTACCATAATGTTACAGGTTGAAGTATGACCTTTCATGCCTTATATAAAAATAAAGACACTACACATATGCTCCTGGAAGATGTAGCCACAACTGTGTGTTTATATACCACTTTTCATCACATCAAAGGACAGTTTATCTTCAGAATTTTATCATCTCAGTTTGTGAATCATTACTGAATTATGATCAAGGGACAAGCTTGGATGGAGCTAATTAAATGGAGTCCAACATGCCATCTTTCTACTGATACCCTATCACAGGTAGCACACACAAAATGAGCATGCACAGAGCTGCTTTGGTTCGGTGCTTCAGAATGATTACTTCTGGGGGGCTAACTTTGTGGTCTATTGTCTGGGTAGCCTCAGAGCAGCGGACCTATCTTTCAAACACTATACATTTCATCTCATTTTATTCCCCCCATCAAAATATGTTCCTTCACCACAGGGTAAGGGAACTTTCTCAACCATATCAGAAATATCAATTTATACTTCCTTCCAAGGACACCCTGAGGTTATATATGAATACATCTAAACCACTTCCTTCAAATCAGTTCCATCAGGTCAGCATATCTCCCTTTTTCCAACATATTTCAATACTGGGATGTCAATTGGCATTTCCTGTGATCATTAGCATTTGATCTCTCATAAAAAATTAAGTCATCTCCCGATGTTCCCAACCCCCAGAGCATCCCTAGAATCCTTTAACTTCGGTCTCCAGATTGCTTCATACTACACTGTTTGTACCTCTGATAATTTGCTTTTTATCTGCCCTGGTATTTGCGTATTGTCACCTAGACTTTAATGGGTCTCTTGTATTTTTGCCCCTTCCATTATTCATAGCAGCAGCATATGTGTTTCAGTTCTGATTTTCAAAAGTTGTAAATCTACACCAATGGAATGAGATGGCCGGGTGTCATGTCTTTTTCTGCCAGCAAGAGGTTTGTCACCTATTACTCGCCAAACCCTTTGTTAGAGCTTCCAGTCATGTGTACTTTCTGTCTGTTTTTGTCACCTATTATAAATGTGAGCACTTTGCAAGTCATCACACCTGCTGTATCTTCCTTTATTGCCCTGAATAAACATCACAAATAATGCATTCTTGTTACTTATTATAGGTCTCCCACCTTCCATCTGCTAAAAAGATTAATTTTGCTACTCTGTTTCCCTAAATGAAAACAGACACCCAGACATTACTTTATCACATCCATTATTTACTTCTTAGCCGTTCATATCAGAGCCACTTTAAACTGAAAGCTGACTAATGGTTTCCTGCCTTTTTATGGTAAGAAAGGACCTGTCAATTTACCTGAAACTGTTAACTGTCTCAATGCACATTCTAATCTCTAACCTCAGATATACTGGAGAGTATTTGGGAATCCATGCTCTATGTAGCCTTCTGGTCTTTCTCGCTGTAATTCACAGAAATCAATACTTTACCTTCCTCTACAGTCACATGTTCATTAAGTGTAACCTGATGCCACTAAGAAGCCTTCCTTGATTAATTAACCCAGAAAGCCTTACAGATGGACAAAAAGAAGGCAACACTCAGTTCTCTGCTACATACCAGCATACTGCTTACAAAATATCTCTGAATATGTCTGAATAACCTGCAAACTATCTGCCAGTGCAGTGGACATTCTGTCCTCACATAGCATTGTGTGCCACAACTTTGCAACATATTCTACACCAGAAAAGCCAGTGATGAAATCCTCCATCCATTTATCTTTTGAAACTATCCCTCTGTCACAGTGAGTAGCCCTGTTTTCAGTCTATTGATGCTTTACCTTTTCATAATCCTGGTATATGCCATTAGATGGCACACTTTTTCATAATCCCTGAATATGCCATTAGATGGCACACTTTTTCATAATCCTGGTATATGCCATTAGATGGCACACTTTTTCATAATCCCAGTATATCCCATTAGATGGCATACTTTTTCATAATCCCGGTATATGCCATTAGATGACACATTTTTTTCATAATCCCGGTATATGCCATTAGATGGCTCACTGACATACATAATTTCTTTCTCAGTTAATACATTCCTATCTCAAAACAAAATATTTTTGATGCACTGCATGCCTCCTATTGTCCTGGTGTAAGGAATATCAGATCTTTACACAAGTTCTGGAATTTCTAAATTTCCCTAGACACCTTGCACTCAGCACGGACATTCATGTGCTAGCAGTATTAACTAGTTTTCTGATACTCATTTTCTCATTTTTCATGGTCACAGGAAGCCAGATCTTAATCCATCAAGCAGTGGGCATAAAGTAAATAACCATCTGTGAACAGGCTCCTAGTCCATATGTCTCTACTGGGTTGTCTGGTTCCTTGTTTTTTTGTTTTTTTTTAGCTGCAAATGTGATATTTAGTAACAATCATTTATGCATAATGTATCATTCTGCATAAACTGCATCGTTCCCAAACTGGCTATTAATAGTATTCATTGATTAGAACATGGTATACTTTTTCCTGAGTCTCACTTCCCATTTTTAACTACTGCCTCTACATCCCAGCTCTACTGCTGCATCTATAAACAGACGGCATCATAACAGCTGTACCATGTGAACAGATGAAATCATAACTCACCTGTACCATGTGCCATGCTGTGGCCCACTTATGCAGAGGCACAAAGAAATCCCACATGTTGAGATCTAAATGCCTTTTGTTATCCTTATCCCATGATATGGCTTGCTATAACCTTTACCATAGCTGTTGGTTATCTCCTTCTAATGTGTTCTCTGTCCTGATACTAAAAAGTAAAATTCATTAAGGTCACTTGTTGTTTCTTTCGGCTTTTCCTGGTTAGGGGTCGCCACAGTGGAACTCCGGTCCACTAATGATTGGCAGAAGATTTTTACGTGCCGAGTTGCCAGCCCTGATGCACAACCTTCAATGAAGGTACGCCCATTCACGCATGTCTCCACGTAGAAGATGCTGTAGCTGAGAATCGAACCGGACAGCATCTTACTGTGAGGCGACAACACTACTGCAGCACCACCACTGCAGTATAAAATTCAGTAAGGTCACTAGTGTCTGCAAATCCTCTAACATTGTTTTATTTAATTTATTTTTCACTGTTCCTGTTTCCCAACCCATTCTTTTTCTCTCAGACAGAATTCTAACACTGAACTAGTGGTACCTACAAAACTTTTACAAACTCTTATAATGTATTACAGGCTCCTTCCTCTCACATAGCTCTAATTTCTTACTGCCTGCAAACAGAAAGTTATATATGTAAAGTAGTAAGGTTAGATCCCACTTCATTCTGTATCGTGCTGTACAAAAAGGGAGGTAAAATGAGGCAGCTTGCTTTGCAATGCAAAGCCACGCTTGTGTATACATAGTATTTACATTTTACAGTTTCATGTTTCCCAACACCTGATGCATTAGATGCACAAGATTCCATCTTCCTTACCCACTAAAGATGCATTTTTGTGTAACTAACAGATGTCACGTTGCAGTCTACAAAGCTATAACAGAATTTCCACATGTGAGGTACAAATAGTTAATGGGGGAATTTACCCTGCACTTTGTTTAGAACTAGACCTGTAAGTCAGTACCTCAAATTACCTTGGGGTAGCCTTCTGTTATATTCTACACAGCCCTTGTCCTACCTTAAATTTCAAGTGTCTGCTGTAGTATATTTGAATGATCATTTGCCAGTCACAAGTTATGAGATTCAGAAGGCTTACTAACTTCTGTAATTGAAATTCTAAATCCCTCCATAAATCCATTTTTTAATTAAGCAGCTACTTCTCTGGGTAGATGTTGTTTTAGCTACATGTATATAGGCAGGCAGCCTGGCCTATATTCTGATGAGTATATTTTGTTTGAGCTGCTTTTCTATGTATGAACTACTGCAGGCTGCCAAAAGCACAGACTTCTAGTCTGTAGGACTTTACACATTTTCTCATTATTGTACAACTATGGAGACAGTATACATAAGTAAGAGTTGATGAGTCCCCCTACAAAAATATATATATTTTTGTTTTTATTGTGCTTTTAGCTAATGATCCACAATTAAAAAAAAATATGAAATGTAACTTTCAATACAGTGATTACAATTAATATAAACCAATGATACTCTTTTCCCAAAACCCATTTTGTATCCTGTGCCGACAGGTTTTGAATGTGAGATGTCTCATGCAGGTCAAAGATACATGCCTAATCATGAATGCCTTATATGTGCAAGCCCAAAGACTAAAAGCATAACAGAAAGTCTCTGCACTGTTGTCTTATCTATCTTCCCTCAGAGCTAGCCTTGCAGATTGTGTTCTGATATCCACACTCCCACATTAAGCAGTCCACAATAGTGGAAATCTAGCCAGGACTACAGCACTAAGTCTGCCCCTGAGAGACTCCTGAGATTGATCATAATACTACAGACATTTTATAGTTTCCAGTGTCTGCAGTCAGCAGTCTTCCTCTGATTTTTCAACAGTTGTTTTATTTTCATTTGCTGAAAGCAAACAGCTTCACCCTTTCTGTTCAAATGCCAGCTTTCTCACAGCCCAACCCTTTGCCTTCAGGTAAGCTCTAATTTTCAGTTTAAAGCAGTAGCACCTGCTATGCAGAGTTGCTTACCTTCATGACAGAGTTAGGTGTGTTCCACTTAAATGAGGTATTTATACTGAGAAAGGCGGAGCTCTGCCTTTCACATCTTTTACCAGCTAATTTTTTGTCATACAAGTTATGTTTTGTTGAATCCTTTCTCTTGGTATTGATATTATGGTGTAGCAGCTAGCAATATTTTTCTGTATACTAGCCACACTGCATAGCTAAAGGATATGTTTGTGTAACTTTTTTTCTTTTTCCTACATTTCTACTCTGGTGCTAAGACCTTGTCTGTCTGACAGCACGTCTTGTCAGTGTACACCTTCTGCCTCCCCTGACTCATCCATCTATTTTGCTGTAATTCTGTACAATGCTGACATAAAGGGAATTTATTGCCAAATGAGAAGATTGCAGTTAAGCTCACATTCTTCTGTCTTATCAGAAGGTAACAGACCCTTGTTTTTCCCCTTATCTTTGAATTCTGAGTCTGTGATATTTTGCCACACTAATCTACTTTAGTGGATGCATGCTGTCTTTTTTATAGCTTTTCACATTGTTAACCTTTTAACTATTTTTCTGTCTGTTAGACAGTTGTGCACATTTATGTTGTAGTTTCAGCATTGTATTAGACATCCCTGTTTCCCCACATTCCCTCCCCTTAATTTTAAAGAATTTGTTTCTTTTTCGCATTAGACAGGCTCTGAATCCCACATTTAAATATGCATTGTGAAAACCTGTTTTTAAATTAGCATTTCCACATAAATCTGTCACCTGTCTCAATGTAAAATACTAAAAAGGCACCTTCTGTGTCAGGACAATATATGGCTATGTCTGGGAAGCACAGGAATAGACTCCCACTGCCTGATTTATCTGCTATAACTTCTCATTCCCAAAAAAAAGGTTCATGTAGAACGACAGCTCAGGTAAATCCTCTATCATCTAGGTTGGTCCTTTAGGTAAGCAGTAAAGTTAAGTGCGAACACAGCATGGACTGTACTACAAATATGCTTAAACTGCAGCATGAGCCCAAGGGGGTACATACCTTACATGCCATGCACACAGTGTGAAATCTGTTTTATCCCTCCTCCCGACAAAGCTTTTTTTCTTTATTTTTCAGTGTCCTTCTGAATTAAATAATACATTAATTCAGGTTTCTCTACAAGTAAAAACTATACCTGAGGTTCATGTAACTACAATTCTGATTACATATGTAACATCTTAGCATTCTAGAAAAAAATGAATATTTTCCATGTTTATTTAAAAGTAAATCAGGAATAGAAAAAGCTGCCCAAATTCAAGTTTTAATAAAAAAAGCACGACTTGCCTTTCCCATACTGAATATAACTTAATGGTTGTAATTTTCAAAACTTTACAAAAGAATAAAAAGTCAGTACATAAAAGCAAGAACTTTATTGTAGAAAAAACACCTTCAGTAAGCGCTTTCATCTTTTAAACAAAGTGAGACTTAAACTAAAGATGCATTTACTTAAATACTTAAAATCTCGTCACATGCTTAATTACTAATTAATGTTTTAACCCTTTTTCTTTTTAAATAAGCTACAAAATATTCTCAATTATTCAAACCAGGAGGGTAACATGCATTTAATTTGACCTGCCATGAGTATTCCAACCACCCCAATTCATCCTCAGCATTAAACATTCTCTCCAGATATTTATATCATCCAGTACTAAAAACTTGAACGCAGCCTTACATTTCCCATTTTTAAAATGTCTTCCCAAAGCATTTTTTTCATCTTCTGCCTGTACTGCATATTTGTGTTCATACATCGTTTTATATAATTCTCTCTCAGTACATCCCACATAAAATGCCATGGACAAAACACAAAAAGTCAAATAAACTACAAATTTAGACTTCCAAATAAAGCATCCTTTGATCCTTATATTGTAGTTATTAATAGTGATTTCACTGGCATCATTGTACAGAAAATCACATAAATTGCAGTTCAAACATTTCACCATGCCCGTTTTATAACACTTTTCTTTCGGCATGTTTAATTTCGCTTGGAAATAAGTTTTAAAACTCTTCCCCTTCTTTTGTGTAAATAATGGACGGTCACCTACTACATTAATAATCTCAGAACTACCACTAAAAATCTTCCAATTATTGCTTATAATGTTTTGGTAGGTGTAGTATCAATACTATTCTGAATCTGCATAGATGTTTTAAAGCCCCATTCCATAGACTTATTAGTGTCCGTCCTTCCCTGGTCTTTGAGATAACTTACTTCAGTAAAGGTATCAGGCACCAATTTCTCTGGATACTCTCTGTTCAACAATTTATTGCATAAACTCAAACCTTCTAAAAAATCCTGATGTCTCACTGTTAAATTACTTATTCGTATAAGTTGTCCTTTGACAGCATTTTCTTTTGTCTTTTTCTCTTTAATTGTTTTATTTGAGTTAGTCCAGTTTATACTGTTCAGTGGTATTTTCAAAACTTTGTTAGCATATACGTGGAACACCAATTTTAAGAAAGTATCATCAGAGCTAGATACTCTGAATTCATGAATGTACATTGAATTGACTGATTGCGGCAAAAATCACCCTTTGGTACAGAATGTACATTTAATGAGAAAAAATGGGGTGGTCAAGCACTAAGAGTGCTGTAGTTGTTTGGTTAATACTCTAGGCCATTTTTTCCCTATAAGACAAAAAACAGTAAAAAGACCTGCATGAACAGTATTCTTTATTTTCAGAGTTAAATGTTAATAGGTTGGAGTGAGGGTCCATCTCGTTTTTGTTTATAAAATGTTGTAGAAGTGTAGTCTTTTTGTTACCTGAGTCTAGATGGGAAAGGCTATTCAAATGGGGAAGCCATGTGGAGATTTAAATTTAAACCAGCTTCCCAAACTCATGAATCTATATTAGTTTTGTTTATAAAATGTTGCAGAATTGTAGGCTTTTTGTTACCTGTGAATCTTGATGGGAAAGGTTATTCAAATGGGAAAGCAATGTGGAGATTAAAATTTAAACAAGCTTCCCAAATTCACAAATCTATATTGGTATTGGCTGTCTATCTCCAAGTAGTGCGCTGAAATGCATTGTTTGTCCCCGCCCCCATTATATTAATCTTAGGGTTATTTATTGTATTTTTGCTGGGATAAATCACAGTGTAAAGTTTGAGTTTTATTTTGCTTAAGTGTGGATAAAGGCAATAGTGTAGAGAGCTACATCAGACAAGAGAGCAAAGCAAAATTATATCTTAAATATAGATTTTGTACTTACCCATTCATTTCAATGAACAAATACACACATTTTCACAAGTTTGATGAGTCTTTTATTACTTACATGTGAAACAGATCTGAAGACTAACTAGTACAACAGGTGGGTAGTTATTTTCCCCATCCATTTCACAAGTAGCATATTTTTACATCCTAAACTTATTGTTCTCCCATTAAGGTATAGTCACAGGATTGCATTGCTTCTTAATGGACATACCCCAACTTTATCAAGAAATAATGCATATGCTACATATTCATCTTTTTTTCTTTATTTATTTATTTTATTTTATTTTACATTTGTTGACCGGGCTAGTCTAGCTGGACATATATCCGTTTACAGTAGAGGCCCGGGGAGAAAAGCTCCAGTATAGATAAAAAATTACAGTGATTTATAACAATTTCAGAAATTTTCTTAATAGATTTATACAAGGTACAAGAGAGGATATCTATGATATTTAAAAACATTAAGTTAAGTTATACAACAAAATATAAGAACTACATACTAAAGTTAATAAGAAATATAGGCATACCTTAGGATTCAACTCTCAACTCCAGAAAGCATCAGGTAAGGCCAGTAAGGGGACAGAAAGAAAAAACTACAAACTAAAATGGCATATTGAGACATACTTTCAATCAGGATTGGTACAGGGACATAGCCATTGAGAAGTAAGATGTGCTTTGATTTGTCTTTTGAACAGAGAGGTGGAATGTAGAGTAGCTATTTCTTGAGGGATTAGATTCCAGCGTTTCCCTATGGAATTTGAAAATAGTGCATCCCCAGCTTTATTATATGATTTAGTTATGGATACTAGAAACTTATTGGCGGAACGGAGTGTGTTTAGGTTCTTATATGGAGAAATAAGTCTAGTCAGGCTTGGAGTATTTTCAGGGAAATGAAGGGTTTTATGAATCATAAGTAGTTGTTGGTAGAGTAGGTGGTTATTTAGTTCTAGCCAGTTTAGTTGTTTCAGGTTGTGACAGTGGTGGGTTCTAAGGGGAGTTGCATTAATGAATCTCGCTATACTGTTATAGCAGGTTGAGAGTTTATTGATGTTATTTTTAGATAGTGTGGTATATATAGCTGAAGCATAAAAAAGGGTGGAGAGCAGGTGGGTCTGTGCAATGGTTTTTCTAGCTGCTGGGTTAAGGAAGGGTTTAATTCTGTAGAGTGTCCCAATTTTTTTATTAACAGCTTTTATAGTACTATTAATTTGGTCATCAAAGTTAAGATGGTTGTCAATGGTTACACCTAATAGTCGAGTGGTATTGTCAGGGTTAATGCAGGTAGAATTATCTGATGTGATAGTAAAGAGAGGTGTAGGAGATTTATTAGTAGGAGTAAAGAGAAGAAGCTTTGTTTTTTTGGGATTAAGGAGGAGGCAGTGCTGCATAAACCATTTTTCAACGTTATGAAAGGTTGTTTGGGTGATGGACTGGAGAGAGGAAATATTTATGGCAGAGCAGATCAATGTCGAGTCATCTGCATATTGGATGCAGGTTGCTTGTGGTACGTTCAAATATAGGTCATTAATAAATACTGAGAAAAGAAGGGGTCCAAGGATAGATCCTTGTGGAACACCAACATTTACTGGGAGTAAAGATGAAAGGTTGTTCTCCCAAAGAACTGCTTGTTGCCTGTTTTCAAGATAGCTTCTAAACCACTGTAAAGTATGTGAGCTTAAGGAGAGGTTGTTAAGTTTTTCAAGAAGTATGTTATGGTTAACCATATCAAAAGCTTTTGATAGATCTATAAATAGTGCAGAAGAGAAAAGGTTACTATTTCGATTTCTATTTATGGAGTCAGCAAAGGACAGAAGGGCAGTAGTAGTACTGTGATGGGGTCTGAAACCATGTTGACAGTCAGCTAAAAGGTTATTTTGGAGAAGGTAGTTAAGAAATTGTTTGTGTATACACCTTTCCATTATCTTAGCTAATGGGGACAGTAAAGCAATAGGACGATAATTGGATAGTTCAGAAGAAGGGCCCCCTTTATGAAGGGGAATTATGTGAGATATCTTCCAAACTGAAGGGATTTTCCTTTCAGAGATGGTCCTATTTATTAGAATCGATATTGGGTGATAGATAGCTTTTGCAGCAATTTGTAAGTATTCAGAAGGGAGTTGGTCAGCCGATGGGGTGCATGGTTTTAGTTTTAAGAGAAGCTTATAAATGATAGAAGAAGAGACAGGTTGGATTTGAAAGACATTAGTAGAGGCTGGAGAGGTATTATGTAAGGATGCAGTAGGTGTTGGTAGTGAGTTTGCTAGTGTTAGAATAGCTTCAGTAAAGTAGTTATTAAAGGCATCTGGGATCTGGGTAGAGGTATTAGGGTTAAATCCTGAGGGGGTAGGAGTAGGAGAATGTCCTGGTTTAAGAAGGTTATTAATACCTGACCAAAATTTTTGAGGGGTATTTTGTGTGGTTTTTTGAAGGTGAAGATAGAATTCCTTTTTGTCTCTAAGAGTGTCTTTCTTGGTAGTATTTCTTAACTGTTTGTAGAGGAGATGGTCAGATGGAGATTTGGTAGCTTTCCATTTAGCCCAGGTTTTATTTCTAAGGATCATTTTTTCTTTTGTTTGCTTTGTAAGCCAAGGGGCAGTTTTGGCTCTTATCCTAGTAGAGTGGAATGGAGCATGATAGTCAAGGATTTGTAGAAACTTTGTGTTAAAATAGGTAACTGCCTCATTAAGTTCAAGGTGTGATAAGGGTGACCAATCACATGCCTGTAATTCAGTAAGGAAGTTATCAGGGTTGAAAAATCTTTTTGAGCGGCATCTTCTAAGTTTATGCATATTAGGAATATTCAGTTTTTGTCTGATAACATATGTAAGTGTGTGATCACTAATACTATCAGGAAGTGTTCCTGGAGTATAGTTACTGGGGGCGTTGTTAATTAGAATCCAGTCCAAAATTGTTTCTTTCTTATTTGGTTTATGGATTCTAGTTGTAGTTGTTATTAATTGAGAGTAACCATGGAGATTAATATGGTTAGTAGGTTGTTGGGCTGTGCAGATATTCCAATCTATGTTGAAATCGCCAAGTTTTATGGTTTCTTGGGGTAGTTGGTTGGACAGAGAACTGAGTAGGTTTTCTAGTGTTTGGGTATTATTACCAGGGGGAAGGTACATACATATTAGATAGATTGCTTTATTGTTGTTTATCTGTAGCTTGATTGATAAAATTTCTGATTTTGGGCTTGTTAATGGTAGTTCCTTAAACTGGGTACTGCTATGTTGTCAAAACTGCAGACTACAACAGAAGTTTGTCAAAATCACAGAACAATAAGAGTTTGACCTACTGACAATCATGATTCTCTAGTCTTAATCTGAGTTCCTCAATTCACATTTACAAGCTCATCTGTGAGCTAGTGACCTCAACTACAATGCATCACTTTTTAGTCACCCCTGAAAGGAAGGTCTGGTGAATTTATGTGGTTAAGAAATGAATCAGAGAATTGCCAGTGAACACTAGGCTGTGTTAGCATCTTCAGACAATGCTGAGGAAGGCAGGTGCTGTTGTATCACATTTATATTATCGTATATATTTCAGTATGCTAAGTCTGAACTCAAAGCTGTGAACCGCTGTCAGTGTTTTTGTAGTTCTGTCCATATCATCAATAATGGATTTGCTGAAACTGTAACAGGATTAATATTCCCACTTAAATAAATGTACACACACACAAACAAAATACTACATTTTGAAGCAAAAAATATTTGGGAAAGGTTATTCAAATGGGGAAGCAATGTGGAGATTTAAATTTATAAGTAAAGAAATGTAAAAGTATC
The DNA here is from genome assembly GCF_019279795.1 of Protopterus annectens. Lineage (NCBI taxonomy): Eukaryota > Metazoa > Chordata > Ceratodontiformes > Protopteridae > Protopterus > Protopterus annectens. Next base: position 150,768,429 of record NC_056743.1, on the reverse strand, counting down.
ATCAGATTTGGTTTTCTATTACTAGTCACTATTTATGGTTTAGATACTTCATGGTCGCTAAATAATGCCTGATCTAACGCAAACTGGAAAGCAAATCATGTAACTCATAGGTTTCCTAACAATTACTATGAGGAATCAGAATCTGTGTTTCCTATTTATAGAGTATTTCACCTTTTCTACACTAATGTACCCTGCATGGTTCCAAGCCATCTTTATGGCCCTAACCTTTTCATTATAATAGGTTTATTGATTCTTGAGAATTCAAGATTCCTCCTTTATCCCTTAAATAAAATAAGTAACTGAGTAGTCAGTTTGGATTCATTATTCATTTCATGCCTTTACTGACTCATAATGTGGTTGCAACGTAAGGCAGCTTATTCTCCCCTTCTTTAAGTTTGAATCAAAATAAATTATAATAGCATACTTGAAAAGAAAATGGTATAGTGTGTATATTTAAAGTGTTGTTTTGCAGTCTGTTTCATGGCTTCATAAATATTTTATGTAACTGTTGTCTCGAGGATCTCTACTTCAAATATCTTAATTCAATTCTTGAAGTACTTGATGAAGTTTCTTTTATTAATACCATTTTCATAAGTAAAGTTTTAAGTAAAGTTATAAAAAAGATGTATTGCAAATCAGGAAAGCACAGTATAATGAAAATGTATAGTAATAACATAATGTGTTATGGAGCATTTCTCCCCGGGCCTCCGCTGAAAACAGGCTCTGTGGAACCTAGTCGGACTTTCCCGGTCAACAAATGTTAAATAAATAAATAAAAAATAAAAATAAAAAATAGGCTGGAACATAGAGTGGACTAAAATCTCTTTTAGAGAGAAATCTCTTTCTCATACCTCATGTACTTGCCTTACATTTATGTGAAGGTTACCTTACATCCTCTAAAACAGACTAATGGGAGCACTTTGGAAAGAATAGAGATGGTACTGTTAATTCTGGGATCCAAGAGCAAACAACCCTTTGAACTATTTAGGTCATCTGCTGTGTTGTCTCACTGAACATGCATATGAATAAAATACCACAACCTGAAAACAATGTGATTGCAAAGACACATTGTTACAGGCCATAAACACTGCAGTCTCTAAATACAGGAAAATATACTTAGTCTTTGTAGTTCTGATTACCCTAGCTTAGACTCTTGTGTTTCTTGTCAGTATGTTGGGCACTGTGCAAGTTTAAAGAGTCCCCCTCCTTTTTGACATTACAGTCGACACTGCTGTATTCCAAGACTTTACTATCACTGGATTGGAGGTAGTCTGCCATTGTGTGTCTGCCCTTTTTGTAATAGTCAAGAGAGGTGCCATTTAAAAGTTTCTGGAGGGTTAGTAAGGTAAGACAGTCCACAGCTGTGCCAGTTTTAACTGTACTTTCTACAGTCGTCACAAAATTTAGCTGCGTCCTACTATATTGAGCCAAAACAAATCTCTACACGTTTCAAATGTATAGCAGAACTTCCATGAAATATACTCTGACAGCATCTTTAAGGAATGAAGCATAGCTCCATGTATCAAATCAAAATAAATAAAAACTCACTATACAAAATAGTCACAGTACAATATTAACAGTAAGAGTAAAGAGCACAATAAAAATCCACATATAGAAACATTTTTGTGGGAGGAGTGTTCATCCCCTCTATACACAAATTCTTATGTATGCTGACTTTAAGATCGTGCAGATTTTAGAAAGAGAAAAATTCACTTTAAACATTTTTTAATTCTGTTATTTTACTGACCAACCCCATTTCATGAGACATCAAAGTCAAACCAAGGCTATAAGCAAAGAAATACAGGTAAAAAAATATTTTTGGGGTAAATGCACCTTGAAGTAAAGTAATACCGTACAATAAACTATGATCAGAATACAATGAGAATACTGAAGAGAAACCGTTGTAAAGCAGTCAGGGTTCATGCTTAGCTGCTGGTTACTTTCCAGTACACAGACTTATTTGCTCCTTGGGCCAGTTAATTGTTTTATTGATGCCAGAAAGCCTTGCACTAAGATCATGTTTGTCATGTAGTGGAAGGGGATTACTTTATGGGTAGTTACTTACAGAGCTAATTAATTTAAATATTGAACAAGAGTGATGCCCTACTCAATGCATGTCACACTCGAGTATTACAAAATGAGCACACAAACAATGAGAGTTGTTATGGCCGCTACTACTTAAAATTTGCATGTAAGGTTCTCTCAATTTATTATTTTAAGTTTTAACAATATCTTAGACAATTAAGCTGTACCCATCCATATCAAATATTGCTGTCTGCATTTTATGGCATACGTTTTTGTCCCTTGGTTTCATGGATTTGAGAGCTTTTGCATCAATTGGTATAAACAGTGTTTCCTTATCTGAACTAGAAATGGGAAGCCATACCATTAATCCAAAATTGTACTAAAAGTAGTTTCATAACTAACTTTAAACTACCCAATTTATTTAGCAGTTTATGTTCCTAAATTTACTTGTACAGAGTTAATATTACTCCCCAGTTCTGCTGTATTTAAGATTACGTATAATATGTGAAAAAATAGTCACTCTCAGTTGTACTATCTCTTGTGGTATATTATGGGATAACAATGTTGTGGTTGTTCCCCTTTGTGTGGAATGTATCATTTAACACTATGCTCTGATATATTGACTAGCTTTGTTCAAGAAAATGAGCCATTACTCCATTAAAGAGATATCACCTTATACCACATGCTTTACATGTGCATCAGTGCAAGAAATGTATTTAATTGCAGCATGAACCAGGGTTGGGCTCCTTCGGTCACACCTTTAGCTGAGACACATTATGAAGTACATCGCTCATCATGAGCTCTCATAATCATTGTATGCTAAACAAAATTATAGTTAAAGGACTACTGATTGTCTCTGACACGGGAAATTTTAAATTCTTACTTGCAACTAGAAAATTTACTATTTATTTCTGACCTCTTTATTTAACTTTTTGAGTCTGATTTTGAGGAGTGAGGTTTTCAGTTTGATATTAAGGGAGAAAAGTTTTTTTCCCTCTTGTTACAGAACTTGTTTATGCTTGGGATCCTCCAAAGGAGTTTATTCCTAAATTTGTCATTTTATTTTTCGCGGGTCATGATCAATGTCGTGATGTGACTCTTGTACTAAAAACAGAAGCAATCTTTGAATACAGCAATGTTTTCTGTCAGGTCTAGAAGGAGAGGGGGACTCTTGAAACTTATTAGAAATCTTTGAAGCTGGTATGTGTTCTAAGTGTTCTGGACTGGGTTCTAATAATGAGGACCACTGCCAGATGATCAGACTTAACCAAGGAGGGGATATAATATTGTTATATTTGTAATGATTATGTCCAGAGTATGTACATGCTTTTTGCAGTTCAATGTTACACCCAACATTTTGTATTGTAAACTTTACTATTATGATTTTTTAGGCTGCAGATATAGTAATTTCAATAGTTTCTATAAATCCACTTACAATTACATGCCAGATCTTCTGTTTAAGTTTTCCACTGATGTAGTACAAGAGCTTGGTTCTCATATCTTTAGGATTCTTTAACAGGAGTTTGCTATGATTAATCACATGTTCCTTAGCTGAGAAGCAATTATTACCAGAATACTCTACAATGATTTTTTGTCCCAAACTTAAATGGTCATACACACATCAGTATATATCACACAAACAAGGTTTTTGCATGGCTGAATCCCTCCTACACCCGGACATAAGGTCAAGCCACCACATCCCTACTTTACTTCATCTCTCACTCTTGCAACCCAAAAACAAAGTCTGGCATCTTTGACAACCCTTTGTTGACATACCAGTAATGCCAATAACAAAAAAGTTCAACCTTCCAGCTACAGTTATGTGTGCTGCAACTAAAATTATGGACAAACAGCAGTACTCCCCATTACTAGATACTGTTACCTTATCATAATGAAGGAAACTATCACTGAGATAAAGAAATTTATAGAAGGCACCTTAATAATATTAGAGCTGTTTAAGGTTGTGTGTCAAAGGGTCTGATATGTGTTTATCCCCTCTTGGGGAACAGGTAAATCCTCTCTTCCTTTTTGGTTTAAAATGAGTCTATATGTTCCTGATGTTTCCCTGCATTATTGACTTCCCTTGTTGATGCATTTGGGATGTTGATTTTAAAGGCATTCATTAAGAATTATTTGGGGATGGGGTATAGCCCTGGAATGATACATCTGTGACAGAATGAGTTGGCGTTCCTTTCGTTACTGTTTAGAAATTTGTCATCAGGGTACTGTAAATGGTAAGCATGGTTTACTGGTGAGTAACTAACTGAGATTCCCTCAGAGAGCTAAAATTTACAGGCCCAATATTGAATTTCTTTTGCTTTTACTAATATGATGCCATAAACTGAATGTCTGATCAAACACCTATCTGATATATTATTAGTACATTATTGTGCTGATAGTAACCTTTCCCAGAGAAAAGACCTGACTGTAACAGTCCTTTAAATGGTGACACCTAAAATGAATATCACAGCCCTCAATATTACCACAGCTTGTCATTCTAACATTCTGTTTAAAAATATTAACTTATTTCTGCCATTTAAAAAATACTTAGCACCAGAAATCTTAAATGTTATTGAGGAGCAGACTTACATAAGCTTTGGCACACTGGCACAGCCAGACTGTTTATATGAACACAAGATGTAATGAACTCCTGCTGAGAGATGGGTTAATGAAATATATAAAATATATTACTGGGCCTTCCAAGAAATGGGCACCTTTCTAGCATCATACTGTCAGATCATTGTGATTGTTATGCAAATACAATAGTGGATAATTTAGATGTTTAGAGGTATCTGTTTGCTCAATCAATCCCCAGTTCATTAAAGCCCACTAGGTCTAGGATTGGATATTTGTAACCCATAGCCTGAGGTTTGATGAATTCCTTGCTAGTTGTATTAGGTAGGGCACTGAAGGAAGCACAGCACTGATGTTGTTGTCCTTTCCAATTTTTATTCAAGGATCAACTGATCAGGCTATTAGAAGTACAGAGGCAATGAGTCAACCATTTCCAAAGTATTCTTCTCAGAAGTCTAAAATCCATACTACTGATGACATGCTGTACAACTCTACTTATTTAAATTTTCAGATGCACTAGATTATTTCTGATAATCAAGATATCAATAAAAAAGAGTCAAAAGACTGATGGTGATGTAATAGAATGATGTGGAAGGTAGGGTTTTGAATGAATGAAAATAGCCTTTATGTTACTATTATATATGCGATATGGATTTATGAAAAAACTAATACATTTATAACATGCATTAGAAGATCTAGCACAAAGTGCTGTATTATCAAGCAAATAATGACTTTTCTAATTTGTAAATTCCTCTCAAGTACTCTTTAATGCTATAGGTGTTTTACCTACAGAGGCCTGATTAATTATAAAAACTGTCCTTTCTTTTTGTGGTGCAGATTATAATGTGTTATGGAAGACTTGAAATTCGACTGAAATTTGTGATTTCAGTTATTTATAATGGTCACTCTGAAGGGGGTTGTTGTACTGCCACACTGCAGAGTAAGCAAAGGCTTAGTCCAGTGAAATCTTTTTTGCTGTATTACCTTAGAATATGTGATTATACTGTTTCACAGTATGAGGAAAACAGAGATGAAACAAAGTGCAGAATAATATCCTGGTTAATAGCATTTGTATACTTCTTATTTGTAGAAAACATTAATGCAGAGTGAAATATTCCAAGAATGATTTCTGTGAAATTCTGATGTAGAAAGATGTTTTCAGAAGATGCTGTACTGTGTTTTTTTAAATAAATCTAGTTTTCTGTTCTATTTGATGTTGTGATTTCTTAGTGTTATCTGGAGTATTTTGTGTTTAAAATGTGAGGAAGAAATGATTTCTTGTGTTTCCAGGTAAAACAAATACCCTACAGAAATAAAATGGCTGCATGGATTATTACATTCTCAATCTATTTGATGTTGAAAATCAAAAGGATTTTGTCTCTTTCTTCAGACCAGATACTTGAATTCACATTCTAGTACAAAGGCTGCAGTGCAGTGCAGTGCATCATGGGGGGTAGGTGCTGTATCCTTGAAGTTTTGTCTCTCAAATGAGACCTTTGGCATGCTATCAACTCTGTTGATTGTTCATGTGGATTTCATGATACTTTTTGACAAATGGCCAGATTCAATAAACCCTACGATGTGCACATGATAGTGCACTGTTTTGGATTCATTTAGTGACTCTGGAGGACCTATGAAACATGCCTGCACCTCCATGATGGCCCTAAGCATATGTTGAGTGGCACAGGAAGACACACCTGGATCAGGTGGATGATGGACAGCAAGCCTGCTCCAAACACCCCTAGCATGGCACCTCAACCACACTTTGGCTATGGCCAGAGTCAACAGGCACTGAAGTCACAGTAACCACACTTCCCTGATTGAGTGTCTCACTTTCCACCTGTGTAATATTTGAGAGCTCACTGGAATTGGTTGGCGTAGGCCTAATTGGCTGTGTCCAATGGAATTACAGGAGATAGCTGAATGTCAACCTCAGTGTCAGATTCAACCTGTGCACCCCCCGACTGTGCCTTTGTTTGGCCACCATCATCATTAGAGTCTGCCAATACTCTGACATAGGTGTTAAGAGTCCTACACTTCCACTGTCAGGATCATCTGTGATAATAAGCAACAAGCACAAGAAATAAATTGATAGTTATACTACTATGGTCAAATGTATGGTAAACTACAGACAGTACAGCAGTTTACATAACAGCCTGACACCCACATCACACATATGGATAAAATATATAAATTCTTTGAACTGCTCATCATTACTGACAAAAAAAGATATTTGGCTTACCGTGTGCAGTTGATGCTATGCTTCCTATGGATGATGGTTCTTGAAGAAGTTAAGCAAAAGGTAATGACAGCATCATCACAGTTAACAGTAACACAGGGCATTAAAACATTTTTCCCTTTATGTGTCCACTCATGATACATTTAATAAGAACTTGGATGACAAGTCCAATGTAAGTCCATGTGTAATCAAGCAAAGGTGTTAACTGTAGCAATCTACCCCCCCAAACAAATTTATTGTTAAACAGAACATATATATATATATATATATATATATATATATATGTAAATATATATATATATATATATATATATATATATACATATATATATATATATATATATATATTGCTGTCAATATGTTACTGTACAAGAGCATTTAACAAGTAAGATACATAAACCTACCTGGAAGTTCCTACTAGGACATTCTTGTTCTCCCTGAAACAGTAGTAGCAATGTCAAGGACCTGCTGTTCTGTACTTTCCTGGGAGCTGTCTGAATCCATGACAGTGGACAGGATCTATTCATTTGCTGTTGATGGTGGTTTTGTAGCAGGCCCCTCCAGTGTCCATCCAATCACAGACCACTGCAACCGGTCTCCTGATCATGTCTGGCTGCAGCCGCCTACCACATTCACATCAGTAACTGTCTGCTGCCAAATATGCATTCTGCCTGACATATCTCCATGTTCCCTCCTAAACAAAAAGGTGCCATGTCACCTAAAAGCTTCCACAATGACCTGATTATTAGGGTCACTGAGGGGTGGTTTTTGGGGATTGGGAAAATTGGGTACCATAGTCCTAGGTTACCTAAAACACAACAGAAGGATAATACGCATACGTATCACATAACTAAAAGTCCTGTTTCCAGATAACACATAAATGGTAGCATTTCAGTATTACCACTGAAGAAACATAAAACATTCAAGATATTGAAATATAAAAAAGGAATTGTGTGGTTGTAACATATTACATTCACAGACAAAGTAAAGGTTGGATGCAAAACAAGGAGAGTAACAATAGCAACATATCTTTGTGACAAAACAGAAATGCAACTTTGCTCTCCCACCCCCAAAAGAACAGCCAAATGACACATTTTGTTAATTAACCATCAGTGAACTGCTAAAATTGCTATCAAATGAACTGTCTCTTAAACATGTCTAAATATTTAACATAGAACGTTCCATTTTAAGCTATTGCCAATCATGTGTACCTGTGGCCAGCACTCCCCTAGCAGTGTGTATGGTCCATCCTAGAATGCTAACAGACCTGTGTCATTAACAATATAGAAGATTTACCATTTCATAGAAATAACAATAGAAGACTGTACACAGATAAACAATTGTAACATTTGCAGTTGTGATGACAGTTAATAAGGCTGTGCATCTGAGAAAGTGAAATGCCCTGATAAACATGTTCATGCCATCAGTACACCTCTAAGAAATGCATACAGATAAAAGTAGCATTGGCTAATGTAAGTATATATTAACAGATTTTTCTTAATGACATTTCAGCATATGCAGTATATAGCTAAAAATGCAAGCATACCTTCTCAAGGTCAGTAGTCTTCTGTGCAGACATATCCCAAAGTAATAGCCTCTTCTGTGTTATCTACATAAATAAGTTGCATCACCTTCAGGTTCCCTTTGTATGGTGTAGATTTAGGGCTGGGAGTATTGTGAAGATGCAAATGAGGTGTGAACTCATTATAATTGCTGAATCCCAATCCCATGTAGCAGATATAAAAATAGTGGAGACAGTCTCTCAGTGTTTGTTGATAATGTATTGCAACTGTGAATAATTAGTGGTAGGGAAAAGGAAAACACCACATCATTTCAGACTGCCCTACCTGCACTGGGTGTGTCAGCCAGGTTAGATTTTACAAAGTATAGAAGCAATTGTGTTAAGGTTTTAAATGTAAGTAAGCAGCACTCATTTCACAGTTTTTTTCAGTAACTACCCTTCATTTCTTGGCAACTGCATATTAGTGTCATTTAATATCCTCACACATTTTAAGGACATGGATGTGGAATGCCTTACAGACTGTGTCTCAGATTGCTGCTCAGACATCTGCATATTATTGTCATTTAATATCTCACACATTTTAAGGGCAAGGATACAAAATGCCTTACAGACTGTGTGTCTCAGATTACTGCTCAGATAAGACAAGAATGAGCAACAAACACAGAGGGATAAGAGGGAGCTGCATTTTTGCAAGCAATAGTCATAAATGGTTGTGTGATCACTCAGTTTACTACATTTGAAATTAATACATGTACAGATAACTGTCATATGTTTTATTAGTACTGTAGATGATGTTGCAGTTGGTTGTATGCAAAATGATTTCAGTTCCCTGCTGCAAAGCTGTTTATGTGGCAAAGAGGGATAAGACACCCATACTCTGTTCTGAAGGTTTATTGAAGTGAGAGCGCAAATCCAGATCTATGTAAAAATATTTCATGTGTACCAACAAAAGTTTTGTAGTGTTTATTTCATAAATTGAGTTATTTCAACTAATTTTCCCATTTTATTTTTATTTGTTTGCCAATGTTTGCATGGTGAACATCTTGGTGCAAACAAGAGAAATGGAGAAACACAATGAATGGCAGGTTTAGCTGTGCTTATCTCATTTGCACAACACTTAGCAGTGACCCACACAGGAAACAGGCAGAACAACTACAGACAGGGCATGGACAGTGTAAAGGTCAAAATTCATTGTTGAAGTTTTTGCTTTCCATCGTGCAATGCTGCTAAGTGACGTGTGGTTGTTAGCAAGGTTCCCTAAGACCTGCAGCCAGGACACAGACAGTCAATAACTGAAAACAGATACATTCTATTAATTCTGTTGGGCACTGTGCAAACTTGCTAAGCATTGTTGTGCAACAGTTAATACACAATGATTAAGAATGAATAGGGAATTATGCAACTGTCATTTAACTATTCCTGTTGCAGCAGATTAAGTGCAAGGTTGTAATACAGATGGTCTTGGTTCAAATACAAGAACTGCAACGTATTTTTACTGTTATGACAGTCCAGTTTATAGCACTGAACAGAATATATCCAAGTGTTAGTTTAACATTCTTGTGGCACCAGGTGTAAATGAAGGGTTGACATACACATGGCCCTGTGTTCTAATACAGGACATTCCAGACATTTTTGCTGTTCCATTTAACATTATATTCAACCCCACTTATAACACTTTAGATAGTGGGCTTATATGAATTATATGTATGAGGGATGAGACACCCTTATTGTGCTTTCAGATGTATGACTCAGGGTATACTGTTTACTATATTTCTGTAAGTATAATTCTGCTATCTGGACTTGGATGGCCTTCACACGTAAATAAGACACATACACAAATGAATCTATATACAAGAACTTTGTCAAGACACACACATACTGGGTTAATACCTCAAGCTGTCAGCTGTATCTATGAATGATTCATGACTATGTCTGAGCAGAGCTTCTTCTGTGGCAAAGATGGAACATCACCACTGTGGAATAAAATGTCCATTATGCATAGGATTGAATCCCACAGTTTAAAAATCACTTTTATCAGTGTATAAAGCCCAAACAAAAATGTGTCAGGTCATGAGATTTATGCCCCTGGTGCATGTCTGCAACATTAACTCACTTAACAGTTACCTTCCAGTTTTAAAAATATATTTCCAACCTAAAGCAGCAAACTCCTCTCAAACTAATGTCAAGTGTCAGGTTAACGTTCCAGTTTCAAAAACTGCTTTCATTCCAGCATGGCACTGTTGCTCTGCACTTAACATCATGCAGACATGATTGGTATCATTTATCTGGTTTGCACACTACCAGAAAACACAATAATAGGAACTGGCAGAAAATCATTAGTTGCCATTGCTCTACATTTGGTATTAGACATGTCTGGAGTTAGAGGAGAAGGTGCCTAGTTTAGGGCACAGAGATGGGGTGTTCAGGAGTTCAGAATATTTATTGGATTCCTGGTAAAGCACCACAGCCAAAGACTTCTGCAGGGGGAATATTCTGGCACTCAGTATAAGTCTGAGACTTGGAGTAATTTGGTTAAGGCTGTAGCCAGTGTGATTGGCATCCAATGCATGGGAGAACAGTCTTAGCACTACTTCAATGAGGTACAAAGGCAAAAGAGGGATGCCCTCAACCAGTGGATGACTGAATTTCAAACTGGTGATATCCCACAGTTGTTTTAAGTATGGTAAAAAACAACATTTTAATACATCTAAAGCTAAATATAGGCAAGACTGGTATGCATAGTGCTTTTCTGTTCTTTTCTTTACTTTGCACAGATAATTCCAACATAGAGTTGAATTGTCAGGCTTATGCCGAACATCTGGACAGACTGCGTGAAGCAAGTGGTATGTATGAAGTATTATTGTAGTTTTAAAAGTTAATGATAGATTTTTTGGTATTCTATACTGTAGTAGCAAAGTGTGCATACATATCTTAACTGTAAAATCAAGTATACATGCATAAGTCTGTAGCACAAACCAATTTTAGGAGTCAAGTGTAAGACTGTAGTCAGAAGTTTAGGGTCAAATACCATGAGCAGCAATTATGCAGTACTGCACTTCCTTCATAAAATTACATAAATTAAACTTTTTACAAGTGTCATAAATACCCTGACATTAACTGTATTCAGTATACTTGGACCAAGAATATGTGCAATATATGCACATTGGAAGGATTACTTTAAGAAATTAGTAACTATAGTTTGTAGCTGACAGGACAGATACTTAAATATAATAGTTTAGATAAAATAGTTGCATAATTGTAATAGTGCATTGTATATCACCTATGTTGATACTAATTGTATCTCTTTTTTTCTCTTACCCCAGCCCTTCTGTCTTTTTTCATTTTCTATTATGTGTCATCAAAATGCCTCCATGTCATCTAGCTATAACAAATCACTAAATGCTTCAAAGCACATTGAGGAAGGCCAGCCCCAGTGCGTCAGCCTGCTCCCACTCCACCAGCTCCAGCACCGATGCCCAGCACATCTGGGACCCAACTTGGCAGCACCACCTCTGCTGCTCCTGCACTACCTGCACCATCACTGCTCTGGCAGTGGGTTGCTATGATACCCTCTGGGAGAAGTGGCAGAGGTGGGGATTTCATCACCCCCAGGAAATGCCAGGGTTGGTGGTTGTGCATTGCACCATTTGGTGTACGCCTATACCAGATGGAGAGGCTGCTCTCCCTCATGGTACACAGGAGAAGATGTTCAGCACACCAGCACCCACTGGAGTAAGGGGACAGTGATGACAGTCCTGTGGGTGAGGACTAGATTCTCACTGCCTTCATGTTTGGGGGGCATGAACATACGTTGTTCCCTCCTTCACCCCAATTATGGTGTCCCCCAACCTTTTGTCTCTCACTGTCCCTAATTCTTGTCTTGTTTGTATTTGCTTCCTCACCTGCCCAACTTATCTGACCCAGAAATACTAACATCCCTTATCTAGTATTCCTCTCTTTCTGAATTAAAAAAATAATGTGCGCCTGTCCCACAAAAAAAAAAAAAGAAAAAAATGTTGCCCCATACATAGCTATCCATTTCACACACATCTTGACACACTTGATTTGGTCCAATCGACTATACAACATGATTGCTTTGTTGTCACCCCACATTGTGGAGATGACAGTCCAAATTCAGGTGATATTCTGTAAATATTTTCACTTTACACTGTTAAAGAAATGGATAGCTATGGTTCTTTCCTACATCCCTCCTTTACATTCCTGTATTTCTTTCCCTTTGTATTTTCCTCTGCTTTCTCTCCATTTCACTACTTTCCTATCTACCCCATTTTAACACCTATAATCTGGTTAAAAATAGAATCACACATAACACACATAAGTACCAAAAAAAAAACAATGGAGCCCTTCACTTTTTGGTCTCTATATTTGCGTGAAGTTGGGCAACACGCACCAAAGCCAAGCAGTTGTAAATGGCTCTTCTCTTGTGCAGTTTACCTTAGTGCAATTCCATTTAAACACACTGCACTAAAGCAAAACCTAGTAACACAAGGTGAATGTAGTATAAGGATAATTTCATTGCATTACCACTATTTATGGAAATAGTAACAAACAATGAATGTAGTATAACAATAATTTCATTACATTATCACTACTTATTTAAAAGTATTACATATTTCTGGATTCGAACCCCATATCATCTGGGCTCAAAACAAATGTGTCAATGCATTTACACCTCCTGCTGCAGCAGGTGTGTTTCATACACAGTATAAAAATTCTCATCATTTTAGCAATGAACCTTGCATTTGCACACTGCTTACCTATGCACAAACAGGGAAAGCAGTAGAATTGTCCAGCCTGCATGCACAAACACTTTGCCAGCCATCATGCAAACCCACTGCTCGCCATTGCGCTATGCAAACTAAATATTAGCATGTATTAGTTCTGTTTACTGTCCATTTACTCTTCATGGGGAGAAATTACATGTGGTAATTTAAAAAATGAAGGCCCTTAGAATATGTCAGATATTTGCAATGCAGCCATATGTTACCTCCCCCCAGGCATTGCAACCCCAGTCTCTCAGTACGTTTTCACAAATATATCAACTACACTACATAAATTAATAAGAAGTGTTATGTGATATACCATGCACATCTTTAGAATGACAATATGCATTCAGATTTTCAAATACTTGTAGTAACGTGGGAACCTGTTTACATATAGTTTGTAAAGTTATCTGTTAAACTATACCTGCACATTCGAACACAGCCACCAAATACTACTCATTGCACACTCATCATAGGAACTTGTAGAACTTGAACTATCTTGACAGCTGCACAAGCCTACACATCCATTTCATGCAGGCCTCCAAACACCTCTCCAACATCCAGTGCTGATGTCATCCACCATAAGAAGTTCTGCAGCCTTATAAGAGTCAGACTTGTGCCATGGTATTTGCTTAAAGTACTGTGTTCTCTAGTCTGTGTACTTAGGTAGGGATTCTAGTCTCACTACACTCAACTGAGGGGGGATGTCCCCTTTGTTGACATTACAGAGTGCATGTTACACCTGCATGTGGGACACTACTATTAGCATTATCTGCGCGCCAGATTCTGCTATCATCCATTATAAAGTGTTCTCTGACATTCTCCAAGTCAGACTTGAGCCGTGGCACTTGCCTTAAATACAGAGTTCTCTAGTTGGTGTACTCAGGTAGGGGTTCTGTTCTCACTGCAGTCAACAGTTTTGTGTGTGTGTGTGTGTGTGTGTGTGTGTGTGTGTGTGTGTGTGTGTGTGTGTGTGTGTGTGTGTGTGTGTGTCATTACAGAGTGCATTTTACACCAGCATGTGGGACACTGAATTTCCTCCTCACCAGTCTCTGCTGAATGTCAACCACTGTAACTGATTTGTGGATGTGATGTATTTCCACCAGGGCAGGGTCAGAGACTGGCCTGGAGGCCAGGCACAAGTCATTTCATCCTATATAATACAGATTACAGTGACATGGCTTTCACTCTTTCCACATACATCATGGCATGGTTTGTAGGCCCTGTATTTTCTTGGTGAGAGACCCCTCTGGTCCCTCCAGCTGCTGCAGGTGTCTGGTGAGGTACATGCAAAAAGGAGCATTATACTCTATTAGTGTTCTGATGAGGTTCAAGTACAGTACTGTTATATATTCCACAGATCTGAATAAGGTGGCCTGACTTATGAGGTGCACAACAAAGCCTGTCCATACATACCACTGTGGACACTTGGTAGTCGAAGTTCAGATAGCTATCTACGTGTGTTCCCAGGTTTGGCACCACTGAGTTTCAGCATAAGAGGAGTGTTGTCAATGTTGTAATTAGCAAGGAATTCAACTTTACAGAAGGCCAAATTAAACACACATTTTTGCATTTATTTGTAGACAGTGTGGCTTTGGCATTAGTCATTTGTCTGTGTTAGTCCCACCTGTAGTATGTTATCATCATTGGTGAACTTAATGATAGCACCCAATATGTAAGAATCAACAAACTTGATAAGCCAAAGGCCATCTACTTTAGCCTGGACTGTCAAGAAATACACTACAAACAGTAAAGAGATAAGCACAGATCCCTGGGGTACACCAATGTTGACAACTCTACTAGTAGAGGTTGATTCACTTTCATAGTATGTGTTCTGTTGGTGAGCCAATTGTTTAACCATCTAGTGATGTACAGCTTAATCCCAAGCTGGGAGAGTTTCTCAGCAGTACCTGTGTGGTGAATGTGTTAAAACTCCTAGGCCAGAATAGGATAGGCAGTATGCTCTGTTTTACCTTCATCAAGGCCTATCACACAGAATCAATTGGATATGATAACATCACAGATCGCCTATAGCATGACTCAGCACATACACCTTCCTGACATGGTTGAATGCACACTTCAACACACCCTCCACATCGACTATGTTCCTGTAGAAGAGTGTATATCAACAAGCATCCATCTGAGTTGGAGGGCAGTAACTGATACATGTATGTATAGACACTTCCTGACTCTTCTCATCTGTAAAGTAAACCAACATGTCAATATGGACCTTTTCTAAATGGAAACTAGTAATATCCCAGCTGTGTGCAGCAGACCTGTATGAGTAGTTAATGCTACATCCATGTCTGTTGCATCTGTTAGATGTCCTCAAAGAGGTCATTGAGGGCATGCATGATGACAACATTATCATCCTGTGTAACTTGACCAGGCCAAGGCATCTGACACAAATCCACACTGAGGTATTCACTCAACACTGTCAGGTGTGGCCATAAACACCTATATCACCAAGTGAGTAGACCAGTGGATTACATACGTGGCATCTAAATATGTTGAAATGTGTGATGTTACCTATATCTCAGTTCAGCACATTAGAGCTGCCGGCTAGGCCCTTTCCTGTCCATTATTTAAGTCACAGACATCATGAATGCAAGCAAATCTTGTGTCCAACCAGCTGTCTGAAGGGCTACAGATTGTGGGCAATCATTGACTCCAACTGTGATATTAGTATAATACAGACATTATCAACACACACCACAGATTGCTGTCACAGCCATAACAACACATGCAATGAAAAAAAAAACATGGGGGGGATTTGTTATGTTATGAAAACAAATACACAACCCAAGGATAATGTAGAAATCACACCCTATAAGCATTTATGTGACCTGTGTCCTTGAGTAGATGGTATATGGAATGTCTGCCAGCATTTGGCCACACTGCAGGCTACTCTCTTGTATGTAACACAACTACTGAGTATGTGAAAGAACATCCACATGAAAGGCTATAATACCTCCAGAGTTCACAGCCTTCAACACACCAATAACTGAATACAATGCACCCTTCTTCATGTACCTCCCTACACAATTGCAGTGATGTTTAACTGAAGTGTACCACCTTTACCACAGTGAGCTGTCACACATCTTATTGGACATACCTAGGTATTCTTTTTGTTGCATAAACATCACTCTTTGATGGTGCGGAACACCCATCAAGGTGTTACACCAGATGCATGTGTGATACCTGTTTTGGTGATGCACACAGGACATAAATAGCTGTTAGTAACATTGATGGCATGGATTACAATCATGACAATCTGGATTGTGCCATATATATTTACTGTGCACATCAGTCAGTCTAGCCTGTAGTGATCCTAATGTCACATACAGGTATAGCAGTGTCCCTCCTAACACCTCCATAGGTTCATAGGTTCATAGATTAGTACTAGGCTAACTGCCCTTGTGAGCCATTTTAAGCCTAGCCAATTATCCCCTGTGAGATTCAAACACCTTAACCATTAGGCCACCCGCAGATGTTAGAGTGTCAGGATGGTGTGCTTGATTACCCTCACAGATTGCTGACATGTCATAATATTTATAAAAACAAAAATACGGGCGGTAGCAAGTGTGCAGTCACAAAGTAAATTTATTTGAAGTGCTTTTCATCAGCTGCAACAGCTGACTTCATCAGAATCACTATCAATTAGTACAAACACATTATATATGCATAAAGACCAATTAATTGACCCTAATTTAAAGAAACAGAGCATATTCATGTCTTAACTATAAAAATGAATACATTTCCAAAAGAGTCAATCATACTGACTTCCAAAAACTAACTGAAGTTAGATTTAAAATTGAATATTAAAATTAAATGTAAAATCATGTTGAATAAGATTAAATAAAATGAGACACCGAGACACAGAACCATTTAAGGGGAAATTTCCACCTACTTAATAGGACCATACTATTACATGGAGAGTTTGGAATATGTATAGTATATATGATAGTAACTGAAATTGTGCTTTTTACTTGATGTTACCTTATATACTCATATTTATTCACCTCTTTAGGCTATTTAATTTCAACACACTACTAATCAAACAAGAGTCATTCAGCCCTGGAGAGCTGTATGCATCCAGTCTTACCTGCCAGGCTAACTCAAGTTCCTCAAGTTTGAGAGGTCTTGGGCATCCTCTGAGATCAACTTTAACTTGATCTATAACCATAAATTTGAAACAATGACCCTTATAACAGGATATATGTTTTGCTAATGCATTTTCAAATTTACACTTCTTTATAGCATAAAGGTGTTCATACATCCTGTCCCGTAGTCTTCTCTCTGTTTTACCTATATAACACGCTACACAGGATGTGCACCTTGCTAAGTATGTGACAAAAGTGGATTTACAATTATATCTACCTTTCAGTCTATACGTTGTACCATTGACTTGAAAGGAATTAGTTTCATCCACAAATTTACAATAATTATAATTCAGGCATTTGAACATGCCTGATTCCTTACCACTACCATATCCTGCTTTTCTAGTAGTGATTTGAGATTTTCCCCTTTCCTAAAGGTCACTCTAGGACCTTCACCTATCTTCCGATGAATATCTGGATACATCTTAAATAGGTCCCATTTTTTTCTCAAAATGGCTCAACAATGGTTACTGTGTATACTGAAAGTAGTAATAAAGTTAGTGGGAGCATTTATACCCATATAGTCTGTATTTTCAGTTACATCTTTGTTGACATTTGTATTCTCATTTTCCTCCAGGTTGATTCCTGAACTTATGGGTGACCCAATGGGTTTGACACTTAAAAGTGGCACATATACATTGTTACGTCTTTTGTCCATCACCTCCTGGATAAGCATATTTAAAGAGATTCGGGGTACCCTCTGTGAAGGAACATGTTCTTAATTACTCTACACTCATCAAGGAACTCGTCATCCAAGCTGACCATCCTAGATATTCTTACTAGTTGCCCCTTGATGACAGATTTCTTTTGATGGAAGGGGTGACTGCTGGTATAGTGAAGAAAAGTGTTGGAGTATGTGTTTTTCCTGTATATCCTAGCTGTAAAGGTGTTCAAAACATAGTTCTTGTTTAGGCAAATGTCTAAATATGCAATAGTGTTGCAATTAAATGTAGACGTAAATTGGAGGAAATCCGTAGTGTTATTAAGGTAATCCAGGACTAGTTCACTGTCACCTTCATTTCCCTTAAAAATAATGAAGATATCATCCAAAAATCTGGTGTAAAATATGAATGTATCAGAAAACCTGTCACCCTTGAAAACATACTCTGATTCCCAGTATGCCATTACTAAGTTTGCTATGCTACCCCCACAGTGGGACCCCATAGCTACTCCTACCTTTTGCAAGAAGAATTCATTATGGAACATAAAATAGTTGTTAGAAAGTACTAAATCTATAAGTACTGAAACCAAATTGATTTCTCTAGTGGTTGCATTGTGTTTCATCAGCATGAGGGCCACCCATTCCAATGCTATATCATGGGGTATGCTGGTGTACAAGTCTCTTACGTCTATAGTGAGAAAGTTGTAATTCGCATTAAACTCCAATGATCCTATCCTGTCTAAAAATGACCAAGAGTCTTTACAAATTTGAGACTCATTTATTAAGTAATGTCTTTTGAATAAGCTACCTATTCATGTGAAACAAAGCACCTCTATGACACTATTCAAAAGGGACCTGGGCAAGTGGATGGGGCACCGTAAATTCTTACCGGGAGTAGCACCCACAACCCTCCTGGACATGGACATTAATCACTAAATGCAATCTTGGGTATTAACTAACATTTCTATGGCATTACATTGGGATGAAATGGCTAGGCTTGAATAGTGGCGGCTCGTGCCATTGGACTGCAGGACTGCAGCCGCCAGCTGTGGAAGAAAGAAAAAACATTTACTTTAAAAATAAAAATTATTAAAGATTTTTTCTACTAGCTGGCTGCTGTAAGCAAGTCCGACTGACTCGCAAAGTCCCGGAACTCAAACTGCGCATGCCCGGCAAGTTCTGTCTTTTTTTTTTTTCATTTCTCCCTGTAAATCTGCATCTGGACTGTTGTAAAATCAGTCCAGATTAAGGAGAAAAGGCATTGATGTGATGCATAGAAATCAATGCGGTTTAACCGCACAGTAAAGAGGAAGTGAATCGGACTGCCACGTCCGCAGGCACATACGTGATGTGGGCAGCTGGATGGCTACTGATTGGTTCTTGCTCTCTTCCCGAAAAAGACAGCAAGAAACAGATCAGTAGTGCAGGTAGCTAGGATGCACAGTACAGTTTCATTACTTGCTATGGACCGGTGCTACCGTAACCGTTGGTGAAATAACTTGTGTGTTACTGTTGTTTGCTTTCTTTTTTTGGCTTGACAGATCATTCAAACAGAAGTTGGTTAACTAAACTTGCAGTCACACTCGCATTGCAAAAGAATTGCGTTTCCAAACCGTAATCCTAATAATTTGATTTCATTCCTATCCTGGCTATCCACTTCACTTCATGATCAGACAGAGATGTCCAATCGCTCATTTATTTTACTTTGAAATTGAGGTAGGTGTCCGAGTCTGACTCCTCCAATCCATAGTGGACATGTTCAGTTTGTAGAAGATTATTTATTTATTTTTCAAGGAGTAGTACTACTGGTGGACTGAGTACTTACCAGTCTACAGTCTTCCTACATATATCCACCATGATGGACTTAGTCTAGTATCTTTTTGACAGAGTTTGGGTTTGAGTAGAGTAGGAATTTTTATGGGTATTGCCAAAAAATGTAATATACTTGCACTTTGTGAAGCACATTTTTTTTTTCAGATTGACATTGCTCGATTGGCTTCCTAGTGCTCTTGCAAACAGGAGCATGAGTGGGGAAGGGGAAACAGTATGCGTGCATACAGTTATTTAACATATGAATGCTAAGCTGGTTCGGGGCTTATTTTTTTTTCTGGGAGTGGCAGTTTTTTTGTTATTTTTATCATTGTCACTGTGGAACCTGCTCTGGACCTTAATAAACCTGGCACCCCTTTTCCATTTTTATGAGTTTAGGTGGGGGGTTTAGAAATCACAATATTTTTTATTGTTCATTAAATTGTGTCCAAATGATGATTCTGTTTAGTTCTGAAACTGGTGCTAGTAGCTTTAACTGACAAAGGGCTGCATGTTTACCAGTGATTATTGGCTTGTAGCTACTAGAAATAATACAGCCCAGTGCCTAGTACAGTTGGTGCTTCTAGCCTTCATTTAGTTCTGTTCTTTGGTCATGGATTCAGTTGAAGCCAGGTACGAAAGCTATATGGGTTGTGCCAACATTGTAATATTCTGTAGTTCTGGATTGTACAGCTTCACTTTTCTTGCATGTGTGGGGCTGATTAATTTAGATAATTTCAGTTGGCAACTGTATGGCTCCTAAAAGGTCACACTGCATTTACTACCACAAATCTCCAGCTAGATATATCCCTTCCTGTCAGTTACCTCTTCTATCCTATTGGACTACTATCATAGTAGACGTTTTGACTCACTAAATGATAGGTCCCATTTGCTGGGTTCCACATATCTCCAGATCTCAGACATACCTGTCTGTTAGTACCTCTTCTGTCATAATTGTATTTGATTGCTTAAAAAATAATACTATAGATGGACTCTGTTAAAGACGCTAAAATTTAAGAGGCTGGCTGGCAAAAACATACTTATGTAGCCCAGAATACATTCTTCTTCAGATAGTAGTGGCAAGGTACATTCATTCCTTATGGGAGGTCACACAGTAGAAAACTGAGGAGAAATGGTTTGTACAAAAGACAAATAAGTAAATAAAAAAATAAAAATAAAAAATACTGCTATCAAAATGGCAGTCAGTGAAACGGAAAGTGAGACCATTGGTACTATTAGCACAGGATGGTACATAAAGAATGACTGCTTGTAAGTCAAGGTGGCAGATTAGTGGAAGACAGATAACTTCAGGGCAGATTATAGACTCACTTGATTTAAAGAAAGCCACATCAAATTACTTTAAGAAAGCCTTCCAGATAAGGATGTAATTAGTAAAAACTGTGTGGATGTCTATATCGTTTGCAGATGGGCAAAGAGGCTTTCACTTGTGCTCAGGACCCAGTAGAAGTAATTTGTGATAGTGTTCTTCTTTTTGTTGTTTTTATCTACACTCTATTCATCATACCTTCTTCGTATTATTTATGATTTGTAGCACTGCTTTTTCTGCATAGGAGAAAAGCTAGCACCACCCACCTTTAAATAGGATAGACAGTTCCATTGATTTTATTGTAATGGTAGCATTTGAAAAACACTGTCGAGTTGGGGTATGAAAATATGTATGATCCTCCTGCGTGTGCGTGTATATACATACCAAACCAGCAGTCCGGATAAATCCCCTAAGTCTATGCAGTTACAACTTCATAGACTGGAAGGGGACTGGACCACAATGTCTGCATGCTGGGTAGCACCCAGCTGGCTCTCACGGGAAGGGGAATGACTTGCTCTTGTCATGGGCTTTTGTACTGCAGGAATAGATGGATTTTACTGCAGGAAGGAAATTGATGTTTACAACAGACGTTGGGCTCAGGTAGGGTGTGTGTGTGTGTGTGTGTGTGTGTGTGTGTGTGTGTGTGTGTGTGTGTGTGTGTGTGTGTGTGTGTCAGGATACATGGTGATGGGTAGAGAAAACCACAGGCTTGAACCCTGTACCTTGGGCCCAGTTGGCAAGAGCCTGAATTCCCTACCCACCATCATTTGTAAAAAATGTGCAGATTTTTGCCTCATATTTGTTCTGTTCTGTTCCTCATAAAATCTGTGGTTTCTGTATTTTTGTTTCTTTACACAGTCAGTAGTGCAGTGTACAATGGTAGCAGTGTTGCCTGACAGCTACAGGTTCTCTGGTTTGACTCTTGGCTGGGGTGCCTTCTGTGTGGAGTCTGCATGTCCTCCCTGCATTTGTGTGGGCCCATCTTACAAAGACATGTGTCTGGAGAGTTTCTTCCTGGGCCTCTGCTGAAAATTGGCTTTTGTTCCAAGTCAGACTTTCCTGGTTAACAAATGTTAAATAAAAATGACAGGCATTTGATTTTCAGACTTCATATTCTTCAGAAAGTACATGGTAACACAAAACCTTTTATTCTATCAATTTTCTAAATTTATAAAATGGATATTTGAAATTTGTCCCTATTTTTGGCACTGTATTCCCCCGTTATTGGCTTTGTCCAGGTTTTGTGTGCTAAAGTTGAGAGCTATGGTAATAACTGAATTCACTGAATATGTTGGCTGGGGGCTGTATTCACCCATTACTGGCTTTGTCCAGGTGTGTTTTGCTAAGAGATTGAGAGCTATGGTGAGAACTGAATTCACTGAATATGTTTGGGGGCTGTATTCCCTCATTATTGGTTTGTTCAGCTGTTTTGTGCTAAGAGGTTGACAGCTGTGGTAAGAACTGAATTCACTAAATGGTTTCAGTCTTCCACTCTTTCACAGAACAGCTGATTTGGCATAGTGGTATGTTGTTCTGATTGTTTGCACAGGGTCCGGGGTTCACGACTTGGCAGTGAAATGTATGGTGGTAACACAGCATTTTATTCTAGCAACTTTCCAACATTATACAAGCAGTGTTTAAAATGTGTCCCTGGTTTTTGGGCTTTTGTCTTCCCCCTAATAAATGTTAGCTTTTTCCAGATTTCTTGTGCTGCAAAGTTCAG
Source organism: Protopterus annectens (assembly GCF_019279795.1). NCBI lineage: Eukaryota > Metazoa > Chordata > Ceratodontiformes > Protopteridae > Protopterus > Protopterus annectens. The sequence continues at coordinate 150,745,605 of NC_056743.1, read as the reverse complement.
AGATACAGCTGAGTGTTGAATAGATTTAACAATGAGCTGAGAGCTACAGGGGACCAAAAGTTTAGTTCTGCTTATGCTGAGTCTGCTTGCATTGTTGATAGCACAACAGGTAGTGTACTTGCTTTTGATGCAGAAGGCTGTGGGTTCTACTCCCACATCAGGTAGATGCATTGCTGATACTGTACTGTTGCAAAGGGGGTGGATGCTGCAGTCCCTTTTAGTGAAGATACCTAGTAACTATGAACCTGTTATCAGTTTGCCATCCATTCCCTATTGCAATATTACTAGCGTATCATTTGTTTAGTGTACCATAGGCAATTTATTGCTCAAGGGCAACAGGCACCTGATTTGTAGATGAAACAATGAAATATAAATGAAATTGTTTGCTAGCAGCAACCTCTTCATTAGATACAGATCTCTTTAATGTGGAATTATTTAGATGATGTTTACTTCTTCAGAGACTGTGCATATTTACTGATACTGGTGGGCTGTAGAAGTTTGAGTAGACTTTTATGATGGAAATGTTCTGAAATGGGCAGTTTTGCTATTATTGGTGCATGCATTTTGTTTCATTGTTTACTGGAAAAATGTTCAAAACAATAGATTTAAAATGCCCTCTAAAACTGTACTGTATTGTACACAAAATATAATTTAATACAATCAGGAAGGTGTATCAAAGAGCATGTGTATGTTTCATGTGCAGGGGCCTGTGATTTGAAAACAGCCCAAAGTTAATCCTTATCTGCTACTGGCAAAATGTATTTTCTTTGAATGTGGTTTTCAGTGCTGTTTCAATGAATGTGAGTTTCAAGGGCAGAGAAGTTTTAATGCTAAGTCTATTTTCATTGTGAAACTTCATTGCTTTGTTTAGCAGATATCTATTAGTGTTTGTGCTGTAAAATGCAAAATAAAACTTTCAAATGAAATCCAAATCATCACAGAAGTAAAAGCAGTATGCACATTACAGTGTCTATGGTAAATTGGGTGAAATAAACAAAGAATGGGACATTGGAATGGCTGTAGGGGGAGGCTCCATTCAACCATGATTTTGTGAAGGGGGAAGGGCAGCAAACTCAAAGACAGCCCCGGCTGAACTATACCTCTCAACTGTCCAGATTTTTGCAGAATGAATAGATTTTTGCTTCTTATTTTTGGTTTGTTCCTCATAAAATTTGTGTTTTTCTGGCAAATCATTTAGGAATGAAGTCACTAGATAATGACAGACATTGAGTTTCAGACGTCATAACCTTCAGAAAAATGCATGCTAAAGCAAGACCTGTTATTCTATCACTTGTCTAAGTTTATACAAGAGCAATTTTTAGTACTGTTTGTATATTCCCCCAATGTAGTTGGCCTTGTCCAGATTTCCTGCATTAAGAGGTTGAGAGGTACGTGCAAATAAATGGCTTTAAAGTATTAGGACTATCCAAACCTTTCAACTGTCCCCAATTTTGGCTCAAAATGTTGTTCTCCCCCTAATAATCCCTCAGCAAAATGGCAATTTTGGAAGAAAACATGGAGGGTTTACAATTATAAATAACTGTAATGATCAGAGTTATAGATTACTTTTATTTCATAAATGCATGTAGATTCTCTTATTTTGTCAGCTGCTCAAGTTAACAGTACTAATATTAAAAAATGTGTCCTTTCTTTGACAGGTTCCTAGCTGTATTGTGTGGCAGTTTTATATTTTTGCATCACATCTTTGGTCCGTTTTTCATAAAATTGTGGTTTACTGGCAAATTAGTGGCAAATCATTAAAGAATGAAGTTAGAAAATAATAGCAGACATTTGTTTCAGATTTCATACCCTTCAGAAATTCATACTAATGCAAGACCTACTACTGTTCTATTATCTTTCTAATTTTATAAGAGCAATATTTAAAAAAGTGTCCTTATTTTTGGGCCTTTGCAAAATGTTCTGGTTTTCTGTCATATTTTTATACTTTTGATTTATGCTTCTTATTATTCAGAAAATGCATGCTGTCGCAGTGCCCTGTTGCTCTGTGTTTAAGTAACAATCCTTTAATGACCATCAGGTAAGCTTATCGAAGATTGTAAGATGCAAGTAAGCTTTAATAAGCATACTGTTAAAGAATTACCAACATTGAAAGCCTTTTTGTTATTGCCATTCAGAGAATATTTACATAACTTGATAATGTATAAGCCTTAGGTATTGAAATTCATATGACAGTATTTGTAATAAAGGACAGGATTACAGTATTTTCAGAAGCTCATTACATTTGTTGGAGACTTGCAGTCATCTTTGCAGGCTTTACCCGTAAACTAAACTGAATGCCAATCTATCATGTGTGGTCCATAACCTGTGCAGTAATCCTTTAAGCAATTTATCTTGAGCTTGTTTCTTGCTTGCTGTTCATTTTTTACTTTGATCATGTTTCCCCATAAAACAAGTAGATAGTTGTTGTCAGGCAGCAGGTCTTTTTTGGATAAGAAACATTTTTACAAGTGGGGGTATCAGCTACTTTCAGCATGTTATTTGGCACTTTTATAAAGCTGAATGTAAATTATAATTAGAACTGCACTGCAAGGAGAAGTGATTTGAGTTGAGTGCTGCTTGTTTTTTTTTTAAACTTGATTTTGACTGGCATTCCAGTAATGTATCTAAAAAGTAATTTATTTTTTTCATGCCTCACAACCTTTTTGTTTCCATCTATTTTATTTTATTTATTATTTATTTTACATTTGTTGACCGGGCTGGTCCAGCTGGATATATTTCCTTTTTCAGTAGAGGCCCGGGGAGAAAAGCTCCACATATAAACAACCACCACCACACAAAAAAATGTTTATAATAAACAAGAAAGGTATTACAGTTTAAATTCTGGGAAGACTATGCGACACACTATAATAAATACATCATACACCTACAGATCATTTTACAGTATGAATATCTTGGGCAGCCCCAAGACATTATCAGAATACATTTAAATCCTTGGTTATTCTAGTTTACTCCAGACAGTTACTATTTCCAAAGGGTTAGACAGTAACAGTAGAAAAAGGAAGAGGTATAAAGAAAATGGCAGGAATACTACCTTCAGGATACATTCATAGCCAAGTAGAAAAGATATGTAATTGGTGCCTAAGTAGTAGAGATATCTAGATATTAAGTAAGCTGTCATGTAGCCAATGAATTGAAATATTTTTTTCTTCTACACTTCATTTTGTCTTGAATGGACTTTCATAATGATGGTTTGGCACCCAGGGCAGTGTATTTAATTAAAGTTCCAGTTGCTGTGGTTTTGAGCATAGCTCCACCTCTTTCTAGTTTGCCACACCCCTTCACATTGGCCCCACCCATTCATCTGTCTCCTGCAGACCACCCTTTAATTTGAAGCCACCAGCCACCACTCTGACCTCTGGGTCAAAAGCCTAATGATCTCCTATGATCATATCTGGTCAGGTGATCACATGGATGTGATGTTTAGTATTGTAACTATGAACAAAAAGACAAGTCACAGGACTGCATGCTGACAGCTCCACCAGTGTTTGCTTTTAGTGTGCAGATTTACAGGAAACTGCATCATATGATAAAAATAAGAGTGGATACATGCTAATGGTGGCAACTTTTGAAAGGTATAATACATAGATAAAGTACATCCCACTTAAAATATTATCCATCTTTTTGAGATAGACTGTGGTATACTACATAAAGTAATTCTAATATAAAGACATTTCCTTTGTACACATACTTGTAGCTTTCAGATATTTATCATCATCACCATCATCATTATTCACCAAACTATTAATGTTGGTGAAGGTTGTGGTGGTGGTAGCAAGCTGTGTAGGGTAGACTGTAACTCTCTATCCTCAACAACAGTCTCCAACTCATCCTGTGCAATCCACAGGCACTCTCAAGCAAGCTTAAAGATTGATTTCCTATAGCATATCCTGTATTTGCCCTGGTGCTTTGTTTCATTTGGTTTTGCTTTGTATACCTGTTGTGAGAAATGACCACAGGGCATCCTCAAAAGGTTCCCAGACTATCTCAGTTGACTTTTGTCAGCACAGAGAATAAGTGGCTGTACTCCATGGTCCTCCTAAATTGCTATGGTCACCACTGTGTCACTGAAAGACAGTTCAGCTACCCTGTGAAGGAACATTTTTTTCTGCTATCCATTAGCTTTTACTTTCAGTGACTACCTAAAGTTCATAACCATATCTAAGGTTGAAATAAATTGATGTGAAATTAACAGCTTCATCTTGTAACTCTGTTCTCCCATCTCTATCATAGTCTAATGCAATCTCTGTAGCACTACCAATGTCAAACCAGTTTACTGGTCAGTGACCCAATCCCCCTTTAATCTTGAACAAGACCTCAGGATACTGAAACATTCCCATCTTAGGTAGCTGATGTCCTCATCCCTCAGTCTTTAATAAGTCCCTAGGATACTTTAATAACCTCATCTGTTGCAACTGATCCCTTTTCACATGAAGAAACAATCAGTTCCTTTGCAAGAGAGAATCATGACACCTCTCATTTGTAGATGCTGATTTTCATGTTTGCCAAATCAGCAGTAAGTTTCACAACTGAATGCTGGAGTTACAGTAACTTGACGTAAAATGGATTACATCATTAGTTAATAACAAGGACTGTACCCTGTAGTCTCCAAAATGGATGAGCTCCAAATATTGGTTGTGCCTTGATATCCTGTCCAGTGGCTAATACTACTATAAAATATATAGGGCAGGATTCACGAAGGCTTGCACGGAGTCTAAGAGTAGTGTAAGACTCCATGCAGCCTTCGTGATCCAGGAACAGCCCTAAATTCTGTGTAAGAGACCAGCTAAAACGTCTCTTACATGGAGTGGGCATGGATATGCTAATCACCTCACTTGCAGTCGAAAGGCATGCAAATGAGGTAGATTAGCGATCCAGGAAGCCCAAAGCAACCCGTGTAAGAGTCATTTTAGCTGCAGAAATGTACTCAGTTGACAACTGAGTACGTTTCTGCAAAAAACACAATGGAGCCATGTCAGCTCCAAATAAAGGGTGCATATGTGTCAGGCAGCATGCCAATGGCCAAATATGTGGCCATTGGCAAGGTACCCCGATGCAAACAGGCTGCGCTGTATAAAACATAAAATGAAGGTTATAAACCCACAAATGTGGGTTTTATACAATACATGGATTTACAATGCAGGGACCAGCAGACCAAAAACAACATGGCCACCGTTTAGTGGTTGCTAAGGGGGGAAGCTGAGTCTAAGACATGTAACTAAGCATTAGTAGGCAATCTGATGTAAATTAGTGTTAGGATACTGAATTCCACTGTCACATAGCAAATGAACACATTCTGAGTAGTGTAAGAGATACATAAGGGGGAGGAATAGAGTAGGAGATAGGTGACATCACAGGGGGAAATGGTAGAAAGAAATGCAGTTCTTTGGAGGTTAGTGTTACATGACAGATGTCGGACACATATCATGGAAAGAGGAGTGCCACAAAATAAGCATGGGAAAGGCAAGAAATGAAAGGTGTACACTGTTGCCTACACCAAAGTTTCTTGCTGGGCGTACATGCACACGTGTGCATGCCATGAAGCGCGAGTAGGGCAGTGTGCACGCGTGTAAGGCAGACTGAGCATGTGGGAGCCTGTTGGCAGACTTGTAAGACTGTTTGCACTGGTGTGCGCGCGTTTTAACATGAATAAGCAGATTCTGAACCGTGTAAGCCTGTGTGCACACATGTAAGCCACTGTGAGCATGTTTCTGCTGGTATGCGCGTTGCTCCCCGCTGAGGAAACAGAAAGGAAAAAGGAATCAACAGAATTAGTAGGAAGCTAGCAGGGAATACAGCTGGAGCTAGCAGGTGAAAACAATTAGAAGCAGGCAATTACACAGGCAGAATAGTAGCTCAGCCAAGCACAAAACTCTGCAAACAGCAGTGCAGGATGTTTCTCTCAAGAGACACTGCAAGACAGGAGTAAGCTATTAGAAGGAAAAACTGAAAAAGCTGAACTCAGAGCAGAAATGCTAGGGGCTGTCATAGCTGCCATAAGGAGACATAGGCTACTTGCTGAGGGTGGTGACAATGCAAATGGTGCAAGACAACCCACAGTGAGGAGACGGGGAAGAGTGTACAGGCCCAGGGTCACCTACCACGGGTTACATGAGCTGGAGATAGTAGAGTGCTATAGAGTGGACAGAGACCTCCTGCAGCAAATTGTTGAGCTGTGCAGGCCACGCTTCACACACAGAACCAACAGAGGGGAACTCATCCCAGTGGAAACCAAGGTATGTGTTGGCCTAAGAATACTAGCAACAGGTACCTTCCAGAGACCAACTGGTGATATGATGGGGATATCACAGGCATCAGCCTCCAGGGTACTGCACCAGTTCCTGGATGCCATGTCAGCACATGTCACTGATCATGTATATTTCCCCAATGCCCGTGAGGTATTGGCCAGCAATATGCGTCTCTTCCAGCAAATAGCGGAATACCCTGAGGTAGTGGGTGCAATAGACTGCACGCACATACGCATCAAAGCACCAGCTGGTGAGTGGGGTAGGGCCTACATTAACCGCAAGGGCTTCCCCTCCATCAACTGCCAGTTTGTGTGTGATGCCCAGGGCATAATAATGGATGTGTGTGCTGGCTGCCCTGGGAGCTACCATGATTCCCATATCTGGCATTTGAAGCAGCTGTACCAGACATTTGCCAATGGGGACATCCCACATGGACACCTAGTGGGGGATGCAGGTTATGCACTGGAGCTGTGGCTGATGACACCCATCAGAAACGCACACACACCTGAACAGGAACGCCATAATGAGGCACACGCACAAACACGTAATGTAATAGAGCGTGTGTTTGGCCTGCTCAAGTCACGGTTCCGGTGTCTGGACACATCTGGTGGAGCCTTGCAGTACTCACCAACTACATGTACCCAAATTGTCATGGTATGTGCTATGCTACATAATATGATCTTGCGAAAACAGCTGCAGCAGGACCAGAATAGGGCCAGGCCAAACAGCCCCCCACCATTGCCAAGGCCATCACAGGCAGAGCGTGACTCGGAGGAGGAACAACCTGAGCCTGCCCCAGTAGGCAGAAGGAGGTGTGCCCAGTATGCCCTGGCTTTGGCAAAGAGGCAACGCATAGCACATACACTGGCTCAGTAGGAACCCTGGGAATGATACCCCTCTCTGACTCACCCATATAATAACAGGGATGCCTAAAATGACATAACCTGCTCTCAAACATGTACAGGGAGTGTAGTATGTGCATCCAACAGAGGCAGCCCTGCAGCACCACCTGAGGCATGAATGCCATGTGTTAAGCAATGTAACACCATGTAGTATATGCACACTTGATGACCCTGACTAACATCCTACCCTCACCAAGCATGATGCCACAATATGATGATGAGATGATCAATTGCAATAATTGGCTGAAGTATTGCAGTTAGTCAAAGGGGATCCAATGTGTGCCAGCCTGGGATGACATGCTGAGCATGACCTGCTAGGGGTGGCGTGCACCTATCAGTCCAGGCCTTATGGATACTGGCAAAGGCTGTTGTTACCCACAGTGTGCCCTGAATAGGTAAGGCTCAAAACACAAACCCACCTCCATAGGTATCACAAGGGATAAACACCTAGATGTAATGCTACCCAATGCCAGAAGTCTAAACAGCAAGATGCATGCAGTCTAAACTTCCCCAGTATGGAGAATGTTCATATCTGTCCTGTAACAGAAAACTGGGTCAAGGCTCACAACAGCACCCTAACACTACCAGGTTACACCTCATACTTTGCTGTACAGCCTCAAAACATGGAACAAGCTACAAAAGGAGGGTGACTAGCAATAATTGTCAAGGATAACCACACCCCCATGTTGGTACCACAACAAGAAGCAGCATGGACTAGCCATGGTCAAGTAACAGTGGCTAAAACTGCCTCCCAGTTTATAGCCTGCTACAGACTACCATCCTAATACCAGGAACTGCACCTGGCCTATGCTGGAATACTTAACTATATCAAGCCCTCCAAACCACATTATACTGGGTGACTGAAAATACCCAGACATAGACTGGGAGCATTATACTAGCTCCAACACTGTAGGACAAAAGTTCCTAGAATCCATAAACCAAAATGCCTAGGAACAACGTACCACTCCCACAAGAGGGGTAAGCATACTGGATGTGATAATCAGCAACATGGGTACTGGATGGCAAGATGAGAAGTGTATTGCTCACTGGTAAGACCAGACCATAGAGTAATCATACTGGATATACACATCCTGACCACAGTCCCTGGCCAGAAAACCACAGTGAAAAACATGTGTAAAGCAAAAGTTGCACTCCTCCAAACTGATGTGGAATCCATTAAAGGCCCTGTGCAGGTGCAAAATATGGGCCACACCTCAGAACCTGTTATACAGGCATTCCATGAACACTGCCAGGAATGCTTGGATTATGCAATCCCAAATAAAACCAAGACACAATGCCATACACGCAGGCATCTGGCATGGTGGACTCCAGCCATTACCAAACCATGCAAGAGAATGAGGAAGCTACTACATGACAGAGCAAACATAAAAGGGAAGTAATCACTGATCAGTAGTATGGCAATAAAATATGTCCACACATACAATCCACTAAGGCCAGCTACAACAAGTTGAATCTGTGAATCTTGAGGCAATGTTACACCTGCCCCAAGTACACAGACAACCCTCAACTCCCCAAGAAATACAAATATATGTGAGAGATGCAACCAATTATCCAAACCGGAGGCTGAGCTCCCTCAACTCAGTACTGTCAAAACTAGTCAGGAGGAGAAGGTAACCACACACACCACAAACCCAGTCCCACATAGACCTATCACAACTGCAAACCAAAGACATAAACACAGAAAAACATTCCCGGAGGCCCTAATTACAAACACACCACACCAACAGAGGCCTCCAAAGCAGACACCCAAGCAACCACAACCTCCAAACATAGCACATGCAACACATAGTACACAAAGCTGGTGTGCCAAACAGTCACAGGCCAGAAGGAGAAACAACATGCCTGATACAGTTGTAATAGGTGACTCCATAGTCAGACACACTGCTGTCCCGCTCACCAGACTGAACAAGGGAAAGTGTACAGTAAGCTGCCTGTAGGCTGCTACAATATGCCACATAACACAAATACGCAGGTCACCCTAAAGCAAGTAGAAATATGATGCAGTCATTGTCCATGCTGGCGTGAATGACCTGAGATGTACTTCCCTGGACTACATGAAAAGAGACATAGATGAGCTCTCCAATTATGTAGTCCAGGCCGGTATGACACTGACCGTTTGCAGCATCCTACCCTCACCAAGAATGATGCCACAGTACAAACACAGAATGATCAGCTTTAATAAGTGGCACAATTACTGGTGTCATTCCAAGGGGATCCAATGTCTGTCTGCTTGGGATGTCAGGCTTGACAAGCCACGCTGCTGTTCCAGGGATGGCTTGCACCTGTTACCCCTGTGCGTCTGGATATTGGATAAGGCTTTTGCCACCTCCATAGAGCCTTTCATAGGCAAGGCTGAAAAGACTAACCCACCACCCTAGAAAACATAAGTGGAAAGAAACATAAGGGTAATGCTGACCAATGCCAGACGTGTAAACCTCAATATGCATGCTCATGAGGCCCTCCCCAGTATGGAGAACATTGATGTCTGTGCAGTGACAGAAACCTGCAGCAAGCCTCCTGACAGCACACCAGCACTACCAGGTTATACCTCATATCATGCGTTATGGCCCCAAAACCTGGACCAAAACATAAAAGGAGGGGGAGTATCCATATTCAGCACAGACACCCATATGTCCACGTAACTGACAATGCATGAAGCATCGGAGACCACCCATGTGCAACTAACCATAGGCAAAACTGCTGTACAGTCTGTAGCATGCTACAGACCACACTCTCACACACAGGAACCCCACCCAGCCGTCCTGAAGACACTGGACAGTATGAATGTCTCACCAAATACCAAACAAGGTACTCACAAATTACCACATAGGTGGTAAACCATTATGTATGGAAGGAGTAATCAGGGAACTAGGGACACAAGTGAACAGTAACCTGTTATGTGACACTCACATTGCCAACGTGGCTAGGAAGACTGTCTATATTGGACACCGTATCATGAAAAGATGCACATCTACGTCAACAGAGGTCATTGTGCCCCTATACTGTTCTCTTATCAGACCCATAATCTAGTACAATGCCTCATTTGGGATGTACCTTACCTGACACCTGCAGCAGTTAGAAAGACCTCAAAGGTACCTCACCAAGAGGATAAAGGGTCTCAAATATATGTCATATGCTGCCTGGCTGTAGACACCCCAGCTGAATGCAGTCACATACTGCCTACACAGAGGCATTGTATGCTTGTTGTACAAGGCTATGTCCAACACAGGAGTAATAGACATGCTCCACCCCAGAAAACCCAAAGCCATCGGAGCTGTGAGAGTGAGAGATGTCAACCTCAACACATAATGAAATAGGATGTGCTGGAGGGACAGATACATAACCCAGAGGCTCCCTACACCCTGGAACAGAATCAAACTCCATGTTAGGCAGAGCCCCTCATTGACACTCTTCAACAGGAATCTTGCCAAGTGGATGGATGATCGTAGATGTACACTGGGGGTCTTCACTGTGTCACGTCCAGACAGAGGCCCAGTAAAGTAAATCATAAATGGCCATAATATTCACATAGAAAGGGGTGGCAAATGCCACACACACTCTGGCTAGGCTTATAAATGCCCTAGGGTGGATAGCCTAGTATGAACCTATGAAGATACAAATTGTACAGGACACTAAGGATAATCACAAGGCTTACTTAACTGATGGTAGGAACCTTGTTGGGAATTCACAGATATGCTCTGAATCACTCAAATATTACAAACAACATACCAAACACACACACATATTGGCAACATCCAACCTGACAGGTGCAGTGCAAACCCCCCCCCTCCCCAAATGCAAAATATCTATCCCAGCAGACTGCTGGCTCCCTGACATTGCAGATGCTGAGGTAACAGCCAGCATCTACAAAGCAAAACACACAGCAGCAATGGTATGAGATGGTGTCCTGGGCTGAGTTCAACATGGACTCCAAGAAGAATGGAATGCCAAATCACACTACTGCTCAATGTCAGCCTTACCACAGGATATGTACCCAAAGAGCAGTGTACAACAACAGTGGTCCTTCTCAACAAAGGTGTTGCCTGAATGGATACTGCAAACTACCACCCCAAAATCCTGACAAGCTTGGTCTGCACAGCTATGGAAAGGATCAGCATGTACCGCAGACATAAAGATATTGGGGACCTACTGACACTGGATCCTACCCAGTGTGGCTTTCTTAAGTGCAGATCCTGCCCCTTAAACATGTTTGACTAATTTGAAACACTCATTAAGGTCATTGATGAGGGCAATGTGGTCCACACAGCGTAGCTGGACCTTACAAAGGCTTCCATACAATACCCCACGTGTTCATTATAGATAAGCTCACCAGCTTAAATATAAACCCCTCTGTCAGTAGAGGGGTTGCAAACCAGACCAAGGACAGAACTGACATGGTCAGACATGCTGCAGCCATGTCAGACTACAAACCAGATATAACTGGCATCCCACAAGGCTTGGTCCTGGGCCCTCCCTCGTTTGGTATATATGTCCCATAGGTACAGGCCAACATGGAAGGACTGTGTCTGAACATGTTTGCAGAGGACTACAAACTGGTCACCATATCTGACCCTCCAGCTGACACAAGCATCCCACAAAAGGGCCACATAGAAACAGACAACTGCTGCCATAGCCATGTTAGCAAGCTAATTGCAGAAAAGTGTATAGTCAACCCCTGTGGATATACAGTAAGTGCCCACCAATTACCACATAGGTGTTAACCCATTAAGTACTTAACATGTAATGAGAGACCTGGGGACACAAGTTGATAGATATCCTGCACTGGACAAGCGTGTGGCTGTTGTGGTTACAGAAACATACCATATACCCACCTAATAATGAAGGTTGTCAGATCTAGATAAGGGGAGGTCATTGTGGCTCTGCAGTCATCCTTCATCAGTGTTACAATTGACTACAATAGCCCCTGTGGGATGTACCTCAGCAGACACCTCCATCAACTGTAAAGTCCCCAAAAGTACCTCATCAGGAGTATCAAAGAGCTTGAACAGATGCCATGTGTTGCCTGATTAAACAAACTGCAGCTCCACACACTGCCATACTGCCCACCCAGAGGCAAGCTGTGCCTGATGTATAAAGCCATGTCCAAGCTGGAATCAATGAACATGCTACACCTTGTACAATCTGAATGGCAGTGAGCTATGCACATGAGAGACCTGAACCCCAGCACTGACATACATAGGACAAGCTGTACTGAATGATCCATAACACAGAAGCCATCCCCACTCTTGAGTAAACTCCCAGTACAGGTTAGCCAGAGAGTCACTCATCGACTCTCCTCAAGAGGAATCTTGATGAGTGGATGGGAGATGGTAGGTTTACCCTGGGTATCACTGTTATGTCACGGGTAGACGGAGGCACAGTATACTAACTATGACATATGTCATGGCAAACTCCACTTACAATGTGTGTCGAAGGACAAACACACTTTCCGACTAGCATTAGAAATGGCCTAGGGCACAGCACTAGTGTTTGCCAATGTACACCTATGTTGTGGAATACACTACCAATGTTGGACAAGCCTGGTTTAAGTAGTTCATATCTGAACATAATGCAACATGGTCAGATGTGCACAACTGGACCCTAACCAGGCTGTTGTGCTCACTATGAAAATGTAAAGCAGTGATAGGACTAAAGCCCAGGATACTGTCCACCACAGTGAGTGTACTGAACCAGTACACTATACGGTACTACAGTGTTAGGTCAGTATGAAAGGATGTTGACAACTGTATGCAAAGTATCCCATGCAAACCCTGCAGGCACAGTATAATCCCTGTTGTGTTCAGACTCAAAGCAGTTGCACAGTAACTACACAACATGACACACAACACACAACCATAAACGTGAGATATTGTTGAAGTTCACACTCATCCACAAATGTGGTGGGCTGCAGAGTTCAACATATGGAAAGCTCACACTGGGCATGCTCGCACACTTTGATAAATGAGAAATATGTCAGACAACATGCCATGGAAAGCCTGAACTGGGCATGCTCACACACTTAGGCCAAATCTCAGTTTAGCAGTTGGCCACACATATCTGTTATTGTCATGTTATTCCAGGAACCAACCACATTACAGCAATCTGCCCAGTGCACACAGTTAAATGACTACAGAGACATAAGTGATATAGTGGATCCCTCTCATATTCAAACATCTTCCACAGACACACAAGTTGTTCATAGAAACAGGGAATGCTATGGCAATAAAGACCTGCAGACAGTCTATCAGCAACAAATATTGTGCATCTGACAAGTAAACATATGGGTGTAGAGGTCAACACTAGGCTGTTTGCCCTAGGGAATGATAGCTTAGCCAGAGTGTGCTTGGCGTCTGCCTCCCCAGTACAGTAGGCTACTATGCCACTGTAAAGTAGGTCACATAAGGCACCGTGTGAGGCTAGTGTGCTGTGCCTCTGTCAAGCAGGGACACAGTGGAGATCCCAGGGGTTGAATTTGCTAAGCCACATCCATGTTGTTGGTGTGTGCTGGAAGAGGGTGGTGAGGACGTCTAACAGTAAGTGGGCATCAATAACAAACTGAGGGGAGCCTTATCTGCATTGTCTGGACAATTTCACTGTCAACACTTTGTCGTGATGATTATGAGGGATTGAAGTTTCATGCCAGTACTGTTCAGAGATGTCCTCCCTCTGTGGGCTACTGCTCTACAATGTATTAGCTCACTCTGTCTGTTGGACAGCTCATATATGGCTGGTGTACACCTGACAGGTGTCCTGTTGTGGAGGAGTCATGGGTATATTTGGAATAGCATGATCAATGCAAATCTTCACATGCTCATAGAATGCAATTGTCAAGGATTATGCAGAGTGGCCTGTATACTCCCCCAGCATGGGTCCTTTGAAGTCTTCCACCCCAGTCTTCACAAGTGTAAAGTCTGCTTTTGATAAATACACTTTGTTTTAGTGACAACCTTGCCTGGGGGTGGGGATGGGATATGGATGTCCAGGGAAAGGTGGGTATGGTCAGTTATCAACAATGGTGGTCTACCTCTGGTGTGGAACAGTGAGTACCCATGTTGCAGATGGTCAGGTGCAATATGTATTCCCCTTGTGGCTGTGGTGAGTGGTTCTGCCATAGCACATGGACTCACAAATTGTAGTGGCTGTAGGGTAATGTTGTAGAGGCCTGAGTAGTTCCCACACACAATATACCTGTACCTGACATTAACAACTGGAATGGTGTATGTGAACATCTGCATATCTTGGCATAGTTCCCAGGGAAGCAAAGTGTGTGTCCTGGATGTGGGAGGGGTGGTCCGAACTGGTTGTGTTGTGCATTACAGGTCCTGTGGTCACGAAGCATAGTATAGAACATAACCTGCCAGTGCGATGTACATATCTGACCCTGAAGTAGGTGGCTGCAAATGCATATATATGCTATCCCCCACCTGACAGGTAGTACTAGATTTACATACCTCTGTAGAAATAATGTTGTCAGCACCCTTTAAATATTGTAGGTGCAAAGCAGATGCCTAGTAATTCGGATAGTGTGCTCTGCTAATGCATCTCCTTCAAGTGTCATAATATAGTTAGGTAGGGGTTTGAATCCTGCAAATGCTCAGTGTGTGTGGGTGAGCGGGGTTGGTGTGTGTGCAAGTCTGTGTGAGGGAAATTTCCATTTTGGCAACTGGGAAAACACACTACAGGATGTACATTCCCCTTTCTAAACACTGATGATGTCAGCACCCTATAAGTACTGCCGGAGAAGGGAAACCTCCCAGTAATGTGAATAGCGTGCTCTGCTAATGCATCTGTCTCGAGTGTCATAATATACTTAGGTAGGGGTTTGAATCCTGCAAATGCTCAGTGTGTGTGGAGGGGGGTTAGTGTGTGTGCTATTCTGTATGAAAGAAATGTCCCTTTTGGCAACTAGGAGAACACACTACAGGATGACCATTCCTCTTTCTAAACACTGATGATGTCAGCACCCTATAAGTAAAGCAGGAGAAAGGAAACCTTCCAGTAATGCAAATAGTGCACTCTGCTAATGCATCTGTCACGAGTGTCATAGCATAGTTCGTTAGGGGTTTGAATCCTGCAAATGACAAGTGTTTGGGTGAGGGGGGTTAGTGTGTGTGCAATTCTGTGGGAGGGAAATGTCCCTTTTGGCAACTAGGAGAACACACTACAGGATGCACATTTCCCTTTCTAAACACTGATGATGTCAGCACCCTATAAGTACAGCAGGAGAAGGAAAACCTCCCAGTAATGCGAATAGAGCGCTCTGCTAATGCGTCAATCTCGAGTGTTATAACATAGTTA
This sequence comes from Protopterus annectens, assembly GCF_019279795.1. Taxonomy (NCBI): domain Eukaryota; kingdom Metazoa; phylum Chordata; order Ceratodontiformes; family Protopteridae; genus Protopterus; species Protopterus annectens. Next base: position 150,730,118 of record NC_056743.1, on the reverse strand, counting down.
GGTAGGGATTTGAATCCTGCAAATGCTCAGTGTGTGTGGAGGGGGGTTAGTGTGTGTGCAATTCTGTATGAAAGAAATGTCCCTTTTGGCAACTAGGAGAACACACTATGGGATGCACATTCCCCTTTCTAAACACTGATGATGTCAGCACCCTATAAGTACAGCAGGAGAAAGAAAACCTCCCAGTAATGCGAATAGCGTGCTCCGCTAATGCGTCCGTCTTGAGTGTCATAACATAGTTAGGTAGGGGTTTGAATCCGGCAAGTGTGTGTGTTTGGGTGAGGGGGGGGTTAGTGTGTGTGCAATTCTGTGCGAGGGGAATGTCCCTTTTGGCAACCAGGAGAACACACTACAGGATGCACATTCCCCTTTCTAAACATTGATGATGTCAGCACCCTATAAGTACAGCAGGAGAAGGGAAACCTCCCAGTAATGTGAATAGTGCGCTCTGCTAATGTGTCCATCTTGTGTTTCATAACATAGTTAGGTAGGGGTTTGAATCCTGCAAATGGCAAGTGTGTGTGTGTGTGTGTGTGTGTGTGTGTGTGTGTGTGTGTGTGTGTGTGGGGGGGGGGTGGAAGTAGGGTGTGTGCAATTACATGTGTGAGAGAAATGATCCTTTTGCCAACCAGTACAACACACCAGCTGGTGCATATTCCAATCTCTATACAGAGATGATGTCAGCACCCTACAAGTACAGCGGAAGAGGGCAAATCTCCCAGTAATGCAAATAGCACACTATGCTACTGCGTCTCTCACTACTGTCATAGCACAGTTAGTTATGGCTTTGAATTCCACACATGCCACATGTGTTTTTGTCACACAGAATGCCCATGTGTGTGGGTTGTTGTTCACAATAATGCATGACATCGATTAAACCAGTAATGGCAATGGACACAGATGATGTATGTGTGTGCCAAATACACATATGTACCTGTGCCCTTCAATTGTTCCCATGTCTGACACCTGCCACATGTGAATACATGGTATTTGCACTGGATAACATTATGACTGTGGTCTTCTGTGCGGGTGCTGCATGTGGTACATGTATATACAGTGTGAGATGTATATGGTATCATCCTAGCAGCGAGGGATACACATCTGGTCTGGGGCATATAGTCTACATGTTGTTGATGAACAGGTGCTGCATGTTTTCACCTGTTGTGGGAGTGGTAACAAGTTGTTCCATAGCAATGCAGTGACTACATGCTAGGAACCTTTCAGCCAGGGTGTTGTAGCTACAGTAATTCATCAGCATTCAGTAATACGTCAGCATTCCTGGTGAGGGTATGATGCCAACCACGGTCAGGGTCATACCAGCCTGTGCCACATGCTGAGAGCCCTTCCATGTTCCCTATCATGTAGTCCAGGGAGGTACATCACAGGTCAGCCATAGTGGCATGGACAATGACTGAGTCATATGTGTCCATGCCTCTGACTGACCTGTATGCTTGTGTTATGTGGTGCACCATAGTGCCCCACGGGCATATCACTGTGACCTTCACCTTGTCCAGCCTGGTGAGCGGGACCTCACTGTATCGGACAATAAAGGTACCTAACACAACTGTAGCAGGTGTGTTGTCTAGCCGTACAGGCTGTGACTGTTTGGCACACAGGATTTGTGTGCTATGTGTTGCATGTGTTGTGTTCCGGCTTAACGTATGCCTGTGTGCCAGCTGCAGAGGTGTCTGCTGCTCAGGCAGGATGCTATTCTGAGGCTCCACAAATGGCCCAGTGTGCTCACGTGTTTGGATTGCTATCAGTGTAGGTCTACATCAGACTGGCATTGTAGTCACTGTAGTATTTCATGCCACCTGACAGGTTATGCCAGTACTGGGTTCAGAGTGCTTAGTCCCCAGTTTGGCTATGTGGTTGCATCTCATACATGTGTTGTACGTCCATGTGTAGGGGAGAGGGTTGACTGTGTGCATGTGGCAGCTGTGACATTGCCACATGACCCACATATTCCACAACTGTACCATAGAGGTGACTGACAAGTGACTTTGCACATGCTACCATAGTATTGTGATTGCCATGGTGATTAACAGCACATAGGGCCAATGGGGAACAAGGTACATAGGTTCATAGGTTCATACTAGGCTATCTGCCCTAGGGCATTTATAAGCCTAGCCAGAATGTGTTTGACTTTCGCCACCAATTTTAAATTTATTTTGCTATGCCCTTTTTTGAGGTTAGTATACTGTGCCTCTGTCTAACAGTGACACAGAAGTGATACCCGCGGTAAACCTACGATCTCCCATCCACTCATCAAGATTCCTCTTGAAGAGAGTCAATGAGGGACTCTGCCTAACCTTTTCTGGGATTTTATTCCAGAGTGAAGGGAGCCTCTGGGTTATGAATCTGTCCCTCCAGCATGTCCTATTTATTTCAGTGCTGAGGTTCAAGTCTCTCGAGCACGTAGCTCGATGGGATTTGGATTTTCTGAGGTGCAGCATGTCCATTAATTCCGGGTTGGACATGGCTTTATACGTCAGGCACAGATTGCCTCTGAACAGGCGGTATGCCACTGAGTAGAGCTGGAGTTTCTTTAACCGGGCAGCATATGGCATCTGTTTGAGCCCTTTGATCCTCTTGGTGAGGTACTTTTGGGGTCTTTCCAGTTGCTGCAGGTGTCTGGTAAGGTACATCCCAAAAGGGGCATTGTACTCAATTATGGGCCTGATGAGGGATGAGTAAAGAGGCACGATGACCTCCCCTGATCTAGATGTGAATCCCTTCATGATTAGGTGGGCTATATAAAATGTTTTTCTAACCACTTTGGTCACGTGGTTGTCAAATGAGAGATTGCTATCAACTTAGGTCCCCAGGTCCCTAATTACTTCTTCTGTAGTTAATGGATTACCACCTATGTGGTAATTTGTGGGCACTTTGTTTTTGCCAAAGGGGATGACTATACACTTTGTGGCATTTAGCTTGAGGCCATGGCTCTGGCACCAGTTGTCTGTTTCTATGAGGCTCTTTTGGAGGATGCTTGTGTCACCTGGAGAGTCGATTATGGCACCCAGTTTGCAGTCATCTGCGAACTTGGTCAGCCACAGTCCTTCCGTGTTGGCCTGTACCTCCGAGAAATATATACTGAACAAGAGAGGTCCCAGGACTGAGCCTTGTGGGACACCACTTGTAACTGGTTTGGCGTCTGACATGGCCCCAGCAATTCTAATCATGTGGGTTCTGTCCTTGAGCCAGTTTGCAATCCATCTAATGACATAGGGGTTTATATTTAAGCTGGTGAGCTTATCTATAATGCCCGAGTGGGGTATTGTATCGAAGGCTTTTGCGAGGTCCAGGTAGGCTGTGTGGACCACCTTCTCCTCGTCAATGGCCTTAGTGACTGTTTTGAAGAAATCAACCAGGTTTAAGAGGCAGGATCTACCCTTAACAAAGCTGAACTGGGTAGGATCTAGTGTCTGTAGGTCCCCAATATCTTTATTTATGAGGTCCATGATGATCCTTTCCATAGCTTTGCAGACCAAGCTAGTCAGGCTTACGGGGCGATAGTTTCCAGGATCCGTTGAGGCACCACCTTTATGGAGAGGGACCACTGTTGCTGTACGCCACTCTTTGGGCACATATCCTGTAGTAAGGCTGAGATTGAACAGTAGTTTCATGTTTGGGTTTAGCTCTTCTTGGAGTTCATGTAGGACACAGCCCGGGGCACCATCTGGTCCCATTGATGCTGTGTTTTTTGCTTTGGAGAGGGCGGCTCTTACCTGAGCATCTGAGATGTCAGGGGGGCAGCACTCTGCTGGGATAGATATTTGCCCTTTTGGTGTGGAGGTGGGGGGAGTTTGCGCTGAATCTGTCAGTTAGGATGTTGGCAATGTCTGTGAGTTCGGTGTATTTCTTGTCATTTTGGACTAATTCTGAGCATATCTGGGAATTACAACCCAGGTTCCTAACATAACTAAAGAAAGCCTTGTGATTATCCTTAGTGTCCTGTGCAATTTTCTCTCGAAGCTGGCCTTAGACAATTTTATGAGTGCCTGTAGTTTTTTGCTAATACTGATCAGTGATGCCTTCCCTTTTTGGGATTTTGCTCTATCATTTAATAGCTTCCTCCTTCTATTGTATAGTTTGTTTATGGCTGGGGTCCACCAGACAGGACGTCTGCCTTTGGAGGATTGGGTCTTGGTTTTATTTGGGATCGCATGATCCCTGCATTCCTGAAGGTGTTCATAGAATGCGTTTATAAAGGATTCTGCAGTCTGGGCCGTATTTTCCACAGGCCCGGGGGCTTTGAAGGATTCCACCTCGGCTTTGAGGAGTGTGAAATTTGCTTTGGAGAAGTTTTTCAATGTGGTTTTCTGGGCAGGGGGTGGGGTCGGGATGTGAATAACCAGTGAGATTAGTTTATGGTGTGATCTTACCAGTGAGGGATACACTTCTGGCCTGGAGCATAGAGTCCCCATGTTGGTGATGATCAGGTCCAGTATGTTTTCCCCTCTTGTGGGAGTGGTAACATGTTGTTCCATAGCATTTGAGTTTATAAATTCTATGAACCTTTTGGCTAGGGTGTTGGAGCTAGAGTAATGCTCCCAGTCTATGTTTGGGTCGTTGAAGTCACCCAATATAATGGTGTTTGGAGAGAACTTCATATTTTCCAGTGTTCTCAGGAAGGCCGAGTGGGGTTCCTGGGTTTGGGAGGGTGGTCTGTAGCAGGCTATAAACTGGAAGGCAGATTTACCCACTGTTAGTTGCACATGGATAGTCTCTGATGCTTCATGCTTTGCCACCAACCTGGAGGTGTGAGTATCTTTGATGAATATCGATACTCCCCCTCCTTTTGTGGTTCGGTCCAAGTTTTGGGGCCAAAAAGCATGGTATGAGGTATAACCTGGTAGTGCTGGTGTGCTCTCGGTAGCCCTGAACCAGGTTTCTGTTACTGCACAGATATCGATGTTCTCCATGCTAAAGAGAGTTTTGAGTGCGTGCATCTTGAGGTTTAGACTTCTGGCATTGAGTAGCATTATTCTTAGTTTCTTATCCCTTGTGATACCTATGGAGGTGGGTTTGTCCTTTGAGCCTTGCCCAAAAAAGGCACTATGGGGGTAGCAAGAGCCTTTGCCAATATCCGAAAGCCCAGGGGTGACAGGTGCAAGCCGTCCCTAGCGAAGCAGGTGGTTCAACAGAAGGTGAGTATGTGAGGGTGTAGTGCCTGTGATTAGTTAGCACTGGCATATATGACTGCTCACGTGGACAAATGCCAGGTAAGTCATATGCAATGTGTCACAGGACACGTACATGTGAACAGGACAAACAGTGACGTTCTGTCAAGTGAGACATGGACATACATATAGTAAGCTATGCAGTTGTCACTAGGAGTCCACAGAAGCTCTGTAACTCTGCATTGCAGGTGGGATCAGTGTTCCAGGGTAACTGCAAGCAAACATGCATGCAAACAAAGCTACAGTAAGCAGGGCTGCATGTAGTCCATTGTAAAACAAACAAGCTGTAACACTTCCAGTAGGTAACAGTGTAAATATGCAGGCTCTATACACATGTACATAGAAATACACAGGTCAGATGGCTAGGGTCCAGTCTCAGCGCACACAAGTGTACAGACCATGTACCGTCAGGATGTACAATAACTGGATGGAAACCCAGGTGCTCATACCTGCAGTAATACACATGTCAAATAACAGACACTGAACCTTCACTTAGTGGTTCCATACTTAGTAGGATGTATGCTACCTGGCCTGCCACCACAGTATCCCTGACATTTATGGGGACTCTCCCTCCTGTGAAAGTTAGTTTTGTGTGTTGGGGCTGTCTAGCATGGTATGAGATGTGAGCTTGCAGTGTTAGGGTGCTCCTCTGTGTCCTGTACCAGTCGTGTAGTACTGCACACATATCAACATTCTCAAACATCCGCATTGCAGAGTCCAGTGTGGGCAACATGCCACTTGCAGTTTACATGTCCATCATTGCGTATCAATACTTTCATTACCTTATCCCCTGTGCTAACTATGTATGTAGCCTGCTGTTGACATCCTTACCACCAGTATGCCAACATGTGCAGATGATACACTATGGTACTTACCATGGGTGTAAACAACAATACAAGACAATCATACCCTTACTGCATCAGGCATGTTGGGATATACCCACAATTATATCAGCACACAGTACTGTTAACAACATGATACTATTACTACACGTCTATGTAGTCACCCTGTGCATCAGCAACATGTTAACCTGTACCTGCACTGATGTTACAGATTGCAGGAGGTGGCACAGTTTCATCATATGCACAGGGTGTGAACTTGGTATGCCTGAGTCTGCCACTGATACCACCAATTGACATGTATGTGTATGTGTGTTGGTGAGGGACAGCAGTACAAGGTGGGGCAATGTTGATGCAGTGTGTGCATGTATGCGGTAGCCCTAGGTGTTGTCAATTCGCTTGTGTGTATGGATGCACACAGTTCCACCTCATGGCTGCCATATACTGGTGTTTGTGGACAGCCACAGACTGTACCTGCTAGGTCATACAGATCAGTGTCTCTGGCCATGGACATGGTACCTGTGCCTTGCAGGGGTGCTACTGACCGTATCAGGTACCAATCCAGACTGGGTACTGTCATCAGAAGCAGGTGTTCATTGACTGGACACAGATCCCTGTCGGGCCTGTCCAGAGCCACATGCACGTGGTCTCCTGGGGCGGTCTGATGACAGCACAGTCCCAGCATTGCTGGGGCTGCTGCTGGCACTATGGGGGAAGCCGCGGCCCTGTTGTCATCCGCGATGACTGCCAGCTTCCGCTGTTGCTGGCATACGCCCACGTCGATGCCTCAACCGTCCACCATCGCCCTGGCTCATGGACATGTAGTTGTGGAACCGATCTAATATGTCCCCACAACGTCTGTCTATGACATCGGTGAAATTACGGATGGCAGCTGCATGTCACGCATACTGTCAGTCATGGCTGTGTGACATGCTGTAAGCTCCCTCAGACCCTGTCTGGTGTACCGTTCCATATGTGACTGTGCCTGCTTGACAGCCCAAAACATAGCTGAGGTTGTAAGACCTCTGTGGGCACGTCTGACAGGGGCAGTACACCCACGGATGCTCCCACGAGAACCCCTGGACATCTGTCTGTGTGGTACCATCTCAGGGCCATGCCCATGGCTGCTGTGTGGGGAAGCATGTGCCACAGATACCACATTACCCTGGTCAATGCCCACTGTATCCTGTCCATCACCTAGGGACATTGGTGACAAAGGGTGTATTGGCAGGATAACTGTGCGCATTGATGGGGTTGACAGCTGTGTACTGTCAAATGGCTGACCAATGACAGACCGTGGCATACCTCCCTGTGCCATTACACAGATGTCATCATTATCAGTACCTGTGGCACCTGATTCAGGTTCCCTGCTGCATGAAACCAGAGCAGCACCAGAACCTGTGGGAGGGAAACAGGAAACACAGTTTACAATGTATACACAATGTTACCAGTGATGCACACATGCACACGTGCACACGTACACACGTGCACACATGCACACATGCACACATGCACAGGTGCACACATGCACACGTGCACAGGTACGCACATGTACAAATGCACACGTGCACACGTGCACACATGCACACGTGCACACATGCACACATGCACACTACTCAGTATGCGAGATATCAACACACAGACACAGACACACCTGCATGCATACACAGACCACTACTCAGTGAGCCTAATATTACTATTACTATCAAGACTATTAAAGGTATTGTTAATACACACTCACCGGCATGGATAGGCTGCATTGCTGTTACACCGGAGGGACCTGCAGAAGTGAGGAAATTAATGTCAGTGGGCACAACTGTGCATTGTTACTGAGTATGATACAGGTCAGTAGTACAACAGTTGCCTTTCACAGGTCAGCTGCTGATATTGAGAATATCACACTTGCACATTAAATACTATGATGACAGCTACAAACCAATGACACACCTCACACATGCATTAACTACCAGTGTACACAACAGTCAACTATACATATGGCATATTACCTGCACGCTCGTAGTCTTGCTGCTGTGTGGCTCCAGCTTCCATCATAATGCAGGTCTGCTGCTGTTGTTGTTGTTGGCGGGCTGGAGCCACAACACTTATGAGTAGTCCCTCCAGTCTGGTGAGTGGGGGATGTGTAGCCACCCCACCACCTGTGGCAACCTGTTGCCTGCGGATATCCGATCCACGCTGATGGACATTTCTGATTAAATCACTGCAGTGATGTTGTACCTGCTCATCTGTCCTATTATGCGTGCCTATGTCATTTACCTGACAGACCAGGTCTTGCCACAGTGCAGCCCTCTCCTGCTGATTCTGGCTGGTGTGGGAAAAGAGTATTGCATAATCCTGCACCAGGCTCTGGTGTATCTCCTCATCCTCAGCTGCAGAGTGCGCTGGATTGCACTGGTGAACCATGGACCTGAAAAAGGAAATAACATGATATCAGCAAAATATGTCAGCAGAATTTGGCACACATACTACACATGCTACTCGACAGTTGTGATACAACATATCTCACATATATAGCATCTGTCTGTCTATTGGTGGATACACATGTAAATGGACAGGTATCAGTGCTCAGCCAACTACTGTGCAACAGTACCTGGCACACTCTATACGACATACTACCAAACCCCAGCAGTCAGAACACTGATTCAGGTCCAAAGCACCTCCTCACTCTGGGGGTTTGTATCGAGGTACTGTATGGGGTACATCATCAACTACTGTGAACTGACCACAAACTAAGTGCCCTGGATATACATATCCCACCTACACCACCAGCACAAATGACTACAGTGAATAACATTTCAAATGCAAACTTTACACTTTGTAACACTGACATGGTATCCTTTAAGCCCACTGGGCCAGTGGAAGATACAACCCACAATGCTGACCCCTTCACAAATGATTTCTACGGACATCTCTGAGAATGCATGGTCCATGCAATCCCATATAAGACCAAGACACTCTCCACAAAGGGACAGCATCCTGTCTGGTGGACCCCAGCCATAGACAGATTGTATAACAAAAGATGGAAGCTACTGCAAGACAGAGCATAATTCCATAAAGGGAAGGCATGTCTGTTCAGCACTAGTAAGGAGCTATTTTCTCTCATACAAACATCCATGGGCAACTTTGAGAGGAAATCAATGGGGACACTACAGATAACCATAAGGCCTTCTTCAGTTATGTTAGCAACCTGGTCAGAAACCCTCCAATATGCTCATAGTTAGTACACAACAACAGATAATTCACGGAACCCACATATATTGGCAACATTGTGACAGACAGGTTCAGTGCAGGTTTCCCCCCTCCCTCTCCCCCAAACTAAGACATACTTATCCCAGCTGACTGTAACCTCCCTGTCATCACAGATGTCCAGGTGAGAGCCACCCTCAGAAAAGCAGAAAACACAACATGAATGGGACCTGATGGTATCCCCGGTTGCATGCTACATGAACTCCAAGAGGAGCTAAATACATATATAGAAGTGCTATGCAACACTAGCCTGACTACAGGATATGTACCTGTACACTGGCATACAGCAGCAGTGGTTCCACTCCACGAAGGAGGCACCTCTACATACCAATACAATACAACACAATACAAAACATTACAATACAATACAATATGCTATTGCCCCTGGGACTACAGCAGCATACTGTTCTGCTACCCTGACCATTGTGACATGTGATTTGATGGTACCTGCTCCTGTCAAACAGTTACACAGGGTGACTCATATGGCATATTACCTATCTGACTAACATTCAGCAGGGGTATGTGTGACAAGTACTCATGGGGAGTCTTGCTTCTTAATGCTGTGTGGTTTATTGCAGGGTATGTCTTATCTGTGGGTAGGTACCTGTACCTCTGCCATGTGCTCTCTACTGCAGTGTCACAGACAACACACAGCAATCAATTAGGTTGTGGATGGTGTGAGGTGTTACTATGGTTGTTGGACATCTGTCATGGGTGTGACTTAAGTATGTAAATCCAGGAGTGGTAACCTCTATGTGGGTAGTATGTGTGTACTCTGTGGTGTTGTCAGTCACTGTGCATTGGTAATGTGTTTGAGTGCATTGTCACAGTGTTGTACATGTCACTGTGTCCTCCATATCTGTAGCTGTCATGTGAGGTACATACTGTGGCAGCCATTGTGTGGTGTGGAGGGGTACACTGACCTACATGGCCATAGCTGACACACCATGTCTGCTGACACATACCATGTGCAGGTATTCCAGGAATAGTGTGCCACTGTGAATATCATTGGGGGGACTATTGTACACATTTATGACCCTGTTCACCCCTGACACATGCAGTGGTGGGCAGCCAGTCACATATCTGGTGGTTACTGGTGTAGGTGATTTGAAATGGGGTATGGTACTCCAGTTTTGACACTGGTGTTCACTCCATGCTTTTGTCACCAGGCACCTGTTGCAATACATCTGTACACATGTGCATCACTCAGAATATATATACATCTCTCTCTCTCTCTCTATATATATATATATATATATGTATATATATATATATATATATATATATATATATATATATATATATATATATATATATATATACATATATATATATATACGTATATATATATATATATATATATATATATATGTCTGTATACATATACACATATATATATATATCGGTGTACATATATTGCTATAGATATGGAGAGAGGGGGGGTGTGACAGAGAGGGGGTGAGGGTGACAGAGGGGGTGGGACAGGGGGAGTGTGAGATCGTCATATACAGTCATATCTGTAGATAGTCAGATCTGTCTATGTATATGTATCTACATATATCTATATCTGTATGTGTGTATTACATATATATGTTTGTACATATTCTATCTATCTACATCTGTCTATGTATGCCTACATCCCTCTCTATGTATGTATACATATATGCATATTATATATATATATATATATATATATATATATATATATATATATATATATATACATATATTGACATACATACGTATCCATATGATAGATAGGTATATCAACATGTTTGTTTACAAAACTGTATACACACACTAACATACTGCTAAACATACATAACTGTGAAACCTACTTTGTACATTGCACTACAACCTACATTCAACCTACATTGATATGTGCACATAGATGCCCTCACATACATATGTATGTACAGCCTTCACTGATAGTTGCTGTATGTCCCCTGCCCTATGCACATCTTCATATACATATGGATACAGACCAATGACACATATGGAGGGTTCACAGTATGTAGACTTTTAAAGTATTACTTTACATTACCTGTGTTTGTCACAGCTGCTTGCGTTGCCATCTGGTTTGGTGTCCTGCTGCTCCATTTGCCAGTTGTCAGCTTTGGAGTGGTTGTTGCTGACTGGTTTTGTTTGTGTATGTTTTTTTTTATCTCTTGCTCTCTCCCTCTGTCTCTCCCTACCTCCACAGGGTGCAATGAAAGTATTGCATGTGTGGACTGGGAGTACAGCATGCTTTTGTAGGTAACTGCATATGTCCATGTGATGGCCTCTGCACCAATTGTTAGCCAGCATTTGCTAATTGCATGCAGCCAGTTGTGTACTGATTGCAGTTCTCACTGTGATTCCAGGACAGTGCTATAAAAAGGTATGTGAGATAGGCGTAGCCCTTTTAGAGTTTAAGGGCAGGGACCATGCTGGTATGCTGTGGACACTGTTCTGTGAAGGTTAGTATCCCTCTCATATTTCTGGCTGTGTTGTAGATTAACATTTCTCCATTCATTTCTCCAGTTTCCTGTACTAAGTGTGTATGTACACTGACACCTAAGACTACTTCTACTGTTAATGTGGGTGTGTGTGCTTTCCTGTGGGACATGTGGTGTAACTGGTATATAGCAGTGGCTCTTGCACTTTGTTGCTATGGCTTCAATATTTGCCCTTTACATTCACTACTTGTATGCCTGCTAGGTGTCTTGACTGTAGTGTGTTGCTGTGGCTTTCCTAATTTCCATGTACATTCACACCTTGGAATGCTTGCTATATCTGCTAGGGTGTTACTGCATGCAGTTTGGTCTGGCCATGGTGTAGGCCTTGACATCTATTAGGGTATTTGAGTATGCTGCTGAGCAGGCCCCAGAGACTCTCAGGTGCATCTTGTATCTGCCTCATGGAATGGTACATATCAGTGGGGTACACCCATTAAATTGTCTGGTATTCTGCAGTTGTGACTGTGGGATAGCATGAGCATATGTATTACTACACTATTTCTGCCGTGCAAGTGGTGCATTCTTTCAGTACTTCATAGTTACCATCGCATGTGTTGTAACACCTTTCTGCCTACTGTTTGTACATTTCACAGGGAGTCTGTTGGGCATCCCTGTAACTCAGTCACTGTTGCTATGTCTAGGCTCTTAACTATTCAAATATGGCAGTGTCAGACCTCTCAAGTGTACAGATATTTGCAGGTTGTCCACATTCTTGCCTCATATTTTGGTCCATATCTCATAAACAGCTGGGCTCAAGTCAGACTATAGTGTCAGACATTTCACTTTCAGACTTCATATCCTTCCAAACATCCAACAAAATGCAAAACCTATTACTCTCTCAACTGTCTAAGTTTGTTGTAGCATTATTTGGAATGTGTCCCTGTTTTTGGGCCTTTGCTCCACATTTTTTATTACTTAGTCCGTATGTGTTCCTGTAAGAGGTTGTGGGGTATGGGCAGTGATTATCCTGCTGTGAGTATGTGTGTGGCTTGCAAGGTGCTACAGTGACATTATTACCTACTAGCTTCCAACTAGCATGACTGTTTCTGTTCACACACTACCATTATAGCAATCCACTACATTTGACAGTTAATATACATGACATGCTTTGTGTACTACACATCCTATATTCCCTTTACATTCATTCCTACTATTACATGATATATTTATTGTAGCACAATGTTCTTATACAACAGTCATGGCTTAGTGGTAAGTCATGCAGACTACTGTTTCCAAGGTCCTGGGTTCGGGACTGACAGTGGGATTTTATTTTGCTTTTGAGCAGACTACAGGACTTGTCATTCAGAGTGACTAAGGCACTTTTAAGCAGTTGTAACCGGGTTAGCGCGGAGCTCACACATGCGCACTGGAGTTCAGCTCTGCGCACACCCACTTACAACCGCTTAAAAGTGCTTACTCTTGCGCACACCCGCGCTATTTTCTTTGAAAGAAATGAAAGTGGGGAGACAGGAAAGTGGTGAAAAAGGGGTCACAAAGAGGGTAAGACAGTAGGGAAACAAGCTCGGGTTTTGCAGGAGGGATGTAGGTAAGGCCCATAGCTGCCCATTTCTTCATCAGCAACAGCTGTGCATATGTTTGTAATTTGGTGTGATATTTGAAACCTCCCACCCCTCAGAGAGGTGTAAGGACAACAATAATACTTGTTGTACAGCCAATTGTAATTGACAGTTTCCATGTCCAGCAGACATGTGTGTAAAATGGGCAGCTATGTATGGGGCATAATTTTTTTGTGGGTACAGAGTGCCCCTTTTTTTTTTTTTTTTTCAGGTGAGAGTGGTATGTCAGGTACGGGAAGTCGGTATAGTTGGGGAAGTAGGTTGGGTAGGTTAACAGACAAGACAAACAAGATGCATACAGGGGCGGTGTATGACACATGTGGGGGGGGGTTACACAATTGACGGGGATGGATGTTTGGATATCTAGAGCCCATGAGCCCACAGATGGCAACAGTGGAACTGATATCCCCACCCATGGGCAGTTGCCACTGTGCCTTCACGGCGCAGGATGGGGCTGTGCTGGGGGCTGTGTAGGCCGGGCAGCAGGCACGCCCGTTAGTTGTGCCACCTGTGCCTCAAGCTGGCGTAGGGGCCCAAGAATAGCTTCCCGGATCTCCCTACTCACCACAGTCCGGACATTACAGAGGGTGAGTGGATGTTCTCCTCAGGCCACACTTGCAGAGGGGGATGAGACCCATCCCCTGCAGAGCTTCCATCCGCAGGTGGCACAGGGCCACCGGAGGAGGGTCCGGCCTGGGCACTACTGCCAGGTGCACTCGCCAGCTGAGGTGGGAGAGGTGGGGCCGCTGGAACCCGCCTTCCCTGTCATCCTATGTTTTGCATTATGTCATGACAGTTTGGGTTAGTAATGTACAATACCATTCACAATTAGTTGTAACAGCATGCATTAGTATTCCCATTAAACAAACACCCAGATATTCAAACCATTGAACAGCAAGCATAACACATGCATATTTTGAACAGCAATACACAGTCCAACAACATGCAGGGTTGATTGATGGCAACAGGCCATCAGGTTTGGATGTATGAACAGGGCAGATGCATCAACGTACATGCAAATATGTATGAACCAACAGGACAAATGTCCAGGGGTGTTAATTGTGATTGCACATACCAATTTCACATGGAATGGATTATATGTGGTTATAGGGTAGGGTGAAGAAAATTTAATTAACAACTTCAAATACCAATACATATGCTGTACATTTCTAATAGCTGCAGATATATACACACTATAGTTCTACCTACAGTTTCCTATGTAATAACTACTTCAAGTTGGTGATAGGAATGTTACTGCTACATCAATATACATTTTCATTTTTATTCATACACATTCATATCTGGCTCTGTTCAGCTACATCATCCTGCTACATTTGCTTTATATAGCTATAGACAACTGTGGATGTTTGGTATTTCAGACAACCATACTATCTGCATATTGCAGACTGAGAGCAACATATCCAGATTTTGGGATACACATTCCAGCTGCAGTAACATTTTCAATACATTTTGCAGTTTGGTTTTGCTTGTCACATTCATTTCATTCTGTACTGACTGCAATATACTTTATTCAGGAGTTATTACTACTTTATTGGTGGATTCATAACTCTTTCTCACACTCTCTCACTTGTTTTATTTTTACAATTCAGGATGGTACTTAATTCTAGGCTTTATTGACATGTTTTACCTGTAGTTATTACAATACTTTCCAACAGTCTCACTTCTGTCATGTTTCTGTATTTCAACAGGGATATATTTCACACGTGTTTTACTCAGCTACTGCAGCTGTACTTTTCAGCCTGCTGCAGGTTATGTACTATTATATTACAGGTGGGACATCTTTATTTCAGACTTTTTCATTTTTCTGTTTGGATTACAGACTGCATCACACTTTTGTAATCAAGCAATACTTGCAAACCCTCTTACACTGTTACTTGCACATTTTATTACTTAGTGACTACACTGCACTCTTTTGCTAACTGTCATACTTTTATATTTATTTACAGTTACAGGGAGAGGATTACTGACCTGCCTGGTGGCGCAACTGCATCAGCCTATCGCCATAGGCTCTACGGTTTGCAGAACGGACACCTGCAGCTGTAATATAAATAAAGTAATATTGGAATACACATCTCCATAATATCAGCTAGGTTAATTTATTATATAAATAATTAGATGTAACTTACTCAGTAGTGGGGTGTTGGGCATTTGACGGGCCTCCTGGATCCAATGGTTCAGTTGGTCCTGCTTCCGTCTCTTCAGGTCCGCATGGTGGTGACGGACCTGCTCACCAGTCCTTGGTATCCCTGTGGCACTGGTAAGATCATGAGCCAACCGGTCCCACACCTCAGCCCTATATGCTCCCCACAGGACCTGGCCCTGCATGAGTTGGGCCTCATGATTGTGGACAAGGAGCCAAACCATATATTTGGACTCCTCAATGCCCCACCTCTGTGCTCGAAAGCAACTACTCTCACCTACACCTGACATTCTGGCTGCAAGTTGGTTCTACAATCGGTTATGCTGTGTATTCCCACCTATGGGGCTTATATATGCCGTTTTTCCTGCACTTATCTGTGATTGGCCATTTTGGAATTGTATCAGCTTCACAAAACCTGCTTTGTCATGCTCCTCTTTCTATTCATTGCTATATATTTGCTATTACTGCATTTCTAAGTGCAGCTGTCATGGCTTAGTGGTTCAGTACCTTGACTATGGTGCATGGTATCCTGGGTTTGAACCTGGCCACTGCTTTTTATATTTTATGACTGTCTACACAGGCTAGGAGGTGTGTCTGTGTAAAGGCAGTTTTGTTACAGCTTGCTCAACGTTGCCCGTCGGTTAGCTTGTTGGCGCGGCGTGCAGCTCCGCGCAAACGGGTTATGCTGGTTTACGCTTCATTTGGCTGTCAGCACACATATTACACTCAGCTCAGCTAGGGGCACACAGTTTCAGCATGTTAAACCACTGCTCACCTACGGGCACTCATTTTACACCTGTTAAACCACTGCTCACCTACGGCCAGATGCACTCAACTTGTTAAACTGTAGCTCAGCTATAGGCACATCTGGCATTTTTTATTATTTTGTTATCTCACATTTCTTCAAAATAAATGGCCCATTTCATTACATTTTACATAAAATATAATTTTATATGTGTACATAAATGTCAGGGACTTCTTTCGTGTTTATTTCACTAGAAATAAAAATTGATGTTGGGGGGACTGCCTGCTCTTCAGCCGACATCTCTACCGCTACACTATTGCTTCTTGGCTTACTTTGCATATGTAGTTCTTATATGCTTTTCCACTGACTGCTAACTGTGGCTAAGCTACGTGCACGCCCGTGCAAACGAGCTCACTCACGGGCAAACATCTTTACAACTTAAAAAAAACAATATAAGATGTTCATTTATATATTTTATGTTCATAGTCTGTGGGGGCATGTGTTGTGTTGTGTTTATTCACATTTACACGGGCTCTGTCATGGGGGTTTACTTTCAGGACTTTTACACTTCTGGGGGCATGTCCGTTTGCAGGGCTCGGCCTACGGACACGCCCCCTACTGTCTTCCACGGACCGTGTAAGCCTTAGGTGTGATTCAGCATGCCTTCATGCATATGCATGACATGCTGACGTCACACCGTTTAACTGCAGCCTCCGTGTAAGCCGTGTAACTCTTACACAGAGGCTTCGTGAATCCTGCCCACAGAATGTGTCTCTAATGTTCTTTTACATTAATAATATTAACAAAGTAGAGTAGAGGAAGTAATATGGGAGTCTGTTTTGTATTGGAGGAGTATAGTTGTACATTATTTATACAGAGAGTTGCAAAACTTAGGAATTTGACTGGTTGGCTGGGTAGTGAGGGGTTATATTAACATTAAATTAGAGGTAGGATGGAAAAGCTGTAGGGTATGGGAACATAATGAAGCCTAGAGGAGTAAGGCAACGTGGGCAGGTAACACCAAAGCCACTATCCAAGCAGAAATAAACAGTTTAGTAATGTTTCTTGTTAAATTCCTGATTTTTCAAATGAAGGTACATAAAAAGTGGTATAGTTGACACTAAGAATCCACCACACGTGAATCAGAATATCACATTGTAGCCTTCAAAGTAAATGTAAATACTTGTAAGGTTAGCCTCAAATTTTCCTCAGGTTTATCTTCTGCTGCTCTCTTTGAGCCTGGAGGGAATTTCATGAATGTGATTTATTGGCTAGGCTTGTAATGTTCTGCAGACTGATTTGCCTATTGCTTATTACCTTTGAACCTATGATAATGTAGGTGCTGTTGTCCAAGAGAGCTAACCTAGTAGATGGCATATGGAGAAGGACTTTCAAATAAGTACAGCTGTAGACACTACAGAGAAATAAACCAACAAATACTGTGAAAATTAATTTAGAGATTCTCAGTTTGCCTAGGGACTGATGGTGACTCCTTACTTTGAATGTAAGCAATAAGGGAAATGGATGTGCCTCTTTCTGTTGCTTACTGTTAGGCTAAAAGCATTAAACGTTTTGTGTTGTGGAACTCTTTTAGATGACAACAAGGTAATTATGTGATGGGATGGGGAATTGCTGGAGATCTGTATACACACACACACACACACACACACACACACACACACACATACACACACTTTACTTAGCATGTGGAAAATATGAAAGGTTCTAATTAACAGATAGCTGATTAAGGGCCACCAATAAACTAGCCAATTTGAACAAAGTACACAAAAAAGAGAATGATCTACTCTTTAAGCAGAGAGACAGAGACAACAGTCTTAGTTCTACTTCACTGCAAATAAATACTGATATAAGCTGACAGTGCAAAGCACACTGTTACAATGTGTATTGTAAATGCCTTACAGCAAGTAGTTCTCCAGTTCGATTCTTGTCTGGGGTGCCTTCTTTGCAGAGTCTGCATGTCCCCCCTGTGGTCACATTGTTTATTTCTCGGTACTCCAGCTTCCTTTCATATTCCAGAGAAATGCTGTAAATGGATCAGGGACTCAGATTCATAGCCGACCTTAGGCAGAGGCCAACTAGGCAGCTGCCTAGGCTGCCACTTCAGCAAGGACACTTTTCCAGTAAACTGGATGGTGTAAATAAACCGGGATGGGGGCAACAGGTGGTGTGGGGGAAGGGCCAATGTGGAGCTGTTTTGTCTAGGGCACCACTTGACCTAAGGCCAGCCCTGCTCAGATTGTTCATACATGTGAGTGAGTGTGTGTGTGTATGATATGGAAGAAAGAACTGACATTCTACTTCCATTTCTCCCCATTTGCCTTTTAAATTCTATGGATAGCAGTGTCTGTCTGTAAGATCTTTGTAGGAGTCAGCTGCAACCTGGCAACCTGTAAGTAGAGTATAAATAGATAATTAGATGGACAGAGAGATGTGACTGTGTGTGTGGGGGTGGCAGGGTGTAGTGACAGCAGTATATACCTTGATGCTGCAGTATTATTCAAAAATACTTCAATATTTGCTTACCATTCAAGTCAGAAAAAAATATCCATTGAGCCACTATTCCATATAACAGAACAGATATAGTAAAAGAGGAAATAGTAACAGGTAATACTTAGTGAGGACTGAATAGGAGAAGAAACCCAATCCATGCAAATCATAGCAGTAGGTCCTGTCTTTAGGCACATCCCCAACCCCTTGTAAGTGCATAATACACCTACAAAACAAGTGCTTCCTGCCACCTCTTGTAGGCACATATTATACCTAAAAGGAAGTACTTTTCCTTCTCTTGTAGGAGTATACCATACCTAAACAGAGTAATCACCCCTCCCCCAGCTTTTGTAGTAGCACATCTTAGATAAAACAATCATGTCCCCCAAACACTGTAGGAGTATGTTACCTGTAATCACAGTAAGAACCAAGAAATGGAGAAAAGCAAAATGTCTTCAAAGAAGAAACAACCAAATAGGTTAGTACCCTAACTACATATGAGCTGGAGTATGAAGTGCTGAAAATGGCTAATTATGTTTCTTGTTTAGTTACTGATATCAAAAATAGAAAAACTAAAACAGTTGTAGTATGCACTGAGGGAATATAAGGTGTGTTAAGAATTACAATTGGGTGACTAGCACATGGGGGAAAGACTTCCAAAGAAGCACAGCTGTAGATACTTCTGAGAAATAAGCTAATGGGCATGGGTAACATTAATTTAGTGTCTCAGTGAGCTAGAGGTCTGAAAAACATCTTCACTCTTTGATTTAGTCAGCAAAAAAGAACAGTTGTGCCTGTTTGTATTTCTTTTTGTTTGTCCTTGCAGTCTTAATTCTAGCAATATAACAAGGTGTGGGATGGGGAATGTGCTAGAGACACTCTGAAGAGATTTGACTAAGTCAGCAAAAAGGGAAGATATTGTGCCTCTTTGTATTCTTTTTCCTTGGGCTAGCAGTATCAATTGTTTTGTGTTGAAACTCTACCTGTCAACAGTGTTATAAAGGGTGGGGATAAGTGCTGAAGTCACACACAGACAACCTTAAGAGATTTGAATAAATCTGCAAAAAGGGAAATGGAATGAAAACAGGTACACAACATTGTATTACTTTCCCTTGTATTGGCATTATTTAATTGTTTATTTGTTTTGAAACTCATTTACCTACCAGCAATGCAACAAACTGTGTGGAAAGGTAAGTTCTAGAGACATGCACATTAGTGAGCCTTGCCAACTCAGCAAAATGTTTTATAGGCTCAAAAGTAAATTAGAGGTTAACTGCCCTAAAGGGCCATTTTAAGCCTAGCCAATAACCTGAGGCCAGACTCAGAGTATTTTGTGTTAATGTAGGCAGTACCCTAACCATTATCCTAAACCCACCCTTACTTCCCTACATGCTAGCTGTGTCTTTGTTTTCATTTTCTGTGTCCTAGCACTCTTTATTTTGTGTTGTGAAACTCTTTTTCATAAAAGATATGCACCTTTAAAAATACAGATCTGATGCTATCCATGTCATTATTGATCATGGATGAGTTATGGATCCGACCCCAGATCCAAGCCAGCAAAAGTGAGTGACAGCTCCTGAGCTCAAGCTCCTCCCCCCTCCTTACTTCCTACTACCCATGATTTTCAGATCTCATTTACCACGGTCGTGAACGGTTGGTTCCTGAGCTTGAGCAAGCATTTAGATAAATAACCTATTTTATTTAAGGGTTTTACTTTGTTTTTTCTCCTCTGTTTCTTAGCCTTTAGGGTTAGTAGTGCTTTTAGCAGTGTTTTCTTAGTGTAGTTTGATGCTAGGCTTTCCTCCCTTCTCAGTAGTTTGTCACTGGTGTTAGGTCCCTTGCCACCTTTTTTCCCCTTCTCTCTCTCTCCACCTTGTTTTATTTGTTGTGGAGTGTGTCTCTGTGTGTGCTTTGTTGTGTGCAGGGATGGCTGAGAAGCCTGTGGGTTTAGATGCAGCTCCTCATGTGGTTGGAAGCTGGCCCCCACCGACTCGCATTAGGATTGTGTCTATTGTCTAGGAGAGCCCCCATTTAGAGATTGACTGTGACATCTGTGCCATCTTCACCCCAGGGCTCTCCCAGACCATAGAATAAACTGTTGCTGAAGGACTTAGCTTCAGGTAGTCCCTTAGTATCAGGGTCTCCTTCGAAGATGCCCTCGGATCCTGTAAGGAAGCACGCTTCCTCTAGGGAGCACTCTTCAAAATGGCCAAGGCTCTCTCAGATCCAAGTACCCCGGATCTGAATCCAGCCTCGGCGGCTGCCGCTCTGGGTGCTTCTGCTCCAAGAGCCTCAGTCTCTATGGCCAAATCCAAACCCTTCAAGGCTGGTAGGATCTCGGATCTGACTGAGGAGACTAGGTCTCTGTCGGGTCAGTAGGATCAATGGTTCAGCAATGGGCCGGCTCGGATCCGTCTGCTCTGTCAACATCCCTGTCACTTTCAGCTCCTTTGGCTCCAATGGAGGCCATTGTTACTATTGATTCTCCAGTCCGATCAAGGTCCTCAGATCCGAAGAGGCCCAGCAGGTGTTCTTCTAGGGACTGTAGGCTTTCCACCCATTTGGGACACTCCTCTGTTTCTTCTAGGTCCACCAGACGTTTACTCCCCTCTGATATGGACCAAATGAGGAGCTTCCTTAAAGCCCAAATGGAACTGGGTCTGCTCCCATGTCCTAGCCATGTGCCAAGGGGTCCATCTCCCACTCCCGTGCTTCTCTCTCCCCGACCAACTCCAGAGATCTTGGTGCCCCAGGTTCAGGGCTCCACAAAGGAGCATCAGCTGGCATCAGGAAGTACCCCTAATCCCACGCCTCCTGGGTCCCTGGTGGGGTTGACTCATTTTCCCTCTGGGTCATCCTTACCTCATGCCCCAGATGTCCACCTGGGCCACTGAGGGGCGGGTTCTGGTCCGGAGTTTGTTTGTTTGTTTGTTTGTTTCTTTCTTTATTTATTTACATTTGTTTACCAGGAAATGTCTACTGGACAAGAAGTCCTTTTTCAGTGGAGACCCAGGGAGAAAAGCTCCAATGAACATAGTAATACAATAGCATAAAAGGAGTCAGGTATATAATGTGAAACAGGTATTACAAAATAAGACGGTAAAAACATAGTACATAACCTAAAAGACATAGTGAATAGCATACAATAAAATTACAAGTCAGTGCAAGTATAGATATATAAACCTTTAATATAGTACAATATTATTTTTTGTTTGTTTTTTTTTTTTTTTTGTGTGAAGAGGGACCTTCATCACAAGATTTAGAAAGCTGTGGCCAGAGTAATAGAGAAATGGGAGGTGGGGGGAAGGTTAGTCTGGAGCAGAGCATGGGTATAGCCAGTGTGATATGAAATATTGTTTTAGTTCCTGCTTAAAGTATTTTGTATGATCAATAGATAAGATTTGTTAAAGGAGTGAGTTCCAACCTTTAGCAATCTTGTGGTAGTATAAGGAGTCACCATAAAAGTTATGAGATTTATTTACTTTAAGTAGGAATATGTCTGCTGATCTAAGAGAGTTAAGGTTTTTGTAGGGTTTGACAAGGTTGGTTAGGGCTGGGCAGTGATAAGGTTTATACATCACTGTGTGGGCAATTAATAATTGGTTTGGCGTGAGTACATTTGGGAGTTCTAACCATTATAGTTGATTGAGGGAAGTACAATGATGTGTTTTTTGGGGTAGGTTAGTTGCAAATTTGGCTATCTTGTTATAGCAGGATTCGAGTTTGTTTAGTTCAGTTTTACGGAGGTTTGTGAATATTTGAGAACAATAGAGAAATGAGAATAATAAGTGGGTTCTTCCAGTACCAGTCTAGCATGGTCTGAAAGATAGGGTTTAGCTCTGTAGAGTGTGTCGAGTTTAATATGGATTTTTTTAATAGTTTGAGCTATATGTTTGTCAAATTTCAATGCATTGTTTATGCTAACCCCAAGAAGTTTAGTGTATTCATCTAGTTCTATTTTGATGCCATTGGAAAGAGAAAATAGAAATTGGAAATTGGCTAGTGAGGAAGGATTTGAAAACACCATAAGCTTAGTTTGATTAGGTTAAAATTAAAAGGAAAACCACAAGTAACGGTGAAGCACTGTGTCACACAAAAAATACTTTACTCCACTAGTTTAGTGCTTTCAAACCAAAAAATTAGACCTTCATCAGAACAAACTGTTAAAAAACTGTTTTTCTTAAAACTTAATATAAAAAAATATATATATATATATATATATATATATATATATATATATGTGTGTGTGTGTATAAAATACAGCCTAAATAATGCATTAATTTTTAACAAGCATATAAACTATTTACCTTTATTATAACAGGCTTTTCTTTTCAACACAGCTTTATAGTTAACACCATTGTTAAGCCCTGGTGCCCTGCATGCATCCAAAAGAACCTGCCATTTGAACTCTCTAAAATCTAGTTCCCCATCTCTGTCTCCATTAAAATCCACTGGAACATAATCTATAACTGTGAAAAGAAACTTAACGCTGTCATTGTTACCCACACAGTTTAAAGTGTGCTTATAAAGAGCATTGTCCATATTTCTCTTTCTAATGGTATAATAATGTTCATACATCATGTTTTTAAGTTGCCTATTGGTCTTCCCAATATAAAACGAAAAACAGGTGGAGCATTTTGCCATGTATACCACAAAGGTAGATTTACAGTTGAAAATGCCTGGGACATGCCACCTCTTGTTTTGGGTTACAGTATCAAATTCTGGTCCCTCTGAAATGTATTTACAAAAATTGCAGCTTTTGCATTTAAAAGTACCTTTGTCAACTTGGGGCTTTTTTCTTGGTCTACTTTCTAACATTTCTTTGAAATTCCTTGCTCTTGTGTTAACAAAAATGGGGGCTTCTCCTACTACCATCTGAAGATCACTGTTAAAAACTAATATTCTCCACTTGTTGGACACTATATTTTTAATTTCTTTGCTGTCTATGTAAAGGTTAACAACATTGACGTAACCCAATCCTTCTTGTCCTGTGTGTTTCCTCTCAGACCCTCCTTTTCATTTGTTCTAATAATGTCATGCACAATTTTTGAAGGATACCCTCTATTTTTAAATCTAAAATGCAGTTCCTGCGCTAACAGATCTAACTGTGCTTTGTCACTTATAAGTCTCTTAAGTCTTACTAAATGCCCCTTTATAATGTTGTATTTCACATAAGTGGGATGCATACTAGAATAACTCAAAAGACCATTACTTGCTACATTTTTATAACTGATGCTGGACCCCAAAAAAGCTTTATCTTCCTCTTTAATAACCTCTAAATCTAAAAAAACAAATCTTAAAATTGTCCCAGATACCAGTAAAATGCAAAAAAGAGGTGCTGTTCATGTCTTCAATAAACAGCAAGGGCTCAGTTGGTGTTCCTCTCCAAATAAAAAAACAAATCATCAATAAAATGATGGTAACTCACAATTTTGTGTCTATTGGTGAACTTGGACATAACATTGTTTTCCTAGTAAGCCAAAGCTAAGTTGGCATAATTGGGAGCCATCCTGGCACCCATCGCCACACCCTTGATTTGCAAGAAATATTCATTGTCAAACATGAAGTAATTTTATGAAAGAATGTTGTCCATGCATTCCAACATGAACCTACACTCTTCTAATTCATATTCTCCACTGTTAATTAACAAATTCCCAACCCACTCTAAACCCAAATCATGGGGAATGCAGTTGTATAAAGATGCCACATCAACTGTCACCAACAAATAACCAGCTTCAACCTTAATTTTCTTGATTTTGCTTAAAAAATCTAAAGAATCCCTAATAAAGGATTTTGTCTTCTGCACTATCTCAAGCAGAGTTCTGTCTATAAACTTAGTACATGGCTCTAACTTTGATGCTGGTGAGGAAACTATAGGCCTGTAAGGGGGGACAATGACCATCCTTGTGTATCTTTGGAATTCTAAAGAGATGCCCTATCTTGGGTTTGTCTACTACAAAAAACTCGTACATATTCCTGGAAATTAGACCTTCTGTCAAAGCTTCAAAAACCCAATAATCTTTTTTGTAAGCTTTTAGGACATCACCTTTGGAAACTTTTTTATATGCAGTTTCATCTGCTAATAAAAATTGTATCCCTTTCACATAATCATCAGAATTCACTATGACCATTGAACCTCCTTTGTCTGCATGCACAACCCTGATAGAAATATCATCCTTAAAAGAGTTGAAAATAATTTGCTCTTCAGTCATATTACAAAATTTTCTCTTACTACTTTTGTTTAACAAATCTCTAATTTCTGTTTCACACAAATCCTCAAATTCTTTTAATGCAGGGTGCAGGGGCGGGTTAAAAGTGCTAGGTGTAACAAAATCACCCTTTTGTTTACCTTCTTGATTCCCCATTAACAACTTTAAATTCAGTTTGCTGGTGTGTGCTTTTAAATTAACAATAGTGTCCACAATGTCCGCCCTTCTAGAGGGCACAAAATTGAAGCCTTTCTTTAATAAATTAGTTTCAGCTTCTGTAAAAACCCTGTGTGACAGGTTGTATATTTTAAAATCCATAGACATTACTTGCACGTTTGATGCCATTCCTGATTTTTTTCCTCTGCGAAACAGGGGGGTAAACACTGGCTTGATTTGAAGTTTCGGCTACCTGCATCACTGTCAGATTGTTGTAGCTGTTCAAATTCCTCCTCAGTGGTACATTTTGCTTCCCTGGTGTCACAGTCTCCCATTGGCCATGTTGCAATGTTTTTTTCTCCTGCAGACGCTTTGAGCAGCGTAGGGATAAAAATGACTTGGAAAATCTGCTATTTTCTTGATTGTAAAAGCCTCCATTCTCTTTAACGGCTTCTTGCTCCCCTGTTGCAACATTCTGCAATGACGTCAGCTCACCGAAAGTATTGCTTGCTGATTCTGCCGGTTTAAAGGTGGAATTACATTTCCTTTCTTTATACAGCCTGCAATCCCTGTTTACTTTCTTTTCTTTCTTTTGCCTCAAAGAATTGTCTAAGGCATCCACTTTAAACTGTATTCTCCTTAGAACATCATCAATTTCTTTTGGTAAGGCAGCCAGACTGAGTTTATCTATAAGTCCATCGATCCACTTGGCAAGCTTATGCTCCTCTTCTTCATGGTGTTCCATAAGTACTTTAAGGAATGCCAAATCTGTGTCTTCACAGATCTTTTGCCATTTGTTAGGAAAAATGTTGCTAAAAATACCATTGGGAGTATTATGCACCTGCAGAACCTTAGGGACCCGTTTCACATCCAGACTCTATTTCAAAAAAGCAATGTCCCACTGAAGTTTTTTTATATTTTAAAAAGGAAGCTTCTAAGTCCCTAAACAACCATTCCTTGTTAAGAATGACTCTGGGCATGGTGTCCGATACTCCTGAAATGTCCTTTGCCTCTATGGTAATAACTGCTGGTGCTGCCATTAAATCCTTGACCATACCTCTCAAGAAACAATTCTGTTCATCTGGACGGTACAGCAGCTCCACATCCACAGCTTTGTCAGCTGCTTGTGAATCCATGGGAAATGAATGAATAGTCACATTCAACAGACTGTGTCCCTCCTGCAGTGGTCCACTCTGAGACATCTTGCAAGTAACAGAAAAAATTCAAGAAAAAACTGCAGACTTGTCTCACACCTTGTGTAACTTTTGTAAAATTAAAAGGAAAACCACAAGTAACGGTGAAGCACTGTGTCACACAAAAAAGACTTTAATCCACTGGTTTAGTGTTTTCAGCCCAAAAAATTAGGTTTTCATCAGAACAAACTGTTAAAAAACTGTTCCATTTTTATAGCATCATCATACACATCAAACCAATCAGATCTCAGTTTTCTTAAAACTTAATATATATATATATATATATATATGTGTGTATAAAATACAGCCAAAATAATGCATTCATTTTTAACAAGCATATAAACTATTTACATTTATTATAATAGGCTTTTCTTTTCAACACAGCTTTATAGTTGACACCGTTGTTAAGCCTTGAAGCCCTGCATGCATCCAAAAGAACCTGCCATTTGACCTCTCTAGTCTAGAGCAGAGCATGGGCATAGCCAGTATGATATGAAATATTTAGTTCCTGCTTAAAGTGTCTTGTATGATCAATAGATAAGATTTGTTAAAGGAGTGAGTTCCAAACTTTAGCAATCTTGTGGCAGTATAAGGAGTCACCATAAGAGTTATGAGATTTATTTACTTTAAGTAGGAATATGTCTGCTGATCGAAGAGAGTTAAGGTTTTTGTAGGGTTTGACAAGGTTGGTTAGGGCTGGGCAGTGATCAGGTTTATACATCTCTGTGTGGGCAATTAATAATTGGTTTGGCGTGAGTACATTTGGGAGTTCTAACCATTATTGTTGATTAAGGGAAGTACAATGATGTGTTTTTGGGGTAGGTTAGTTGCAAATTTGGCTATCTTGTTATAGCAGTATTTAAGTTTGTTTAGTTCATTTTTACGGAGGTTTGTGAATATTTGAGAACAATAGAGAAGTGAGGATAATAAGTGGGTTTTTCCAGTACCAGTCTAGCATGGTCTGAAAAGTAGGGTTTAGCTCTGTAGAGTGTGCCGAGTTTAATATGGATTTTTTTTAATAGTTTGAGCTATATGTTTGTCAAATTTCAGTGCATTGTTTATGCTAACCCCAAGAAGTTTAGTGTGTTCAGCTAGTTCTATTTTGATGCCATTGGAAAGAGAAAATAGAAACTGGCAATTGGCTAGTGAGGAAGGATTTGAAAATACCATAAGCTTAGTTTTATTAGGATTTAGTATAAGTTAATGGGCTGCTAGGTATTTTGCAATGTTGGTAGGGGCAGTCTGGGTCTTCTTTTGAAGTGTCTCGATTGTGGGTGCCAAGCAGATGAGCGAGGAGTCATCTGCATATTGAATGATGTTAGCCAGACTGGCAGCTGTTGTAGGCTCATTGGTAAAGATTGTAAAGAGTAGCAGTCCTAGAATTGATCCTTGGAAGACTCGTACAGAGATGGGAAGGTGAGAGGAGAGTTTATTTTCCCATAGGGTAGCTTGCTGTCTGTTTGAGAGATAGCTATGGAACCAATATAGGCTCTCATGGCAAAGATTGTATCGGCAGGTTTGTTTAGGAGAATTTGATGTGATACAGTGTCAAAGGCCTTTGACATGTCAAGAAATGTAGCAGAGACAAGTTGGTTATTATTTTAAGGTGGTTTATAGAGTTGGTAAAGCTAATGGGTGCTGTACTAGTGCTGTGTTTTGGTCTAAAACCATGTTGTGCAACAGAAAGGAGGTTGTTATTTTGGAAGTGGTCAATTATTTGCTTGTGTATACAATTTTCTAGGATTTTTGCTAGGGGTGAAAGTATGGCTAGAGGTCTGTAATTAGATATGTCTTTAGAGGGGCCTGCTTTATGCAGTGGAATGATATGGGATATTTTCCACATGGTAGGTACATATTGTTCGGTAACAGAGTGTTTAATTAGGATTGATATAGGGTATGAAATAGATGGGGTAGCTAATTTTAGAAACTCACCTGGTAATTGGTCAGTGGTGAGGGTACATGGCTTCACTTTGGATAGTAAGTGTTGTATGTAGCTTGTTTGGATGGGTTGTAGTTTAAATTGGGTTTGTGATGCGCCAGATGGAGTGGGTACAGACAGGGGTAGGGTAGAAGTATTATGTAGTAGGGAGGTTACTGATTTAATAAAGTGGGAGTTAAATTGAGATTCAATAGGTTCTGTAGTATTATTGGTAGTTGGAACTAGGGTAGTGGGTTTTCCTGGTTTTAGTAGGTGATTTGCCATAATTATTGTGGATTTGTTGCATATTTTGTTTGGCAAGTTAGAAAGTATGTTTTTTGTCTATTTTGATTTGTTTCTTAGCTTGATTTCTTAGTTGTTGGAAAGTGATGAAATTATTATGACTTTTGTTAGAGAGATAGAGGGACCACACTTTATCTCTTAATGTAAGTAGTTGTATTGTTTCTTTTGCTAACCATCAGAGTTTTTTGATTTTAGAACAAATTTTTCTGGGTGGAGCAAGTTTATTTAAGATTTGTAGGAAAATGTCATGAAGGTATTTAACTGCATGATCTAGTTGCAGGGTTTTTAGGGGAACCCAGTTCTGCTGCTTTAGGAGTGTCTGGAAGGTAGATGGTGAGAATTGTTTTTTACTTCGGATGTAGCGGTAAGTGATATTACCACAGTTATTTAAGTTTTTTCTTATTAGGTATACTGGGTAGTGATCCCTTAAAGTGTCTGGTAGGCAGTCAGACTCATAGTCGATGTTAGTTTTATTTGTTAGAATCCAATCAAGGGTGGAATGCCTATTTGTATGCTTGTCTATGCGAGAAGGGAGTTTTATGTATTGATGGAAATTATATAGGTTTATAAAGTTTGTTGCTGTATTAGAGGCTCATGTGAGCCAGTCCAAGTTAAGTCACCTAGTATTATTGTTTCCTGGTTAAAGCTTGTGGAAGCCTATTCCAGTATATTCTCAACGTTTTGTAGATTATTAGCAGGGGGGAGTTAGATAACTATGATAACTATTCATTTGTGTTGATTTATATTGAGCCTGGCAGTTAGGATTTCAGAGTTAGGGAGGTTAGGTGGACTAGAGTTGGGTTGAACTAGTTTGAGGTTTTCTTTGTATAGGATGGCTATACCTCCACCACATTTAACTAATCTGTCCTTCCTAATGATGCTATTCCCATCAAGGAGTACTTCTTCAGATGTAATATGTGGTTCAAGCCAAGTTTCTGTTACAATAGCTATGTCTGGGGAATATATTGTCATGGCTGCATGGAATTCATTTGTTTTATGTCGGAGGCTTCTAATGTTGACATTTATAAAGAGAAGGTCTGACATATTTTTTTTAGTGGTAAGGTAGGTGTTGAAGGAGTGATAGTCCCTGGGCTTGGATTGAGGGGTTGGTTAGGTGAAGTGGTAGTACCAGGGCCTGGGTTGGGATGGATGTCAGATTGAAGTTTATTTATTTTATTTTTTTATTTATTTAGCATTTGTTAACTGGGAAAGTCCGACTAGGTTCCACAGAGGCCCAGGCAGAAATGCTCCAGAAGTTTAATTTGGGTAAGTGAGTGCACGATAAGAAGTTTGATTTTGGAGATAAGTTTGTTGTGTATATAAGGTCTATTAGTGGGGCTATGTATTTGGAAGTACCTCAGTGAGAAAAGCTCTGTTTGAGAGTGGAGAAATAGATGAGGAGAGATGAGGATGGATGAGTTGCTTTGACTGAGGGCAGTATTAATGGGTGAAGTTGGATAGGGGTAATGAATCAGATGGTTTGACTGGTATGAAAATAAGTGGTTTAATGAAGGCATGGTTGGAAGTATTTAGCTAGAGGAGGGGTTTAATGGCAATAGGATGGCATAGAAAAAAGGCAGGAGTAAAGATGGGTAGAAAGAGTTAATGTCTTGTAGTGTAGGGAGAGAAAGGAAATATGTGTTATAGGTGTGAGAAAAAAATCAGATCATTCTCTTCCCTTGGGGGCTTCGGCCTTGGACAGCTCAGGACAGATATTGTCCAGGGGTGTGGGCACTTGTCTGGGGTCCCACTTTCTGACCCACATAGCCTTGGCTGGTGGGGAGAGGGGTGGAGGGGGCTTTGTCCAGTTCCTTGGCCATTTGGGCGATGGAGAAGACTGTGTGTCCAGTTGGTTGGCTACTTCCTCCTCAGCTCTGAACCCTATATTACTTGGTTCCATGTTGGGTGGTGAGTCCTCGTCTTTGGTCCACAGTCAACCACCCCAAGATCACCTTCAGAGGGGAGTTACCCCCAGGGGGGGTCCCCTCCTCTTCCAAGTCCTTCCAGATCCTCCGGCAGAGGAGTCTTCTCGGAAGAGGTCATGCAAGAGGAAGCACCTTGACTCCTCTCAGGAGTCTTTGACAGATGACACAGACTTTGATGAAGGAGACAGATTCCCCCAGACTTCTGCCCGACGACAATGTCCTTCGGTGACATCCTAGAGATCCTTAAGAAGCAGGGTGGTTGGGCTCCCCAACCCCATTCTCCGAGGAGTCCATGCTCCTGAAGGCATTCGGGGCAGGTCAGTCTACTTCCTGGGTGTCCCCACCCCCCCACCGCGGATGAGTTTTTCCAGCTCATGGCCAGCAGGGCTTGGAAGGAGCAGTAGAACCAGTCCTCAAGAGGGAAGACAAGTTCCTTAGCCCCCTGAAAGAGATGCCCTTCTGGCATAAAGGTGTACCGGTGGATGCTATTGTGGTTGCTGCAGCCACCAAGAAGGAGCTCGCAGAACAGAGCTCCTTGTTCCATCCCCCTAACAGGGAGTCTAGGGCGATAGACTGATTTGGGAAGAGCATGTATTCCTCAGCCATGGTTGGACTGAGGGCAGCTAACTACATGGCACATTTCACCCGGCTACATAGGGATTTGGTGTCAGAGCTTGACACTTCCCTTTCAGAGTTATTGCCTCTGGAGAGCTTGAAGGTGGTGTCTCTGAAGCTCACTACTCTCACCTCTCTAACCAATGCCTCTATGAGGTTGATCTTGAACTCGGTTGAGGCCACCTCTCCAGTGGTAGGTACAGGCATTGCCATCAGGTGCCATGCCTGGCTCTGCCTATGTGGATTTGTGGACAATTTCAAGTCGGCCGTCACTAATGCCCCTTTTGATGGGTTTGCCCTCTTCAGTCCCTCAGTCAAGGAAACTTTGACCTGCAGTGAGTAGGTAGGTAAGACATTGTCGGCTGTCAGGATCAATGTTGCTACTCCCGAATGGTCCTTTTCTAAGACTCACAGGGGCAATAAGAAGCTATGGTTCTGTAAGGTGCAGTCTTCCTTCCAGGATGCTCCACTGGAATCCTCCTCTTCTGGCCAGTGAAGGGGAGTCGACAACAGGTACCACCCTAGAGGCAGAGGTGGACGCAAAATCAGGGCTTTCGAGAGCCTTTCTCAGAAAAGCCCAAGCAGTGCCCCTGAAGTGCTGCCCAACTGTCCTGCCCTGGAGATAGTCAGGATCATATATCCATGCACCAAATGGCCTGGGCGACCATCACATCAGACCAGTGGGTGATAAACATTGTGTCCAGGGACTATGTCATTCCATTCAGTTCCCCCCTCACTTCAGAAGTCACTTCCAGATGTTCCACTCCACCAATCCACCAAAGGGAGTTGGTTCTCACAGAGATCCACAGCCTCCTTCAAAAAAGGACCATCCAAAGGGTCCCAACAGGACAGCAAGAATCTGGAACTTACTCTCACTTCTTTTTAGTGCCAAAATGAATGGGGGACCTGTGTCCCATCCTGGATCTCAGTTGACTAAATCTGTCAGTCCAGAAGTCGAAGTTCTTGATGGTCACTTTTCAGACTATTCTGCCACTTCAGTGCAAGGATGATTGGATGTGCTCAGTAAATCTCAAGGACAAGTACTATCATATCAAACTAGACAGACACTCCAGGAGATTCCTGCACTTCTGTCTGGGGGCCAGTCACACTCAGTTCAGATCCCTGCCCTTTGGCCTCACCTCATCCCCCCCCCTCGGGTGTTTACCAAATGCATGGCAGTGATTGCAGCCCATCTCCGGCTGCAAGGATTTCAGGTCTTTACAAACCTGGAAGATTGACTCATTACAGCTCCCACAAGGCATCATCTCTTTCATGCAATGGATTTCACCTTGAATCTCTTTCAAGACCTAGGCATTACAGTAAATTTTCTGAAGTCATACCTCTCCCCTTGTCAAAGACTAGAGTTCATATTGATGGTTTGTGACATGGTGTCAGAGACAGTAGCTCTTTCCCAAAGCAGAGTAGCTATGATCCAGCAGCAAGTCTGCTCCATTTTGGACTGGGACCGAGTCCTATCCCATCTCATCCTTCAGGTCTTGGAGTTATGGCTGCAGCCATCCAATTGGTTCCCCTTGCCAGGTTTCACATCGGGGTGCTTCAATGGACTCTGGCAGTACAATGGCCTCCATCTGTGCCATGATTCAAATCTCCCACATCTGCAAACACCACTTGTCTTGGTGGATCCAGACTCAGGATCTCCTTTTCGGAATACCCTTTTGCCTTTCTCTGTCCCAAGCCATAGTGACCATGGACACCTCCCTCTTATGGTGGTTTGGGGCATTTCCAGGGAAGGATGGTTCAAGACACATGGTCCCCATCAGAGACCAAGTTACACGTCGATGTCCTCGAGATGAGAGCAGTCCTACTGATGTTGCAAGCCTTTTAGGAACTCCTCCCTCTCGGGACGGTAACCATTCAGACAGACAACATGGCAGTGGTCTGGTTTATGTCAACAAGCAAGGGACAACACAATCTTACCTTTTGTGCAGAGAGGCCATGAGAGTTTGGGAATGGGTGATGGCTTCAGGCCACTTTCCCCTTGCAACACACATCCCCAGTGAGTCCAACGTGCTGGCAGACAAGTTGAGCACGACCATCCTGAGTCCTCACGAGTGGTCCCTGAATCAATCTGTGGCAGATCAAATCCTCAGCAGATGGGGGTCCTCGTGCTGTGTCCTGTTACAATCACAAATGCAGGACCTTTTTTGCCCTGATCCCCCCCCCCCCCTCTGGGGGAGTCCCCAGAGATGCCCTGACTCATGGTTGGCTGCTGGGTCTCCTCTATGCCTATCCTCCAATCCCCCTCATTCCCAAAGTTCAGCAGAAAGCCCGGCACCTGAAGGCTCAACTCATCCTCATTGCCCCCTTTTGGCCTCAACAGATGTGGTTCTCCCTTCTTTGGTCCCATCTGAAATATCTGCCTTGGATATTGGATCCAGCTCCTGATCTTATCTCCCACCCAAGAGGCTTCCCCCTCCTGAACAGAAGTCCTTGAGACTGACAGCCTGATTCCTCCAGTTCCGGTGATCATCAGTCAAACAGATTTGCCTTCCCTGGTGAAGGATATTATTTTGGCTTCCCAGAAGCCATCTGACAAGAAGTTCTACCTCAGCAAATGGAAGAGGTTTTCCATTTGGGTCATCAAAAGGATATAGATCCCTTTTCAGACCCCATTTCTGCTATCTTGTCCTTCCTTTCTTGTCTTTTTCAACAAGGGGCAACCTTTTGAACAATAAAGCTCCAGCTGGCAGCTATATCCAACTTTTATCTGGACATTAGTCCTATCTTTTCTTCCAGATTGTCCAAAGCCTTCTAAAGGGAGTGTTCTTACTTCAGCTCCTTTTGAAAGACCTTTCCCTACTGTGGGTTCTTTCCTTGGTGTTGCAGTCTTTAATCCTTTGTCCTTTTGAACCTGCTGTGACATGTGATATCAAGTTCTTGTCTTGGAAGACCACTCTTCTGGTAGCTATCACCTCTGCCAAGAGAGTTTCTGAGTTGCAAGCCCTCTGTATCAAACCTCCTTTTATGGTTTTCCATAAGGATAGGGTTTCCCTTAGAACCAATCCTTCCTTTATCCCCAAGGTGGCTTCAGAAAATAACCTAAACTAGTCTATACAGCTTCCATTTCCCCAGTTTTTCTAACAAAGGTGAGTATCAACTGCATTTCCTAGATGTGCATAGACAGCTGCATTTTTACATGAACAGGACTGAAGAATTTTGAAGTTCAGACCAGCTTTTTGTGGCATTCTCTCAGGCCAAGAGAGGCAAGGCCATTTCCAAAGTATCCATCTCTCATTGGATTGTTTCATGCATAGATCACATTTATCAGATTAACCACAAGGATCTTCCTAGACCTCTTAAAGCCCATTCTACTAGGTCTGTAGCTACAACCTCTGCATTCTGGGCCAGGACGTCATTGGATGACATTTGTGTTGTGGCCACTTGGTCAAAACCACATACCTTTGTGTTGCACTATAAGTTAGATCTGGTGTCTAGGGGTAGGGCATCCTTTGGTTTTTCTGTGCTCCGGCATGTCCTTCCAGGATTGTGGGGTAAATGGGAACTCTTACTCATCCGTGATCAATAATGACAGGGACAGCATCAGATAAAGAGTTATGTACTCACCATAACTTGGCATCTAAGCTATCCAGTGTCATTATTCAGCACATTCCCACCCTCCGTCCCCCTCCTTCTGGTGGTGAAGGGAACCTTGGGGGTGTTGTGTGGGCTGGTGGGCTGTATTCCTGTGTAGTCTATGTCCCTGTACAGGGCAGTTCCTTAACAAGCTCGATCTGAGGATCATGGGAGTAGGAAGTAAGGAGAGGGGAGTAGCTTGAGCTCAGGAGCTGTCACTCACATTTGCCGGCTCTGATCCAAGGTCAGATCCATAATCCATCCATGATGAATAATGACACTGGATAACACAGATGTCAAGTTATGGTGAGTACATAACACTTTGTTTATTTTC
Organism: Protopterus annectens; assembly: GCF_019279795.1. Classification (NCBI taxonomy): domain Eukaryota; kingdom Metazoa; phylum Chordata; order Ceratodontiformes; family Protopteridae; genus Protopterus; species Protopterus annectens. Next base: position 150,695,093 of record NC_056743.1, on the reverse strand, counting down.
TTGTTGAATACTGCACAAGTTCCATTCTGTCACTCATCTACTTGTAATGTGACCGAGTTATTTACGTCAACCAGTATCACTTTGGGATCATGTATCCTAACTGTTTAAAAACTTCCAAGTTTTTTTTATGGTATGTACTCCACCAACAATCATATATTATTTCAGGAATTTCCTTAACAGAACACTTATTTATGACACTTACTTGAAACAAACTATATCATAGCAAGAAATCTGATGATGGATTGTTTATCCTGTCTAGGAGGCATTTGCATTATAACTCTGACTTTCCTACTGTATGGTTTCAAGCCACTAGATTATCATAGGAAGTTAGTAGACTAATGGCCCTAGGGCCCTTACAAGCCTAGCCAAGTTCTACCCTTATTTCCATGATCAGCACCTATTGCTTCTGACCAAGAGGGACGCAGGTGGAACCCCAGGGGTGAATTTATGGTTATCCATCCAATCGACAAGATTGCTTTTGAAGAGGGCCATTGATGTGCTCTGTTTGACATGAAGTGGGAGTCTATTTCAAAGGTATGGTAGTCTCTTGGAGACAAATCTGTCCCTCCAACAGGTTCTATTAATGTCACATACCAGGCTAAGGTCTTTAGAGCGAGTAACTCGTGTACCATTTGACTTGCGGATATTTAGCATTTCCAATGAAGCACGGTCAGAGATTGCCTTATATGCAAGGTAGAGATTGTCTCTGAGTAGTCTGTATGAAACATAATAAAGTGATAGTGTAGTGTCCCAGAAATCACAGATGCACAGATGAAAACAGCCCTTTCAAAATCCAAAAGCACAGCATCAATGGGGCCAGATGGTGTCCCAGGCTGCATCTTGCACAAACTACAGAACGAACTAACCCCCCACCTAAACCATAGAATGGTGCACAGCAATGGTTATTCTGCTCCACAAAGGAGGGGCCACAACTGACCCTGGTAACTATCGCCCCATAAGCCTGACTAGCCTAGTCTGCAAGGCTATGGAACGCATCATCATGGAACTCATTAACAAAGACATTGGAAAACCTCCAAACACTTGATCCGACCCAGTTCAGCTTTGTTAAGGGCAGATCATGCCTACTAAACCTGGTTGACTTCTTTAAGATAGTCACCAAGGCCATAGATGAGAGAAAGGTGGTTCACACAGCCTACCTTGACCTCACCAAAGCTTTTGACACTATTCCCCACTTGCGAATTATAGAAAAACTCACCAGCCTGAACATAAACCCCTATGTCACGAGATGGGTTGCCAACTGGCTTACAGACAGAACTCACACGGTAAGAATAGTGGGCTCCAGGTCCGACTCTAAACCAGTCACAAGTGGTGTCCCACAAGGCTCGGTCCTGGACCCCTACTATTTGGATATACTTCTCAGAAGTACAGGCAAACACAGGAGGACTATGGCTAACCAAGTTTGCTGATGACTGCAAACTGGGAGCCATAATTGACTCTCCAGCTGACACGGACATTCTCCAAAAGGACATATTCATCCCGTTTTGGAAAAACAAAACACCCATGAATTACCACATAGGTGGCAGCCCCCTTAATACAAAAGAGGTAATAAGAGATCTGAGGACCCAGGTAGATAGTAATCTCTCCCTTGACAATCATATTACCAAAGTAGTTAGGAAATCCTTCTATGTAGCCCATCTAATTACTAAAGGGTTCGCATCTAGAAATAAAGAGGTTATTGTGCCCCTCTACTCATCACTCATCAGACCCATCATAGAGTACAATGTCCCATTTGGGATGTACCTCACAAGACACTTTCAACACCTGGAAAGACCCCAAAAGTACCTCACCAAGAGGATTACTGGCCTCAAACATATGCCCTATGCAGCCCGACTGGAAAAACTCCGGCTGTACTCAGTGGCATATCGCGCTTACTCAAAGGTGATCTCTGCCTGACTTACAAAGCCATGTCCAACTCAGAATTGATAGACATGCTCCACCTAAAGAAATCCAAGTCACTGCAAGCCACTCACTCTAGTGAGCTAAACCTCACCACAACAATAAATAGAACATGCTGGAGGGATAGATTCCTGTCACAGAGACACTCCCCATGCTTTGGAACAAAATTCCTAACTACATTAGACAGAGCCCCTCACTAACACTCTTCAAGAGAAACCTTGACGAATGGATGAGTAACAGAAAATACACCCCTGGGATCACTTCATTGGTTCTTGACAGAGGCTCAGTTAATTAATCAATGGGGTGGCTAGGCTTATAAATGTCCTTGGGCAGATAGCCTAGTACCTACTTATGAACCTATGACAGTAATTTCAGATGATCACATAGGACAGATGCTGAAGACCTTGAATTTTCCTTGTGAGGAACCTTTGTGGTCTCTCCAGTTGTTGCAGGTGCATGGAAAGGTACAAACCAAAAGGGGCATTGTACTCAGTTATTGGCCTGATGAGGGAAGAGTACAGGGAGGTTATAATTTTTTTTTTTTTTTTTTTTTTTTTGGAGGCAATGCCCTTATTTATGAGATGAGCAATATAGAATGCCCTTCTTGCCACTGTGGAGACATGGTGATCAAAGGTAAAGTTGCTGTCAACCTGTGTGCCTAGGTCTCTCATCACTGAATGCGTACTTAGGGTGTTGCTGTTGATGTGGTAGTTAGCAGGAACATTGCTCATAGTGAAAGGGATAATAATAAAGTTTTTGCACTGACTTTGGCACCAATCATTTGTTTGTGTAACACCCTCTTGTAGGATGTCGACATAATTTAGAGATTCTATGACAGCACCCGGTTTGCAGTCATCAACAAACTTTATCAGTCACAGACCTTTAGTTTTTGCTTGTACTTTGGAGAAATAGATTCCAAACAGTAGAGGTCCCAGGACTGATCCCTGTGGAACACCACTGGTTACAGGTCTTCTGTTATAGGTGGATTCCCCTATTTTGACTATATGGGTTCTGTCAGTGAGCCATTTAGTGACCCATCTAATGATATAAGGGTTGATACCTAGCTGCGTGAGTTTATCATTGATGCCTGAGTGGGGGATAGTGTCAAAAGCCTTGGCTAAGTCTAGGTAGGCTGTATGCACAGATTTCCCCTCATTTAGGGCCTTGTTGACTGCCTAGAAGAAGTCCACCATGTTTAACAGACACGATCTTCCTTTGACAAATCCAAACTGAGTATGGTCAGATGTTTGGATATTACCTATACGTTTGACAAATCCAAACTGAGTAGGGCCAAGTGTTTGGCTATTACCTATATCTTTGTTGATAAGGTCCATGATTATTTGCTCCATGACCTTGCAGATAAAGCTAGTCAGGCTAATAGGTCTATAGTTCCCAGAGTCAGTAGAAGGACCACCTTTATGCAAGGGAATAACTTTGGCCATTTTCCATTCAACTGGGACAAAGCCGGTGCCCAGACTATGATTAAAAGAATACCCAATGGTGTTGCTAACTCTTGTTGGAGCCCATGCGGGATGCAGCCTGGGATGTTATCAGGTCCCATAGATGCTGTGTTTTTGGCCTTAGGGCATTTTTGATCTGCTATTTGGAAATACAAGATAGGGGATAGGTGGTAGGGATGTCATGGGGTACGTGTGGTGGGGACAATGGAGTGAAATTCTCACAGAACCTGTTGGCTAACAGGTTAGCTATGCCCACAGGCTCCGTACATGTGGTAACATTAACCAGTTTGGCACATATCTGGACCTTTCCTTTTAGGTTACTGATGTAACTAAAGAATGCTTTATGGTTGCCCTTAGTTGAGGAAGCTAATTTTGATTCACAGTTTGCTTTGTAGGACTTCACAAGAAGTCTTCTTTGCTTGTTTAAGCTGAGGGAGGAGTGTTTCCAGTTTAGGGCTCGCTCGCTCCCTCTTACTCTTAGAAAGCAGTTTATTCTTATTATTGTAAAGCCTTTAAATGGCAGTTGTCTACCAGGTAGGTGTGCTCATCCTTGCGAAGCTTGTTTTGGTCCTATCAGATACAGCTGAGTCAATGCAGTTATATAGGTGTTTGTATCAAGCACTGGTGTAGAACTCAGCATAGCTGCCAGACCCATCTGATGGGGGAGGTGCAGTGAAACTATTTATACCATGCTGAAAGAGGTTATAATCTGCTTTGGAGATTTCTTTAGTTTAGTTGTTATTGCTGGGGGGGTAGGTGTGATGGTTACTTTGAATGAGACTGATTTTTGATCAGATATCACCATTGAAGACCTCACAGTGGTCCCCCATATTGGTAAGCACTAGATCCAGGATGTTGCACCCCTTGTGGGGTTGTCAACCAGCTGGTGCAGGGCACTGGAATTAATGAAGTCAAGGAGCCTTTGGACAAGTGAGTTTGAGCATAAATAATTTACCCATTCAATGTTGTGTAGTTAAAGTTGCCCAAAACCATGGTGTTTGGATGTATCTTGATAGAGTCAAGTAGATCCAAATAGGCAGAGTGGGTGTCCTGATTCATGGAGGAGGTTCTGTAGCTGGCAATGACTTGTATAGGTGTCCTCCCAACAGTTAATTGCATTTGAAGTATCTCAAAGGAATTGTACTGTTTAACCAATATGGAGGTGTATTTATCTTTAATGAATATTGATAATACCACCTCCTTTAGTTTTCATGTCTTCAGTTTGTGGTTTGAACATGTGGAAGGAGGTGTAACCCCATATGATTGGGGTGCTCTCCACAGCCTTGAATCAGGTCTCTGTGACTGCACAAATGTCTGCATCTTCCAAGGTGAGGACTGCTTCTAGTGAGTTCAGTTTCATGTTAAGACTCCTAGCATTTAGCAGCATAACCTTGAGGTTGTTTTTAGATGGCGTTTTTGCATCTGAAATTTTGTCCTTGAGACGCTACCTAAAAAGGCATTATGGGGTGGAAGAGCTTTAGCCAGTAGCCAAAATCCCAGGGGTGACTGAAAACCATCTCTGGCAAAGCATCGAGGTCTGTTAATCATGTCATCCCAGGCTGACAGATACTGGATCCCCTTAGAATGACACCAGAAACTAAGCAAATTATTGAAGTCAGTCATTTTCTGTTTGTATTGAGGCATCATCCTAGGTGAAGGTAAAATGCTCCTTAAGGCTGGGGACATACCTGCCTGAGATGCACAGTCTGAGATCTCAGTCATGCCTCTCTTTGTATAGTCCCAAGAGGTACATCTCAAGTCATTCACACCAACATGGACTATGACAGAGTCATAACAGTACCTGTTGTTGAGAGACTTGGGTGCATTGTGTTATGTTGGATCCGGGCACCTGACAGACAACTGACCATGACCTTTTCCTTATCCAGCATGGTGAGAGGGATATCTGTCTGTCTCGTGATGGAATCACCTATGACTAATATGTTTGGATTTGTGTTTTGCCTTAAGGGCTTGACAAATGAGACACTGGTGCATGAGCCATAATGTGTATTGTGTTCTGCAAAGAAAGCAATATGTGTAATGTGCTTGGGTTTGTGTTTGGGAGGTCTCTGGTGTTTAGGTATGTTTCTGGTGAGGGCCTCCACATATGTAGGTTTGTATGATGTGGGGGTTCAGTGGAGTAGGAGGTGAGGTGTGCATGCTGACAACCCACTCATTGTCATATGTACTGACTGGTGTATGAGAGAGCATGGATTCAAGGTTCTTAATATAGTTGCATTTTTTCACATGTTGAGTTTGTGTGAACTAGGAGTAGAGGGTTGTCAGTGAACATGAGGCAGTTGCTACACTGCCTCAGGATGCCGATGTCAACCAAGCTGGTGGGAGAAGCTATGGGAAAATGTCCATCCATAGTATTATGTAAATGTATATGGTTAGGAAAAGAGGTCACAGTTAGGAATGGCTAGTGGATGACAGATGAGTTGGTACCTCTAAGGCTAGGCTTAGTGTTTCACCTGACAGTAGAGCAAGGCGGTGAAAAAACATTAGAGGACCTCAAACATAGTGCTAAAGATAAATTTAGCAATCAAAATGTTTGTGTCTGTAACCACTGCTACATAGCTGTGCATGCTGGTGCTCTACATGAAAACAAGAGCAAACACAGGGCTTAAATAAAACAAGAAATAACCATTTTAACTCAAACTAGCCAATAAGGATGCTCTCTCTAAGCTCTAGTTCAATCATTCTTGATTAGATGGGATCCAGACAGCACTGTCCTCCCACAAGGGTGCCAAAGGGCCTTGTCCAACAAAGATGACTTGAATTTGATGCTCAGAAGTTACAAAATAAACCCAGAAACAGCAAACCTGGAACTGGACTATGCTACAGCTGCACTAGTACAGTATACGGCAAAATGCGGCAAAAAACAGTTCAGACATGTCAAACAGACAGTCAAATGCAATTGCAAATTAAAATTGCAATATAAGAGCAAAAACAGGCACTTATAGTTTGCAACAGATGCCTAAAACCTTCAGTATGTCAGTGATAGACAAGACCCACATACCTCATTCTGTTTTTCTGAATTTACACTTCTGTTCATCTGGAGATTGTTCCTCCCTGATTTATTCGGTAACTCTGTTATTATTGTGTAATGATTTTTTGTTTATTTGATCCTTCCTCTACTAGTATATAAAACTACAGCTCAATTTATCTGTGCAAAAGCTTCCCAAAATACTTCAGATGCTGACAGAATACCAAATAAAAGTCTGCTACATCTTTATCTTCCAACATGTGAATTAAAACCTGGTCGATTTCTTTGAAACAGTCACCAAGGCCATTGACAAGGGAAAGGTAGCCCACACAGCCTACCTGGACCTCGCAAAGAGCTCATCAGCTTAAATATAAACCCCTATGTCACTAGATGGGTTGCAAACTGGCTCAAGGACAGAACCCACATGGTTAGAATAGCTGGAGCCATGTCAGACTCCAAACCAGTTACAAGTGGCGTCCCACAAGGCTCAGTCTTGGGACCTCTCTTGTTCGGTATATATTTCTCGGAGGTACAGGTCAACATGGAAGGACTGTGGCTGACCAAGTTCGCAGATGACTGCAAACTGGGCACCATAATAGACTCTCCAGCTGACACAAGCATCCTCCAAAAGGGCCTCATAGAAACAGACAACTGGTACCAGAGCCATGGCCTCAAGCTAAACGCCAAAAAGTGTATAGTCATCCCCTTTGGCAAAAACAAAGTGCCCACAAATTACCACATAGGTGGTAATCCATTAAGTACAGAAGAAGTAATTAGGGACCTGGGGACCCAAGTTGATAGCAATCTCTCATTTGACAACCACGTGGCCAAAGTGGTTAGAAAAACATTTTATATAGCCCACCTAATCATGAAGGGATTCACATCTAGATCAGGGGAGGTCATCGTGCCTCTTTACTCATCCCTCATCAGGCCCATAATTGAGTACAATGCCCCTTTTGGGATGTACCTTACCAGACACCTGCGGCAACTGGAAAGACCCCAAAAGTACCTCACCAAGAGCGATCAAGGGGCTCAAACAGATGCCGTATGCTGCCCGGTTAAAGAAACTCCAGCTCTACTCAGTGGCATACCGCCTGCTCAGAGGTGATCTGTGCCTGACATATAAAGCCATGTCCAACCCGGAATTAATGGACATGCTGCACCTCAGAAAATCCAAATCCCATCGAGCTACGCGCTCGAGGGACTTAAACCTCAGCACTGAAATAAATAGCACATGCTGGAGGGACAGATTCATAACCCAGAGGCTCCCTTCACTCTGGAATAAAATCCCAGTCCAGGTTAGGCAGAGTCCCTCATTGACTCTCTTCAAGAGGAATCTTGATGAGTGGATGGGAGATCGTAGGTTTACCCCAGGTATCACTTCTGTGTCACTGTTAGACAGAGGCACAGTATACTAACCTCGAAAAAGGGCATAGCAAAATTAATTTAAAATGGGTGGCGAAAGCCATACACACTCTGGCTAGGCTTATAAATGCCCTAGGGCAGATAGCCTAGTATGAACCTATGAACCTAAAAGTACACATTCTGAAACTTTTCTCATCAAACTTAACCTACTAAAGCCTTGGTTAAGATTATTACAGAATTGTTTTCTTCTGGTGTGGCCAACACCACATCTATTATATAGAATGAATAGTATTGTCAGTTTTTAGCTTTTTTAAACCTTCTGGTTCTCTAAAAATACATTTTATTAACCTTCATCACATAAACCATTCAGTTGTCTCAGTCTGTTTCTTGATCATATTCATGCACTGCATGATTGAGATTTTCTTCCCAGTTCTACTACACAAAATTACTGGAACTTTCCTTGGAGTATACCAGTGTCACATATTTGGACTGTATCAGTGTCAATGACTCAGAAGATAGCACTGTTACCTCTAGTGCTGGAAGATCAGAAGGCTGTGGGTTCAAGTCCCACACCAGATACTTGGATTCATTTCCCAATACTGACACTGCAATGCAGCACAAGAGGTGCTGTACTTCCTTTGGAAGAGACATTAAACCAAGAAATCATCAGCCTGAGTTAATGGGAATTCAAGAGTTGCAAAAGATTCCATAGCATTTGTTGCAAAAAAAGAGTAGGTGGAGTTCTGCGTCTTGTTCAAATTTCCACTAGTCAGTGTGAATACCACCTTGGATCTCCCACTGAATACAGGTTACTAGCCTAGTGGACTAAAACCTTCTCAAAATAGTAAACAATTCTTTGTACTCTTTAGATAAATTCTTGCTATTCATATTTTCATATTCATACTGTTACTGCATTCACACTGTAAATGTCTTTTACCATGCCAAACTCCTGATTAGCCAAGTAACCCAATATAAAAAGAGTAACAGCTATGTCAACTATCTGGAATTAAATATTGTATTGTTATTATATTCAGTTGTAAGCACTTTCTACTCCAGTTGTTTTTGTCTGCTGACTTGAACAAGTAAGCAAGTTACATATCAAAGGTTTCAGTGTACTCTGGGCAGACATTAGACCTGTGCTTAAGTACTGCACTCTGCTTATTAATTGTGCATTTCTATTCCCAAAATTTTGACTGATCATTTTGCTCCATATTTTTCTGTGCCCTTTTCTTGTGCACTATGAGATGCAAAACTGCAATTTCTAGAACTCTGCAAACAAATGTGTATAAAAAAGAATTTGTCAGTACTGAGACCTGCTGTAATGCTATTCAAGCACTTTTACATGAGGCAAACCTGTCATAAGAAGGGTCTGCTCTCTACACTCCTGCTGCTTATATTTTACTTGGTGGTACTGCAGACTCAGTTTTCTTTTTTGTGTCTTTGTGATTAAATTACAGAGCTCTCAGTTACAGACCTTTCACGTCATCCTTGCTGCTGGATAACCATTTGATATGTCAGGACTCACTTTAGTGAATTCTATAATGTTATGACTGAATGACCAAAAAATGGACTTGCACATATTAAGTCTGGCATCACCATTTCTCAGAATATTGCCTTTTCTTCAATGTATGTTCATCTCAAAGTTAGTAATTATATGTCAGGAAGGGCTTGTCCCCTACATTAGAAGATGCAAGGCAGCTTGACCCCTATAAAAAAAGGAGTTTAAAGAAGAACAATGTTCAATATTCACTCTTCTGTATTTCTGGTCTTTTTTCCCTGCATGTTGGCAATTAGCATTGGAAGCACCAAAATTACAAGAAGTGCCTTGCGCCTGTATTATTCCCATGGCTGTTAATAACAGAGATTATAAGCACAGACAATTGTCTGAACCAACTGAAAATCTTTTTTTTTTTCATTTTACATACTTAAGCAATGTGTTTTTCTTTCAAACAACTTTTGAACACTTTATTAAATACGACATTTCTTTTTATCATACTAGTCATTATGCAGAAGTTAACAACTGTCTCATCCTTAGTAACATCACATTTCTAATGTTTCTCTTGACTAGTTTTACCATTTTTCTCATCTCAATTTCTCTATTGTTAAGGAAATATTTTTCACTTCACTCTTCTTACGTTTTTGTAGCTGTGAATTAACTTCCCTCAGTCTGAACATATATAGTTCTGACTTGCTCTGTTGACCTGATGAAGTCTGGTTAAGTTATCTAATACAGTTTACAGCATGAATTTTGTTTGTTCATATTCATATCTATGAGAAAAAAAATGAGGTACAGGATTGCATCCTGCCAGCTTCATCATTTTTACTCCCAGATTTTTCAGAATTGCACAGGAAACACTACCATATGATTTCACATGAGACTCTGATGGGCCAAAAAAATGCTGATATTTTAAAGATATACACGTCTGTTTTACAACAGGGTATTTATTTTCCTTCTTATGCATAGTGTCCATCAGGGTTGGGGGTGACTTATTAGTAAATGTGTTTACCTACAGACACAAGGTATAAGGTTTTATTCCCACCTTGGGAAACATGGCTAGGCTTCAAAATGCCTTCCTAGGGTTATTAGCCTCATAATCACTTATGAACCTAAGTAAAGAGAAGTGGGTGAATAATTCTACACTTTCATATGTAGTCAAGATGAAATGTCAAGATTTGTACACACCCAAAAACATGCACAGTCTGGAATTCATGATCTCTCCAGAACTACATAGGTTCATAGGTAGGTACTAGGCTATCTGCCCAAGGGCATTTATAAGCCTAGCCAGTGTGAGTCAGCTTTCACTGCCCCATTGATTAATTAACTAAGCCTTTGTCAAGCAGAGCCAATGAAGTGATCCCAGGGGAGTATTTTCTGTTACCGATCCACTTGTCAAGGTTTCTCTTGAAGAGTGTTAGTGAGGGGCTCTGCCTAATGTAGTTAGGAATTTTGTTTCAAAGCATGGGGAGTCTCTGTGACAGACATCTATCCCTCCAGCATGTTCTATTTATTGTTGTGTTGAGGTTTAGCTCACTAGAGTGTGTGGCTCGCAGTGACTTGGATTTCTTTAGGTGGAGCATGTCCATCAATTCTGAGTTGGACATGGCTTTGTAAGTCAGGCAGAGATCACCTCTGAGTAAAAGATATGTCACTGAGTACAGCCAGAGATTTTTCAGTCGGGCTGCATAGGACATATGTTTGAGGCCAGTAATTCTCTTGGTGAGGTACTTTTGTGGTCTTTCCAGCTGTTGGAAGTGTCTTGTGAGGTACATCCCAAATGGGGCATTGTACTCTATGATAGGTCTAATGATTGACGAGTAGAGGGGCACTATAGCCTCTTTATTTCTAGATGTAAACCCTTTAGTAATTAGATGGGCCACATAGAAGGATTTCCTAACTACTTTGGCAATATGATTGTCAAAGGAGAGATTACTATCTACCTGGGTCTCCAGATTTCTTATTAACTCTTCTGTATTAAGAGGGCAGCCACGTATGTGGTAATTCATGGGTATTTTGTTTTTCCCAAATGGGATGACCATGCATTTTTTGGCATTTAGCTTGAGGTGCATGACTTTGACAACAGGTGTCTGTCTCAGTAAGGTCCTTTTGGGGGATGCCTGTGTCAGCCATAGAGTTAATTATGGCTCCCAGTTTGCAGTCATTGGCAAACTTGGTTAGCCATAGTCTTCCTGTGTTTGCCTGTATTTCTGAGAAGTATATGCCGAACAGTAGGGGTCCCAGAACCGAACCTTGCAGGACACCACTTGTGACTGGTTTAGAGTTGGACCTGGAGCCCACTATTCTTACTGTGTGAGTTCTGTCTGTAAGCTAGTTGTCAACCCATCTCGTGACATAGGGATTTATGTTCAGGCTGGTGAATTTTTCTGTAATACCCGAGTGAGGAATGGTGTTGAAAGCCTTGGCGAGGTCAAGGTAGGCTGTGTGAACCACCTTTCTCTCGTCTATGGCCTTGGTGACTGTGTCGATGAAGTCAACCAGGTTTAGTAGGCATGATCTGCACTTTGTTAAGTGGCTGGAGGTTCCCAATGTCTTTGTTAATGAGTTCCACGATGATGCGCTCCATAGCCTTGCAGACCAGGCTAGTCAGGCTTATGGGGTGATAGTTACCAGGGTCAGTTGTGGCCCCTCCTATGTGGAGCAGAATAATCATTGCTGTGCACCATTCTATGGGCACATAGCCTGTGGAGAGGCTGAGGTTGAACAGCATGTTTAGGTGGGGGGTTAGTTCGTTCTGTAGTTCGTGCATGACGCAGCCTGGGACACCATCTGGCCCCACTGATGCTGTGTTTTTGGCTTTTGAAAGAGCTGTTTTCACCTGGGCATCTGTGATTTCCGGGACACTACACTTCTCCAGTATTGTTGAGGGCCCTTTTGGGGGTTAGGGGGGGGGGTGAAGTTTGCACTGAATCTATCTGCCAGGATGTTGGCAATATCAGTAGGTTCAGTATATTTTGTGATATTTTGCACTAGCTCAGTGCTTATCTGTGAGTTGCCACTTAGATTCTTAACATAGCTAAAGAAGGCTTTGTGGTTATCTTTTGAATCCTTGGCTATTTTTCTTTCAAAGTTAGCCTTGGATGATTTTATGAGGGACCTTAGTTTCTTACTGATACTGATCAGGGATGTCTTTCCTTCTTGAGATATGCTTTTTTTTCTGAACTAGTTTCCTCCTTCTATTGTATAGCCTGTTTATGGCAGGGGTCCACCAGACTGGTTTCCCTCTTTTAGAGGAGTGAGTCTTGGTTTTACTAGGGATGGCATGATCCATGCATCCTTGTAGGTGCTCATAGAGTGCATTTGTAAAGGTTTCTGCATCTTGGGCAGCGTTATACTTTAACGTGAGGGCTGTGAAACTTACCGCCTCTGCCTTAAGTAAGGTGATGTTTGCTTTAGAAAAGTTTTTTACTGTGGTTTCCATAGTTGGGGGTGGTGGTGGGGTGTGGACATCCAGAGTGATTAGTTTATGGTCTGATCTAACCAGTGACGGGTTGACCTCCAGTGTGGAACACCTGTCACCCATGTTGGTGATGACCAGGTCCAATATGTTTTCACCTCTGGTAGGGGAGTTTACCAGCTGATCCAGGGTGTTTGAGTTGATGAATTCCAGCAAGCGCTGGGCCTGGGATTTTGTACTCAAGTAGTTTTCCCAGTTAATGGTAGGGTAATGGAAATCTCCCAATATCAGGGTGTTTGGTAGGACCTTCATGTTTTCCAGTGTCTCCAGAAAGGCAGAGTGGTGGTCCTGGGTCATGGAGAGTGATCTGTAGCAGACCACAATTTACATTTCAGATTTGTCTGATGTTAGTTGCGCATGGATGATCTCAGAGGTATCTTGCTGCGCCACTAACCTGGAGGTGTAGATATCCTCGATGAATATGAATACACCCCCTCCTTTTGTGTTTCGGTCCATGTTCTGTGGCCAAAACGTGTGGTATGAGTTGTAGTCCGGTAGTGCTGGGGTGCTCTCTGGAGCCTTGAACCAGGTTTCAGTTACTGCACAGATGTCGACGTTCTTCATACTGAGGAGTGCTTCGAGCGCATGCATTTTGAGATTTAAACTCCTGGCATTGAGCAGCATAACCCTCAGTTTTTTTGTTAATTGTGCTGTTTACGGAGGTGGGTTTGACTTTTGTGCCTTGCCTAAAAATGGCACTATAGGGGCAGCAAGAGCCTTGGCCAGTATTCAAAAACCTAGCGGTGACAGGTGCAAGCTGTCCCTTACAAAGCAACGTGGCTTGTCGAGCATGTTGTCCCAGGCTGACAGGCACCGGATCCCCTTTGAATGACACCAGAAGCTTAGACAATTGTTGAAATTGATCATTTTTTCTTTATACTGAGGTATCAGTCTTGGTGAGGGTAGGATGCTACTCAGGGTCAGGGTCATACCCGCCTGAGCTACATGATCAGAGAGCTCTTCCATGTCTCTTTTCATGTAGTCCAGGGAGGTACGTCTCAGGTCATTCACACCAACATGAACAATGACTGTTTTTCTGTTTTGCATTTTGCAAAAGTTCTTTCATATACTTGTAATATTTGTTTGCATTATGTAATCTGAACATGTGAAAATATAGCATTTTACCTACACAAATGGACCAGATTCATAGACTTAGACATGGAGCCTTTGTATTCGAAAATCAGCAATCTATGATGAAACTGAAATTTGAATCTGTACAAAGATGGGTGCATAGTTTGTTATACATCAGTAGCTTTTGGTAATATTTATAGTAAAATTGATAAAAGCGATATGCATGTACTACAATATCCAAAGAATACAGGATCTACTTTTGTAATAAGACTGGAAGGAGATTCTTCATTTAGTTTACAATACTACCTAACATATTATGATAAGGAGACTTTAGGGTTTCTATTAAAAAGGACCACTATGTAATTTCTTTGCAGTCACAACAGGATGTAGCAGTAGTTGCTACAATTAAACATTCTTGTAGGGTACTATAGCACTAAGATGTGTGCTTCAGACCAATTGGTTCTATTGTAAACAACTGTAAATGCAAGTGGCCCCTATGGTTTAGAGGTTTAATGCATAAAAACCTTTCTTTTTTTTTTCATTTTCATCTTGTAACTTAGACCTTCATCTGTTTGGATGCTTCCTCATTGCTCATACAAAATTATTAAAGGTAATATTTAAGAAATATGTTATTGTTGACTCCTCATTCATACAAGATGATCATGTTTTCCTGCAATGGAATTCTGTACCTGAACTATTTTTCACCTTTGCTGCACGCACTCGCACAGGTGCACAGACACACACACACGCACACACACACACACACACACACACACACACACACACACACACACACACACACACACACACACACACACACACACACTCACTCACTCTTTTTCTGTCACTTTACTGAATCATAGTGTCATAGTAATCATAAAATTAAGTTGTACTTTACCTAGTTCACGATTCTTAGGTAATGTTATTACCTCTGTGACTGAAGTTTTCATCAAACCTTACCATCTGACTTTAGAACAGCTGCACATTATAATACAACAGTGAATCAAGTAAGATTTGTGTAGCCATACCTCTGATTCTTTGACAACGGCAGAGTATTCAGAAAAATCATGGGACAGTGCAGCATAATAAAGCCTTGCATTTTGCAAAAAGACAGCAGTGAATATTTCAAGTGAGTGGATGACTCTATGCATGGTCAATGACCCCAGGACATCAGCACATAGAAAGCGTTCCTGATGTATGCACAACAAAGTGCCTTATACCTTCAACAAAGCCAGCTCTGGGAGCTGATGTAAGGGCTGCACAGAAAATGCTAACTAACTGGATTTTATAAATGGGAAGGAAAGTTGGAACACAGTCAGAAAGAGGGAAGTGCAAATCAAAAAATACCCAGCAGGTCAGTGTAAAGGAATGAGTGGCACAAGGGTGTGTGATGAAGGGTACACTATTTTTTGAGATGGGTGCCTTCTTTTAGATGAAGGGTAGAAAGGGAAGGAAACATGGAGAACTTGTAGGCAGGAGGAGCAGTACAGGGATGACAGTAGAGGTAGACAAAAAATTATTTTGCAGACAAAATTTGTCATGGAATGTACTGACACAAAAGAAGGCTACAACACAGATGCACAGACAGGGTGTGGACAACTGATGAGGATAACTACTGGACTACGAACAAAAAAGAGGGATTGACACACTAGGACAGGGGACTACCATGATAGGTAGAGTGAGGACAGGTTGCTGAGTGAACTTAGAGGGGAAGCCGCAGAAGTCATTTGCCTCTAGGCTGACATACAGAATAGGGTCTGACACTAATGGCCCATTTATTGAGTCTGAGCAACCTGACTCTACCAGTAATATGAAGATGTGGTCCAGGTTCCCATATGGGCATTAAGTCCCTGGTCCACATTAGTTGTCATCAACTGTCAAACCTCATGCTAACAGACCCAAAATGGCACCTTCTCTCCAGACCCTGATATGGAATGTATGACATCCACTGGAGAAAAAGCAATAGAGGCCAACAAAACGTTCTTCATGCCACCATCCATATGGTGGCCTTCATCACTTTCAACTGAGGAAGGACTGCTGGGGAATCAGAGGTCAGCATGGTGGCTAGTGCTGACAGTGGTGGCTGCTGCCTCACTGCTGAGTCTCCACAACGAATCATACAGAAAAAAAATAATGGTTAAGGAATGAGTGCTATGCAAAGAGGATAACACCTATGAGATATGAATGCCATATGTCTGGCACATTGGAGGTTAGTAGCAAAGTAAATGTGTGAACAATAGTATGCAAAGCCAAAGAACAAAGACAATGAAGCAATAGTGAGATGTGTGCAAAGAATTACTTGCTAATGTGCTAAACATGTAAAATACAGTTGCTATAAAGATATGGTCATTGCAGGTTTAACTGGTATAGTTTGGAATGGCAGCATAGAAAAAATGGTTAAATCCTAGCACCCTGTTTAGCCAATGAATAACTAGGCAATGGTAAAACAAAAAGAAATAAAAAACAAATGCATAGTTCTGTAATAAAACAGGTTAAGTGACAACACAGCCACTGACAGCAATACAATGCATATACCCTGCTACCTGGACAGTCTGGCCTGCCTCCTCTGTTAGGCTATCCTGTTTACTGCAATTTCTTCCTCCACTGCAAAATAATACCATGATAGAAGCAGCATGCTTAAGAGAGCAGAAGCCTGTGTTTAGCTATACTTTCTAGGTTTGTTGTAAAGTCTCCCAGCAAAAACAGTAATCTCACTGTAATGTGGAGGCTGTCCCTCCCTAACTACTACTACAACTACTACTACTACCCATTGGGCAGAGATGAGCTGGCTGATGCCTCTCCAGATGACTATATTTTTACTGGCACTGCCTGCCAAAGCATGTGATACTTGTGTTATCGCTCATTGTTCTGGCAAGCACATACCAGCCAATCACATTACACAAAGGATCTTCATAACCCCCATCTTGCATTCCCAATCCTGCATGTCTTTTTTCTGTCCTTGCTGCATTATGGAAGATTCCAGAGTTAGATCTTGTTTTGCCATATCCACTTAACTTTCTCCAGGTCTAGCTCTGAAAATGACAATAGAATGCAGTCCCACACATCACAGATACAATGTGTTGTGCATCAATGGGCAGAAATGTAGAGTGAGCCTATCTGTAGCAACATGACACAAGTGATCAGAAGCAAAGGAAGCGACAACAATTGAGTAGAAGGTCTTCACAGGCACACTCAATGTATGTAACATCTACATCCAAGCATGGACAGCTGTGTAAGTTGATGACCATGGTTATTAGCCTGATGCAATTCTGTAATAGTGCAGCAAGGCGATACAGACATGCATCCATATTATCACATCAATGCCTGAGTATGAGCCAGACTAGGTCACAACGTGCAGAAAAAAAGATGATAATGCATTGCATTATTGGTGAAACTTGGAGCTAATCACAATAAATCACTTTGACAACATAATAACTGTGCTATGAGTCCTGTTTTTAGCATGATAAAAAGTGATCACAATTTTGTGGGAGACTGCATTGCACTGAGCAATACAGAATACTGAAAAAGTGGATATCTCAGTATGCTGAATTGACTGTAATCAAAATTGCTGGTAATACACACATCCATTGCAGTAATTGCTTAATGGTTAATGGTGAATGGCTGCTACACTCACATTGTGTGCTGTATGTGCTAAGACTACACTGTCCATGACAGGGATTTGATAGGCTGTGGGAGGGAAAAAGTGTGCAACCTTAAAAGGCACAGATAACAAGTGTGACATGTTGCAGTCCTGTGGGATGGTGTGCAACCAGCCAAGGTACAGTGAAGATGCAGGATGAGTTGAAGTCCAGTGGGTGGCAGACATCCAGCCACAATTTGCGGTACAGGCAGGTTAGGTTGCACTCCTGTGGGGGAGGGTGTGAGCATCCAGCCAGAGTGGAGAAAACAATCATGCTAAATGATTGTCTTAATGATGCATAGGCACACACACAGGGCAGATTAATGGGGATGCTAGGCCTTCAGTATAAAAGGCACACACTGCACTATTGGCACAAGTGCAAGGTACAACACATGTGCCTCAATTTCCAAGAGCTGCCACAGTATGCCACATTTTGATAACAGTTACCTTATAGATGCTCACAGGACTGTGCCCACCCCAGGAGTGCTAGAATCAGTGAGTTGACAAGCATTGGCTGACATGAACACTCCTGCATACCAACACTGATTCACATGTGCACACAGAGGTGTACCTGACATATTATGGTAGGAAAAGAGCAAAAAAAGACTGGAAAAGTTCACTTCACACATGGGTGCCAGAACCATAGAGCCAGGGAGAGGGAGAGCCCCCCCCACACACTTTTACAGCTGAAAGACCTGTCGTGAAAAATTAATGAAGTGGAGTTTTCCCAATAACGTGCATTCGCATGCAGAAGTTAAACTAACTAAACTAGCTGTCCTTGTTCTTTTATTGCTCTGTGTTGCAGGAGTTATGCTGCTGCTGTTCTGTTAGTGCTGCCAGAGTCATTCCAGTAAGGAGAGTTTTGTTCTTTTATTTGCAGGAGTTTGTGTGTGTGTGTGTGTGTGTGTGTGTGTGTGTGTGTGTGTGTGTGTGTGTGTGTGTGTGTGTGTGTGTGTGTGTGTGTGTGTGTGTGTGTGTGTCTGTGTGTGTGTGTGTGTGTGTGTGTGTGTGTGTGTGTGTGTGTGTGTGTGTGTGTCACCACTTGCGCGTCAGGGAGATGAGTCCATAGCTTTCTACTGTCCAGATTGTCACAGAATATTTGGTTCATACGTTTGGTCTGTTCCTCTTAAAATTTGTGTTTTTCTGGCAAATCAGTGAGAACTGAATTCACTAAATAATGATAGCTCTAAGTTTCAGTCTTCCTATCTTTCAGGAAACACATTGTAACACAAAACACTTTATTTTAGCAACTTTCTAAGATTATACAAGCAATATTTAAAATGTGTCCCTGGTTTTGAGCCTTTGCCCCTCAAATATATTTTGGCTTTTTCCAGATTTCTTGCGCTGCAGATTTGAGAGATTTAGTTGATCATCGAGTGGATTTTACAAGGAGCTGACAGCTTCAGGGGAAGAGAAGTTTCGTGCTACTTATGCTAAGTTGTGTGCATTGTTAGTAGCACAGCAGGTAGTATACTTGCTTTTGATGCAAAACCCTGTGAGTACTACTCCCACAGTATGCAGATGGATCGCTTATACTGTACTGTGTTGTACTTTAATGGGAGTGGATACTGCAGGCCTATGAATGGTCCTCCTTTGGAGGAGTTACCTAGTACTATGAATCCATTATCAGTTTGCCATCCATTTCCCATTGCAAAATTACTACCTTATCATAGGCAATTTATTCTTCAAGGGCAACAGGTACTTTATTTGTAGATGAAACAATGAAATGTAAAGTTGTTTGCTAGCAGCAACCTCTTTATTAGTTACAGATCCCTTTACTGTGGAATTATTTAGATGACTTACTTCAGCAGAGATTTTGCATATTTACTGATTTGGTGGAATGTTATGACAGACGTTTGAGTGGCCTTTTATTGTTGAAATTTTCTGAAATGGGTATTGGTTTATACATATTGTTTCATTGCTTACTAGAAGACTGTTCCAAACTACAAATTTAATACACATTCTAACAAGTGGTGCTGTATTATGCAAGGAATATAATTTACTACAATCAGGTTAATACAATCAGGAAGGTGAATCAAAGAACGTATGCATGTATGCTTGCTCACAGGTTGCAGAGATCAAAATAGGGGAAAAGATCAGTCGCCAATGGAGTCCCCAGGGTTTGGTGCTGACACTTTTTCTGTTTGGCATATACATCTCAGAAGTAAAAGGATATAACAAAAGGCTTTGGCCAACTAAGTTTGAGATGACTGCAAGCTAGGAGCAGTTACTGAACCCCCAAATTACTTAACCATCATGCAAGAAGGTTTGTCCCAAACAATAACTGGTGCTAGAATCATGAATTGAAATTAAACTCCAAGAAATACATTATCATATCCTTTGGGAAGTCATCTATTTCAGGGAACTGCCAAATTGACAATACCACCTGAGAAATGACCCAGTTGTTTGGCTTTTGGGCACTTGTGTATACAGTGACCTAACTTTTGACCAACATGTGCCCAGAGTCATAAGAAAATCTTTCTATATTGCACATCTTATAAACAAATTGATTCTGACTAGATCTAGAGATGTTATTGTCCCCTTTACAAAGCCCTCATTAGGTCAATCATTTTGTATAATGCCCACTTTGGCATGTATCTGTCCAGACCCATGCAACAATTGGAATACCCGCCAATAAACCTTCCTAAAAGGATGCAAATCCTAAACAATAGGTCTTGCATGGACCACCTCAAAGATTTATCACTATACTCAGTATCCTACAGAGTGCTTAGAGGTGACATGTCTGACATACAAGACATCCTTATTCATAATACAGATGGACCTACTAAACATCAGTAAGTCAAATGGCATCAGAAATACTCAGTTCAGGTATCTAAACTGAATGTTGTGGAGAGATGGATATATATCCAGAACAGACTATCCATTTAAGTAAAACAAAGCTCATCCCTGTCCATATTCAAATGCAGCTTGGATCTAAGGATGGGTATAGAAAATGTACTCCAGGATTGCCCCTCGTGCCACTAATGGATAGAGGCAGTTCCTAAATGCTGCATCCCTTACATGGGTCCCCTTAAATTATCTATAGTGTGATCACATTTATTTTCACTAGGGCTAATATACAATTATCAGCGATGGGATAGGTAAGACCAATCCAGAAATGTCAATTCAAGCACCAAAATGGAAATTGGCTAAGCTTAAAATATCCTCCAAGTGAGCCTATGCTGTGGTAATAAATAGTTTTAAAAAATTGCCCTTTTTAGATCACTAAGTGCCCCATCACCCTCTGCCCCCCCCAGCCTTCGACAGTTTCCAGCACCTCTGACCTCACAGGGGACTGATGTGCTTCTGCAGGACCTATGCATGCATGATGAGAGAATTCTGCACAAGGCCTTCAGGACCAGGTGTAACAGGAGCTGGTGTGATACATTAGTGCAGTTGATGGTCACAATACAACACTGATGCTGGTGCATCACAGGGTCACTGATTTGATTCTCCATGTGGAGACCAAAGCCTAGGACACAGCTGTGAACATTTTGACCATTGGGGATACACCATCTTGTATCATGACAGCTCATAGACACTGAAGATTTCCTACTATCTTTCAATGGTGACACTAGGGGACCACTCCTTCCTCATTGTGGATAGGCTGTTGGAATCCAGCTGGTCAGGACTGTTCAAGTGTCTGTTTGGAATGCCCAAGAATAAGTAGTGGTACATTATCCACCTGTTCTACATAAACATGGCCATCTGTCTTTATGTCCTCTGAAGACAGTAGGTCTGCAGCCACCTGCATCACAAGGTATGACTGAGTGACTGCAGGGGAAGCACCAGGTGAGTAGTGACATATGCCATTCTGTTAAGGCTTTACCTAGCACTACTACAGAGTTTACCCAGACATACCCTTACACTTTTCTTTAACCCAGGGTTGCTGGGCCTGCAGTGTTGACAAACTGTACCACAAGGTATATATGTGCCCACTGGCTATGTATATAGTTATCACATAGCAGTTTGTTGAATGATGGCATGAGTCACACAAGTACCAACTGTCACACAGATATATTATCTATATCTATTCACAGGTTCCAGTGGGGAAAGGATTATGCACTACAAATCAGCATTAAAAATCAGGACATCTGACATTGACCTATCTGTAGATGCTGGCAACGATGGCTCTGTACACCTGTCAGTTTAAAGACATAGTGGCTCTGTCAGCAACACTAACGGTGAAGGGAACACTACCTTTTCACAGGGATGAGGCGACTACAGAGGTCCAGGAGAAAACTCCATTATCACCCATGTTTAGTTACAGGACATCACATCTGTGTGCTCCCCACAGCTGACTCCCAGTCAGCATCAATGCAGGCAGCCTCAAAGGACTGCACCACCTCCACAGTGGACACACAAAACAAGGGGGAGAGGGATGTTGGTGGTTGGATATACTGTGAGATGTGCATATTTCATAATGTGGATTTTACAATTGCTGTCAATCAGCAGATGTATAGAGCATGATTCAGGCACAGATAGACACTAATGAGATAACATCAGAGATGCTGAGTGTGATACATGACCTGTGTGAAGATATTCATCCGTTACAAGGAATGCAGGTAATAGCAGTACACTTGGCAGCCCTTAGTGGATCCATGCAGCTGCTGAGAACTGTCTACTATAGTCAATGTAGGGGAAGGTTGCATCCTTTAGGTCTGCATACAGCTGGCTATCCTAAATGGTGCATAGTATTACTGAGATGCCCACATTGTCCATAGCTGCCTCTAACACAGGCCGTGGACATTTATCCGCATATGGCTGATGCTCACCTGGCTTTACTGTGACCTTCACCACTGGCCATGGAGGCTCAACTGAATATAGCCAAATCTCACTCAACTCCAGTGTGGGCACACCCACTGTGCATCCCACTCAGACTCCTGAGGTTCAATAACAGTCCAGTCTCTTAAGGTAATCAATGGCAGATATGTACTCATGCCTGACAATGGCATACTGGATGTCAGCAATCTTCAAGAACCACATAGCAGTGCCTACAGTGCCATCCACACATGCAGCCTATATGCTGTGGCATCCACTGGTTCAAATGCTTCCATATTTGATACTGCAGGTCACATGGTACAAAGAGCCAGCACTCCATACCTGGAAGTTCCAATCAATCACTTAGAACATGAACCATGGTATTTCTGAAGCCCTTAGCTATGTGCATGATTACTGCAGGCACCACTAGTGAACCATCCACTAATGCTAACATTATTGCTCCATGCCATTTTACTTCCCTCTTGTGCAGAGGAGGATGACTGAGCCCACTCACCCACTCTCAGGCTAATAGGGATATGGAAAGGTGTAAAGTACAGCATGGCCAGACAGTCTTCTGTAATGCAGAGCCTGGGTGCGTTAGTGCATGCATCAATTTATATGTTTGTTTTGTTATAACCCACAGCTGTGGGCAAGATGACACATCATTGCTATACCTTTCTTCCTCACATAAGAACCTACTGCAGGCACATTCTCCAACTACTCCTCAACTGACTACTATTCTGTTGCTACCATAAGCATTTCAGTAAGTGCTACAGTCTCCCTTATGAACAGTTTTAAGCGCAGCACATTGTATAGTATAGCAATAATCGACAATGTCATAGTGTGGTATATTGAAATTTACCCTCTGTTGGCATGATTAAATAAAGCCAACCGTGGGTAAATTTCAATATACCACAACCACAGTGTCATTTATTGCTATTATACAATGACATTATTTAAGAAAAAAATACATACTTTTCTTAAATAATGTCTTTGTATAACAATGCATTACTGTTTTTCGCAGCTGATGGTATACTGCTTCCTTGTGTTGATGTACTGTGCATGTGTATGGGACTTGCGTTCCCACGCATACCCAGTACATTAGTGCTCAGGAAAGTAAGAAACTGAGAAAAGAAGATATCCGTTGCTCCGCTTTACCTTTTTTTTTTTAATTAAAAAAAAAAGTTTGGGAAGTTTAGTGTAGGAGAGAGACAGAATGGAGGAAATACAAGGGTTTAGTTTTAAACATACCTGATTTCCCTTGTATTTTCTGCATGGTGTCTCTCTCATATATCTGGAGTCCAGACTACACATTTTGTTTTTATTTTTGTTGAAAAAAAGTTAAAATTAAAGAATATACCAATGGAAAAAATCCTGGGCGACCAGACCTTTTTCCGTTGGTATATACAACAGGCACGCTGGTTGGGCTAGCCAATCAGTATACTCGTTTTAGAATGTTAATGGCCAGTCATTGTATAATATGGTGTCCACCGCAAACAACCTTGTAGAATAATGTAGGGTACCACAGTAGTTATTCAGACAGTGAAAGTGTGCCTTCAGCATTCTATACACACGCTCAGTAATGTTCTGTGTCTGCACCAGTTTGGTAGTGAACACCATCTCAGCCACTACTTGGGAGTCTACACATGGGAGGGGGGGTGTCAGTTATTGCTCCAAGGCATATAAAGCATCATCTACAACTCATAACAGCAAACTCAATTACGAGTAGTCTGCTACCTATGTTCAAGGAACTGGAACTCCAGGGCCTCTAAGATTGGTAATATGAACACCTACAAGCCAGATAACTCTGAAGAACCCCCCCCCCAATCTAAAATCCTGGTAAAGGTCCTCTGTGCCAGATATGAGATTCATGGAACTACCAGGACAGTGCACTCACATAATGTAAGTAATATGTGATGCACTGTGCACCACCTGGCAGTTTGTGGATTAGAAGTCGCTTTGTCAATATACTTGATGCTAGGAGGCAGTGGGACCTTAATAGTGTGGGTGCAGTCTGTACCACAGGACCTCAGGAAAATGAGCTGTGAGTTGTTATGCCCACATAATTGTGCTTCTCTCCTCTACAGTCTGTGGATACTATGTATGTTCCACCGCATGCATCAGCATATCATCTAGAAGATGGTGTAAAATTTGGAAGGCTAAAGCTTGTGGAATTCCTTGTATACTCCCAGGTAGATGTTGAAAGGTCCCCATAGAAAAGCTGTTTAATACTACACAAACCTTCATTTTCCATGGGACAGGCAGTCCACACATCTCCCTTAATCCCATTTGAGGGCAGCAGATGATTACTAGCTTTTGTGCGATGTGTCTGATAAAACAAAGTAGCAGTTGATTATATCCTAATTGTAGAGGTGATGGTGTGTCATCCACTAAGAGTCTCACCTGTGACTTGAAGGGTACTGCTGTATAACAACATAGGTACTGGTTTCCAAAACAGACGCTATCATCTTAGAATGAATGATACTCCTGCTTATTTGATAGATGGTGTGCAGATAAATTGATTGCTATAGGACATTGCATAGATTTTTATGTTTCTGAATCACAGTGACATGTTTATTGTCTTCATTTTCATCTTTACACTCATTTGCATGTCACCATGAGATCATTTGCATACGTATTCTGTTATTTTTTAACCATTTTGCAATATGTCTTTAAATCACCCACTCCTTGCACATCCTTCATCATTAATCACATTTTTTTGCCTAATGCATTGCACCAATAATTTCTGAATACTCAGTTGGAGCCCCTCTTCTTCTTATCCCTTTTGCCTGTAACCATAAATTTTATTACTTCTATAAATGTATGAACGGAGAGCAGCTGAGTCTTTCTTTCAGACTTATCAGATAATATTCAGGATCTTATTTAGAACAGTGGTGTCATATTTTATATTTCAATCCACATTGCCCCAATAATTTCTATTGACTTATGTGCATTTAAAAAAATTTGTTCTTATGAAAATCATCTGTCTTTGTCACCTTCTCACACTTAAAGTAATAATGCAAGGACTGTGTGTTTACTTGTCATCCATGCAACTCCCTGTAATAACAAATGAGAGGATTATTACATAAGGAACTAAGTATGCTAAACAAAAATTAACTTAAGTGAAATAAATATAGAAATATGGTCTCTCTGAGATGTTAACAAAAGCTGATCTGAGGAAAAGCATATGGTGAATGATTATAGAATGCAGATGAAGGTGTTCACAGCCACAAACTCATATGAAGAGGTTGGTCTATATTTTAATTAGCAGGTCTGGGCAAAATTATAAGAATTTCTCTTTGTAGGCAAATAGATTTTCTACAGCTGTATCAAGGTGAATCTTCTTTTGCCCCATCCCCTAACTTACACTCAGTTACATGAGGTCAAGTCGCTGTTGATTAACATTTAGTGTTGTCCAGTGAAAAAAACACAGTTAAACAATGCTGAGGCAGCTTAAAGTCCAAGACGTCATCAGGCACACATTGGTTAGAGTATTGCTCTTCATGCAGGCTCTGTAGGGCGTGATGCAACATCTGAACCCATTACATATAACTCACCTTAAGGCAGAGCTGCTGAAGCTGTGCTATGCTATCCAGAGACCACAAAGGACATGGTCACTATCACCATATATTGGTAACAAAATAAGAAGTGGTTGGACAACAGAGGGGCCTAGTATAAGGTGAATGGCCAAAAAGAGGTGTATCCCTATGAATGGGTCTTGCTGTAGTAACACAGATGAATCTTTCTCTGTAAAGTATAATGATACTGAAGTCTGTCCCAGAGGAGACTCATAAGAATCTTTCTCTGTAAAGTATAATGATACTGAAGACTGCCCCAGAGGAGACTCATAAGAATCTTTCTCTGTAAAGTATAATGATACTGAAGTCTGTCCCAGAGGAGACTCATAAGAATCTTTCTCTGTAAAGTATAATGATACTGAAGTCTGTCCCAGAGGAGACTCATAAGAATCTTTCTCTGTAAAGTATAATGATACTGAAGTCTGTCCCAGAGGAGACTCATAAGAATCTTTCTCTGTAAAGTATAATGATACTGAAGTCTGTCCCAGAGGAGACTCATAAGAATCTTTCTCTGTAAAGTATAATGATACTGGAGTCTGTCCCAGAGGAGACTCATAAGAATCTTTCTCTGTAAAGTATAATGATACTGAAGACTGTCTCAGAGGAGACTCGTAAGAATCTTTCTCTGTAAAGTATAATGATACTGAAGTCCGTCCCAGAGGAGACTCATGAGAATCTTTCTCTGTAAAGTATAATGATACTGAAGTCTGTCCCAGAGGAGACTCATAAGAATCTTTCTCTGTAAAGTATAATGATACTGAAGTCTGTCCCAGAGGATACTCATAAGAATCTTTCTCTGTAAAGTATAATGATACTGAAGACTGTCCCAGAGGAGACTTGTAAGAATCTTTCTCTGTAAAGTATAATGATACTGAAGACTGTCCCAGAGGAGACTCATAAGAATCTTTCTCTGTAAAGTATAATGATACTGAAGTCTGTCCCAGAGGAGACTCGTAAGAATCTTTCTCTGTAAAGTATAATGATACTGAAGTCTGTCCCAGAGGAGACTCAAGAATCTTTCTCTGTAAAGTATAATGATACTGAAGTCTGTCACAGAGGAGACTCAAGAATCTTTCTCTGTAAAGTATAATGATACTGAAGTCTGTCCCAGAGGAGACTCATAAGAATCTTTCTCTGTAAAGTATAATAGGTTCATAGGTTCATAGATCAGTACTAAGCTAACTGCCCTTGCGAGCCATTTTAAGCCTAGCCAGTTATCCCTTGTTAGACTCAAACCCCACACCTTGCGTTTGTAATGATACTGAAGTCTGTCCCAGAGGAGACTCATAAGAATCTTTCTCTGTAAAGTATAATGATACTGAAGTCTGTCCCAGAGGAGACTCATAAGAATCTTTCTCTGTAAAGTATAATGATACTGAAGACTGCCCCAGAGGAGACTCATAAGAATCTTTCTCTGTAAAGTATAATGATACTGGAGTCTGTCCCAGAGGAGACTCATAAGAATCTTTCTCTGTAAAGTATAATGATACTGAAGTCTGTCCTAGAGGAGACTCATAAGAATCTTTCTCTGTAAAGTATAATGATACTGAAGACTGTCCCAGAGGAGACTCATAAGAATCTTTCTCTGAAAAGTATGATACTGAAGTCTGTCCCAGAGGAGACTCATAAGAATCTTTCTCTGTAAAGTATAATGATACTGAAGTCTGTCCCAGAGGAGACTCATAAGAATCTTTCTCTGTAAAGTATAATGATACTGAAGTCTGTCCCAGAGGAGACTCATAAGAATCTTTCTCTGTAAAGTATAATGATACTGAAGTCTGTCCCAGAGGAGACTCAAGAATCTTTCTCTGTAAAGTATAATGATACTGAAGTCTGTCCCAGAGGAGACTCAAGAATCTTTCTTCGTAAAGTATAATGATACTGAAGTCTGTCCCAGAGGAGACTCATAAGAATCTTTCTCCGTAAAGTATAATGATACTGAAGTCTGTCCCAGAGGAGACTCATAAGAATATTTCTCTGTAAAGTATAATGATACTGAAGTCTGTCCCAGAGGAGACTCGTAAGAATCTTTCTCCGTAAAGTATAATGATACTGAAGTCTGTCCCAGAGGAGACTCATAAGAATCTTTCTCTGTAAAGTATAATGATACTGAAGTCTGTCCCAGAGGAGACTCATAAGAATCTTTCTCCGTAAAGTATAATGATACTGAAGTCTGTCCCAGAGGAGACTCATAAGAATCTTTCTCTGTAAAGTATAATGATACTGAAGTCTGTCCCAGAGGAGACTCAAGAATCTTTCTCTGTAAAGTATAATGATACTGAATACTGTCCCAGAGGAGACTCATAAGAATCTTTCTCTGTAAAGTATAATGATACTGAAATCTGTCCCAGAGGAGACTCATAAGAATCTTTCTCCGTAAAGTATAATAATACTGAAGTCTGTCCCAGAGGAGACTCATAAGAATCTTTCTCCGTAAAGTATAATGATACTGAAGTCTGTCCCAGAGGAGACTCAAGAATCTTTCTCTGTAAAGTATAATGATACTGAAGTCTGTCCCAGAGAAGACTCATAAGAATCTTTCTCTGTAAAGTGTAATGATGCTGAAGTCTGTCCCAGAGGAGACTCATAAGAATCTTTCTCTGTAAAATATAATGATACTGAATACTGTCCCAGAGGAGACTCATAAGAATCTTTCTCTGTAAAGTATAATGATACTGAAGTCTGTCCCAGAGGAGACTCATAAGAATCTTTCTCTGTAAAGTATAATGATACTAAAGTCTGTCCCAGAGGAGACTCGTAAGAATCTTTCTCTGTAAAGTATAATGATACTGAAGTCTGTCCCAGAGGAGACTCGTAAGAATCTTTCTCTGTAAAGTATAATGATACTGAAGTCTGTCCCAGAGGAGGCTCGTAAGAATCTTTCTCTGTAAAGTATAATGATACTGAAGTCTGTCCCAGAGGAGACTCATAAGAATCTTTCTCTGTAAAGTATAATGATACTGAAGTCTGTCCCAGAGGAGACTCATAAGAATCTTTCTCTGTAAAGTGTAATGATACTGAAGTCTGTCCCAGAGGAGACTCATAAGAATCTTTCTCTGTAAAGTATAATGATACTGAAGTCTGTCCCAGAGGAGACTCATAAGAATCTTTCTCTGTAAAGTATAATGATACTGAAGACTGTCCCAGAGGAGACTCATAAGAATCTTTCTCCGTAAAGTATAATGATACTGAAGACTTTCCCAGAGGAGACTCATAAGAATCTTTCTCCGTAAAGTATAATGATACTGAAGTCTGTCCCAGAGGAGACTCATAAGAATCTTTCTCTGTGAAGTATAATGATACTGGAGTCTGTCCCAGAGGAGACTCATAAGAATCTTTCTCTGTAAAGTATAATGATACTGAAGACTGTCCCAGAGGAGACTCATAAGAATCTTTCTCTGTAAAGTATAATGATACTGAAGTCTGTCCCAGAGGAGACTCATAAGGAGTTTTTTTAGCATATATACAAGAAGGGGCATCTGCTATTGATGGCACCGTCTTTCATCATTATTATCAAATAAATTATTTATTTTGTTGATCTTAAGAGTGTGCTGGTCTGCTGAGCCTTTTTAGTCATGAACCAGGAGTTAAAGTACAATTAAGCAAACATAAAGCAGCAATATATTCAGACACAATATGCATAACTTCCATATTTACATTGATATAATATCCAGTTTATAATGCAACTGCATTACAAAAATACATGAAGCACTTAGCTTAGCCAGCATCATTAAAGCAGCTGTGATCAGTTTCTTTATGCAGGTGTTCAATCAAGGTGGCTTTAAATTGCTCTAGCTTTGGCTGTTTTTAACATTCATGGGTCGATTATTTCATTTAGATAGCTCTATTCTAAAGAATACACTTTCTCCAGTTACAGTTTTGATATTAGGATGAACCAGTGTAAGAAAGTCATTTTGATTAATCCTTAGTATGCAGGTTTGATTTAATGTAAAAAGGATTATTTTTAGTGGTAAACAATAGCCCAAATGCAGAATTTTTGAATAAAAGGGGAGCATTGTGCATGGCAGCTCATAAACACCAGTTAAATCTGTGTAGTAGATTGCTGTGATGGACACTCATATCTGTCAGTAGAGCAAATGTGTTACCTTGTTTTCTGCAATTTGTAGATTATAGGTGTTGTGGGTATAGCGAAAACCAAGCAACTGCAACACAGATTCCAGTTTGGGGGGCTGGCATTTTGGCAATGACTGAATGTACAGTAGGAGAGAGGAGGTGTGATATCTGATAGCTCAGTTTAAGTTGGGAAAGAACTTTGCTATGAAGAGAAAAACTAAGAGAAGAATCTAGTTATGAGGCCAAGATACCTTTGCTGTCTTGCATTAGGTATACTATTTCCCCTAGAGTCTTAAGTGCGACTAGTGAACAAGAGGCTACTTTTTAGGAGGATAGCAAACAACATGACATTAGTTTTCTTAGTATTTAATAGAGGCTTATTGTGGTGGAGAGACTATGAAAATTCTGTGACGTTAAATTGCAGATGTGATTGCAGGTTATGAAATTTGCTGGATTTGAGTATAAGGATGTCATACATGTACATTGAAAGATCTACATTTGCAGTGGCGGCTGGTGACTTCAAAACAAAGGGGGGCTGCAGGAGAATCTGAATGGGTGGGGTCAATGGCAGGGGGTGTGGCCAACTAGAAAGGGGAGGAGCTATGCTCAAAACCACAAAAACTAACTAAATACACTGCCGTGGGTGCCAAACTGTCATTATGAGTCCAATCAAGACAAAATGAAGTGTAGAAGAATAAAAATATTTCAATGCATTGGCTGCACGACAGCTTACTTACTATCTAGATGGAAACAAAAAGGTTGTGAGGCATGAAAAAATAAATTACTTTTTAAAATACATTAAGGGAATGCCAGTCAAAATCAAGTACAAGAAAAACGAGCAGCACTCAACTCAAACCACTTATTGCACTGCAGTTCTAATTATAATTTATATTCAGCTTTATTAAAGTACCAAGTAACTTGCTGAAAGTAGAAATCTCTGATGCCCCCACTTGTAAACATGTTCCTTATCCAAGAAAAGACCTGCTGCCTGACATCTACTTGTTTCATGGGGAAAACATGATCAAAGTAAAAAATAAAAAGCAAACAAGAAATAAGCTCAAGATACATTGCTTAAAAGGATTACTGTACAGGTTATGGACCACACAATTGGCAATCTGTTTAGTTTACGGGTAAAGCCTGCAGAGATGACTGGAAGTCCCCAAGTATAATGAGCTTCTTAAAATAATGTAATCCTGTCCTTTATTAGAAATACTGTCATATGCATTTCAATACCCAAGGCTTATACATTATCTAGTTAAGTATTCTATACATGGCAACAACAGAAAGTCTTTCAATGTTGGCAGTTCTTTAACAGTATGCTTATTAAAGCTTACTTGCATCTTACAATCTCAACCAAGCTTACCTGATGGTCATTAAAGTATTGCTACTTAAACACAAAGCAACAGGCACTCTGAGTAATAAGCATAAATCCACAGTACAAAAAAAATGACAGAAACCAGACCATTCTGCAAAAATCAAGGACAGATGAAAAGCCACTCTAGTACTTGTGTCTACCTTGGATGGGTGGATACCCTGCACATTTACACTGCATAACTACTCCTTGCCTTGCTTCAACACATCCAGAGTCACTACGTGGGGGAGTGGGGTGCAACAAGTATGTCACAATTTGAAATGTCTCTGGCTGACTGTGATGACCCTGACACATTTGCCATACCTCTCAACCTCAGAGTAAGAAATCTGGACAAAGCCATGCAAAGAAGTGGGACAAAGGTCCAAAATAAGGACAATTTTTAAAATGTTGCTCTTATAAATTTAGAAAGATAATAGAATAGGTCTTGCATTAGTATGACTTTTCTGAATGGTATGAAACCTGAAACTCAAATGTCTGTCATTTTCTAACTTCAGTCTTTAATGATTTGCCAAAAAAACAACAATTTTATAAAAAATGGACCAAAATGTGATGTAAAAATATAAAATAGCCACACAATACAGCTGAGAACCTGTCAAAGAAGGGACACTTTAATATTAGTACTGCTAACTTGAGCAGCTGACAAAATAAAATAATCTACATGCATTTCTGAAATAAAAGTAATCTATAACTCTAATTATTACAGTTATTTCTAAATTGTAAATCCTCCATGTTTTCTTCCGAAATTGCTATTTTTCGGAGGGATTATTATTTGAGCCAAAATCAGAGACAGTTGAGAGGTTTGGCTATGCCTAATTCTATAAAGCAATTTATTTGCATGTACCTCTCAACCTGTTAATGCAATAAATCTGGACAAGGCCAAATATATTGGGGAACATATAAACAGTACTAAAATTGCTCTTGTATAAACTTAGACAGTTGACAGAACAACAGGTCTTACTTTAGTATGCATTTTTCTGAAGGTTATGAAGTCTGAAACTCAGTGTGTCATTATTTAGTGACTTAATTCCTAAATGATTTGCCAGAAAGCCACAAATTTTATGAGGAACAAACCAAAAATAAGCAAACATCTATTCATTCTTTGAAAATCTGGACAGTTGGGAGGTATAGTTCAGCTGGGGCTGTCTAAGTTTGCTGCCCTTCCCTGTCAAAACCATGGTCAAATGGAGCCTCCCCCTGCAGCCATTCCAATGATCCATTACTTAGCTATTTCACTCCATTTACCATAAACACTAATGTGCATACTGATTTACCTCTATGATGATTTGGACTTCATTTGAAAGTTTTATTTTGCATTTTACAGCACAAAACAGTAAGACATCTGCTAAACAAACTTAGCAGTAAAACTTCTCTGCCCTTGAAACTCACATTCACTGAAACAGCATTGAAACCACATTCAAAGAAAATACATTTTACCAATGGCAGATAAAGATTAATTCTGGGCTGTTTTCAAATCATAGGCCCCTAGCATATCAAACATACATGTGCTCTTTGATACACCTTCCTATTGTTTTGAACATTTTTCCAGTAAACAAATGAAACAAAACGCATGCACTAATAATGACAAAACTGCCCAATTCAGAACATTTCCATCATAAAAGTATACTCAAACTTCTACAGTCCACCATTATCAGTAAATAGACACAATTCTACAGTCCACCATTATCAGTAAATATGCACAATCGCTAAAGTAAAAAAGCCATCTAAATAATTCCACATTAAATAAATCTGTAACTAATGAAGAGGTTGCTGCTAGCAGACACCTTTATATTTCATGGCTTCATTGAAAAATAAAGTGTCTGATGCCCCTGAGGAATAAATTGCATACATTACATTAAAAATGATAAGCTAGTAATATTGCAATAGGAAATGGATGGCAAACTGATAACAGGCACATAGTTAGTATCTTAACTTTTTCAGTATGGCAGCATTCACCCCTTGTGGGAGTAGAACCAACAACCTTCTGCATCAAAAGCAAGTACACAATTTGGCATAGTGGTATTGCTGACATCATAAGCAGCACTAAACTTCTCTTCACCTGCAGCTCTCAGCTCCTTGTAAAATCTACTCAATACTCAACTGCATCTCAACTTCGCAGCACAAGAAATATGGAAAAAGCCAAATTTATTGGGGGGGGGGGTCAAAAGGCCAAAAACCAGGGACACGTTAAACATTGCTTGTATAATCTTGGAAAGTTGCTAGAATAAAATGCTGTGTCAGAGTAACATACAACTATGCCAAATCACCTGCTTTGTGAAAGAAAAATGCTGTGTTAACACCATACATTTTACTGCCAAGGTCCCTGTGCAAAACAGTCAGAGCAACATACCCCTACACCAAATCAGCTGCATTGTGAAAAAGAGGAAGACTGAAACTTAATTGGCTATCATTTAATGAATTCAGTTCACACAAAACACCTGGACAAACCCAGTAATGAGGGAATACAGCCCTCAGACATATTCAGTGAATTCAGTTCTTGCCATAGTTGTCAACCTTAGCACAAAGAAACCTGGACAAAGCCAATAATGGGGTAATACAGTCCAAAAAATAAGGGCACATTCCAAATATTCATCTTATAAACTTGCTATTTCTGAAGAATATGAAGTCTGAAATTCAAATGTCTGTCAACTTTACTTCTGACGGAATAAAAACAATTTTCAACAGAGGCCCAGGGAGAAATACTGCAGACATATGTCTTTGTAAAATGACAGGACACCAGAACAAATCCACACAAACACAGGGATGAGATGCAGACTCCACACAGAAGGCACCCCAGCCAAGAATCAAACCTATAGCTATGAGGCAACAATGCTACCACTGCACCATCAAATATGTAAGGAATTAAACATTCAGAAACCTGAAGTCTGAAATTCGAATGCCTGTCAATTTGATTTAACATTTGTTAATCAGGACAATCTGACTTGGAATAAAAAACAATTTTCAGCAGAGGCTCAGGAAGAAATAATGCAGACATGTCTTTATAACATGGGAGGACACAAAAGCAAACCCACACAAACACAGAGAGAAGATGCAGACCCCACAAAGAAGGCACCCCAGCCAAGAATCAAATCCAAGAACCTGCAGCTGTAAAGCAACAATGCTACCAGTGCACCATAACTATCAAGCATCACAATATTTAGAAACCACAGATATTATGAGTTACAGATCAGATCAAATATGAGGCAAAAATCTGCATTTTTTTTTTTTTACAAATGGTGGTGGGTAGGGAATTCAGGTCCTTAACACCTGCATACAAGGTACAGGGTTCAAGCCTGAGTATCTCCACCCACCACCATCTGTTCTCTGGGGCATTACACACACACACACACACACACACACACACACACACACACACACACACACACACACACACACACACGAACCCTACTGACTAACCACCAAGTATTCCTTTCTGAACTACTGAGGACCATCCACTCAGAACAGAAACACACAGGCAACTTGAATATCCACAGAAGTCTCCTAACATCTCATGCAACATACAACAAGCTGGCCATAGACGAAGGACCAGTACAAAGTGCAAGATTTCCTTATAGCAATAGTTCACAACTGTTCTTTCTTAGCCCAAATGTTTGGCAGACACTCATATGTTACACAGCTAGTACATTCTCTAATGAGTATACACTCAGATCTGTGTAGCAAACTAGCACATATTACTTCAGAAACTTCAAAAAAGACAAACAAGAAAAAAAAAAAAAACTCGCTAACATTTACTTACTTAATTCTGCACCTGCCACCTTCACTCTTCTTTCTTCTTCTTTCTTGTTCTTCTAGGCACACGCTGCACAGCTGATGAAAATTAAATCCACCCAAAAACGTAAAATTCACAAAAAAAAAAAGTAAACAGATGATCAAAATCATGAAACAAAACAATGCAAGCAAGGAAAGCTGAAGCATGAAGCTAACTGACTGATTCTCGCTCTTTTCCCAGCACATAAAGCCCGGGAAGAGAGCGACAACCAATCAGCAGCATTTGCCCAGCAAGCACGTCATGACGTGCCTGCGGACGTCGCAGTCCGAGCCCCTTCCATGTCTATGCGGTTTGTGTCTCAACCGCATAGACTTCTGGGGAGTTCTGGGCATCACAATGATGCCTTAGAAGCTCCCCCGGGCTGCAATGAAAACATTGCAGCAAAACTTAAAAAAAAAAAAAAAAACGCTGTTGCGCTAGAAGCGCGCAATGCGCATGCGCGTAATTTCGAGTCGCGGACTCGAAATTTAAAGTTTAAAAGAACAGATTTAATTTTTTTTTTTTTTTTTACATAAAAAAAAATAAACTAAGCACTCAGCTGTCTAGCTGAGGGGGCTGCAGTCCGGCAGCCTGATGCCACGAGCCGCCCCTGTACATTTGGCTTGTCTAAGATAAAGCTATTGAAGAAGCCAGAAGTATTAGAGGGCCTTGTCCTTAGCCTTCAGGAACCCCAGTCCCATCAGAAATTGAGCCTTTATATTATATTTGAGATGATCTGTCTCTACAGAATCATGTTGCTGTGTTGTCTGCACAATATAGTTTTCCTAGTTAGTATAAGAAAAGTGCATGGCACCAGTCATACTCCCATCATCATGATGATGTGTCTTAATCTTCATCAACACCAACAACCCCTAGGGCATTGTCAACTATTTACATATCTCTCAAGTCAAAGCTACCCTCCTTCCTCCTTTCAGAGTCATGACTGACTGTCAAGGGTCTTTTCTTGCACACTCCATCCATCTCTTGGCTAGATGTCCTTATCTTCTCTCGGCTTCTTTCTGTTTCTCCAAATAATATTTTCCAAATTATCTTCTGCTTTCCTGCACGTATGACCAAACCACCATAATTTATTCTCCTTGACATTTTCTGCATCTGGGGCTACTCTGGTATCCTTATTTTTGTCTGTTCCTCAATATGCATCTTATTACACATCCCTGAACTTCATTTCCATCACCTCACACTTCCTCAGCTGCACTGTCTTCACTGCCCAGGTTTCTGTGCCATACAGATGCACTGGTTGCACAACAGTTTTGCACACCTTACTCAGGAGCTTCTGTGGTAGTCTTCTGTTGCACACTACCCTTGAAACATAGGTTCATAGGTTCATAGGTTTATACTAGGCTAACTGCCCTAGGGCATTTACAAGCCTAGCCCAAAGTTATGTGGCTTACGCCGCCCCTTATGTTAGAAATACTGTGCCCATTAGTTTGTTGTGCCTCTGTCCAGTAGTGAAACAGAGATGATTCCCGGGGTAAACCTACGATCTCCCATCCACCGGTCAAGATTTCTCTTGAACAGAGCCAGCGAGGTGCTCTGCCTCACATGGACCGGGATTTTATTCCACAGCATGGGGAGTCTCTGGGTGATAAATCTATCCCTCCAGCATGTCCTATTTATATCCGTGCTAAGGTTTAAGTCTCTTGCTCTAGTGGTTTTGGTGGATTTGGATTTTTGAGGTGGAGCATGTCCATTAATTCCGGGTTGGTCATGGCCTTGTATGTCAGGCACAGGTCACCTCTGAGCAGATGGTATGCAACTGAATAGAGTTGGAGTTTCTTCAGTCTGGCAGCATATGACAGGTTTTGGAGTCCCTTTATCCTTTTGGTGAGGAACTTTTGGGGTCTCCAATTGCTGCAGGTGTCGGGTGAGATACATCCCGAATGGGGCATTGTACTGATCATTGGTCTGATTAGTGAAGTGTACAGGTGATCAATGACCTCACTTGATCTGGATGTGAATCGCTTCATGATCAGGTGGGCAATGTAGAAGGTCTTTCGAACCACTTTAGCAACGTGAGCGTCAAACGAGAGGCCACTGACAACCTGGGTCCCCAGGTCCCTGATAACCTCTTCTGTGCTTAGTGGGTTGCCACCTATATGGTAGCTTGGGGTTACCTTGTTTTTCCCGGAGGGTATGACTATACACTTTTTTGCGTTTAACTTCAGGCCATGGCTCTGGCACCAGCTATCAGTTTCCGTGAGACCCCTCTGAAGGATGTCTGTGTCCGATGTACTATCCACTATGGCACCCAGTTTGCAGTCATCCGCAAACTTTGTCAGCCATAGTCCTCCTATGTTTGCCTGTACTTCTGAGAAGTAGATGCCAAACAATATTATGTCACTTGGCTGTAGCACCTGAGTATAACTCTTTACGTCCTCATTCAGCCACCTTTTCTGTTCAACCGCTCCTCTCAGATATTTGAAGCTATTAATTTTCCATTCTATCTCAAATTTCAGCTTCTTCTGAATTCTATTTATTGTTATTAAGAGTTCTTGATTATAGGTGGAAACACATAATGAGGTAAAGAGCATGACCTGTGCCATGGTCGAAAGAAAAAGGAATGAATTCTGGAGCTGCCTCTCTGGCTATGAAATTTGTTGTAATTGTCCATGTAGGAAAAAGATTTGGTTGTAAAAAGATCAAAGCACTACAAGAATAGCTTGAAAATCTAGGAGATTTTCTAGATGAGTATAACATAAGAATATTGGGTATGGGGTTTGCCTGTTGGGTCAAAATATAAAGTTTTGCATGGTAGGATTCAGCAAATGGTTGTTTAATTGGTGCAGAACTGTAGACTTTGGTTTGATTTATGCATGCAGTTTCATTGAATGATCTATGTTTATTAAAAAGGAGAAACATTACATTTGGTGTTTCATTGTCAAAAGAGAAGAGACATCGAAAAGCAAAATGGAAACAGAAGTTTGTTATAAGCATTGTATTAGAAATTGATGTGTTCCATCATTGGGAAAGGAATTGGGAGAAGATCAGTGCTTAAAAGATGCACATGCTTGAAGCAAAAAAGGCAGGACAAAACAAAAGCAGTGCTGATGATCTTTGCAAGGTGTTGTGTGAGCTATTGTTTTGTTACAAGAGCAGTGCTGATACAGTGGCATTATGGGAGTAACAGAATAAAGAGAGCAGACAAACAACCATGGCTTGGATGTATGTATACCAAGGTACTCAGCTTTTTGGAGGAGTTGGGAGGATAAGGTATCTGGAGGTGCAGCCCACTGTATGAAAGAAGAGATCACAGAAATAAAAGAAAGGTATAAAGAAGATGAAGAGCAAGCACTGTAAGTTACTATGTAGACTGGAAATGTTCACGTAGCAATTGAGAACAAATCCTGTTCTTATGAAATGAAAATATACGTGAAAGATACACAATTTTGCATTCACTTGTATTTGTTTGTTTTTAGAAAGAGATCATCACCACACTTAATTTACTCGAAAAATATATTTAACAATTTAGTTTCCCACTGTCCCTCCCTTATCTCTTATCATTTCTCTGTCTCATGCCCTGCTGACTGACATTGTGGGTTTCCCCTCTAGCATTTCTGCCAGTAGTCCAGTACATATTCCAAAGCCCTCTGTAAAGAACTCTTTATAATATCCAGTGAGAATTTGACTGATGCAAATTGTTGCCTGTTTTTCCTCTTCCCTTTGTTTTCTCTTTAGGGCAACCCCTTAGCATGCCCCACATGTGAACTTGTGAACCAATATCATGTTGCCCCATTTCATCTGAGATCCAGCAATTCCAGTCTGTGGTTACTTTATTTTCCCCATTCCACACACACAATGGCTTTCCTCTGAACTTCTTCCAGTAGGCTGATCTCTTTTTTGATGTGTGTCCTTCATAACTACTTGCAGTTCTCACACTGTGCCCTGGCTAGTACATGGTAGAGCAGGAGCAATGCGTGTGTGCTTCAGGAGTCTGACAATGCTTACCAGCATTCTGTCGCCTATTATTGCTATGGCTGTTACACTTCGACTGGTTTAAGAGCAGAGAGTAATAAATACAGTTTTCCAGGACTGCCAACATTGGCTCCATTCCTTCAGATATATACTTCACAGCAGGGTTGTTGTGACCCACATGGTGCACCTGGCTTTGAATCATCAGGGAAGATGTTGATCCCAGTCTCTTCTTCCTCAATTATGTCAGCAAAGGAGGCAATTATGTTTACCTATTCCCATGTTAATACCTTTGTTTACTCTAGCTCTTACACCACTCCTGACATAGTGCATCTTAACTAAACCTCTGTGGCATACACTTCTGCTGCACTACAATCCAATTAATCAATTTGAATCCTCCATTTTACACTGCAGCTTTCTTCAAAGCTATCTATGTAGGACTATGGCAAAGAATCTGGAAAGTTATAAGAACATTTACCATGGCAGTACTAACTCCTCTGTTTTATACCATGTTGTTTGTTGACCTTTGGACTCTTCTGTACAAAATCAACCAGAGTTTCCCCTCTGGATTCCCTCCATGACCATCTGCCACTGATGTCAGGTCATCACTGCCTGTATTTATGTGGACTTTTTCTTTTTCCACCTTGTACAAGGGTTTCACTCTTGCCATATTCCATTCCTTAAGTACTTTTGCACTAAATAGCATTTTGTTAATGACATTTGTTTAGTGATTCGCAAGTAACATGGCCAGATTTCTGAGTGTTAAACTACACTATTCAGGTAGCCTGTACCTTTACTCAATGAAAACACTGAGACAGTTCTGCTGTTACATTCATTTACTGCACACGAGGTTTACATCTAGCTTAACAATGAAAGGTATATACATCAAAAACATACTTCAGCTTACAGCACCAGGTCTGCAAGAATAGAATAGAATAATCAAAGTCTCTGATACAAAAGAAAAAGTCCCAATCTTTATAGTGTCTTTTCTGCCTGCATCAGCAGTTTAGAAAATTTGCCAGAATAATAAGTCTTTCCTTTGTAGCTGGTCTGCTGACAGTTTGTTTTCCATATTTTAAACATTCTGTTCATGAAGAATAACTCTTTTCATCCTTGTCCTATCTTGCATATCATGTTGATGAGACACAACTGCATACAAGAGTTCATCTTGACCTGCTTGTAGATAATAATTTTACACAAAGCTGCATAGTTTATAAGAGATAACATATTTTATTTCTGATCCTTATTAACAATGAATGCCAAGCTATATAGTATTTCCAAGTTAGGTAACTGAGTTCAAGCTGAGTGCACTGTACAAACTGAAATACAGAACATTTATTTTACATTTTCAGAAAAATCCACAGAAATCCATTTTAACCTATTATTTACTCTCACAATTCCCACTTTTTATTTAAAAAGCGGAAAATGATTGCTCATTTTCAATTTTTTTCTTCAATGGTACACATTGAAACCTTCTCCAGTTTATTCACGTTAACCATTATGATTTGTTGAACTCTATAAGGTTTTTGCAAATGCCAACTTATGTAGCAATTCCAGATAGTATGACTATAATGCCTAACACTACTAATACCGGATGTATCAACCAATTTAACACATTATTTTCCTGATTTTAACCAACTAGTAAAGCTATCCCACCAGTTGTGAGCAGTGTCTTTTTTGGACTTTTTATCCAAACTAAGTAGTTTATCTTTTGCAGTGATACTTAATGCCTCATAATGTAGAATACTTTTATTTCTTTTTTTTTAAATACTCTCTGAGAATTTTAGTATTGTTTATTATGTTTTTTTTTAATTATCCAAGGATGCAGATATATTGGGAAGCTGTATTAAGTCATAATTCCAGTTTTTGGAAATATTTACTTCTATGGGTTCAGTAAACACACAGCTCTTATTATTCCATTTAAAGAAATCAACATGTGATAAACATCCTACAAAAGGTCATTTTAAATTATGACCTATGTCTTGATCTGTAACCAAATATACTGAGGAGCCACTTTTATAAATATTTGAAAAGAAGAAGGCATAATAGTCCATTTACACAAATTAACAGAATGCTGCAGTAAGCATGGTTCATAGACAGGTGAATGCTGTCCACAAATTAGTCCATTTTGAGTCTGTGTACAATACTCAATTTTATGTGTTTTCTCTCTCATCTATATAATTACCTTCAAAGTGTGGTAACCAATACTCATACCCTTCTGGTACGAGAAGTATCATAGGTAACACAGTACATTGACACATAATAGTTGTATCAGTAACTTTATAATGAATAAACTTTCCTGTACAATATTGTGGAGTACAGTATGTTACTTCACTAAATAACCTAATCCAATCAGTAGCAGGTATTCATTTGTTAAACAGTTGTCGCCAAACATTTTTATTTTGTAACATAAGATCAGTTTGTAATCTATTTTTCTGAATTTTCACATACAAAGACTGCATAGTGCATGTTGTCCAATTTGCAAAAATTGTCATGTTACCATCAAATTTTAACTGATGTAGCTGCATAGCATCATAATTGTCTAAAAATTTCTGCTGATAATTTAAACTCTTCACTACAGAAAATCAAAAAGCAAATTCTGAACTGAAAATGTCTGTATGGCATGTATGGCAGTGGTCTTATGTACACTACTAACTAGGTGTTCTGTAGGATCTGTCGCTTCCTTTCTTTCCTTCCTTTTTTGCCATTTGATCAGCATAGTTATTTAACTGAAAATTTTTTCATTTGTAGCTTACTGATGAACTTTACCTTTTAAGATACTCTTAAACCAACAAAGAAGAGAGACTACTAACTAATTCCAAATGAGTCTGTAACAGAATCATACTTGAGTGGAGTGGTTTGTCCATGTTATCAACAAACCTTTGCCTCCACAAACATACATGCAGAGGGGAGGAGGGGTCGTAACACTGTCTGAAAAATATTGACAGGTGGAAAGGTGGAAAATCCTGTAAGAAATGCAAACTCACAGCTTTTGTTCAGCTCATTACATACGCTAAACTGAATCAGAGTCGGCACCGGCGTGTCCCTTAGAAGGGTTTTTGGTATTACTGCAAATCCAGTCCAATATTGTCCATTGTCCCAAAATCGAAGCACACAAAACAAAATGGATAGCCTGTCTTCCTGAAAATCAGGAGACAGAATAAAAGAAATCTGATTATTAAATATATATGATATGCCTTCATCATTTTTATTTTCCTTCCATGAAATTTAAATAATACTCTCTTCTCTCCTTTGTTTGTGTAACTTGCTTGCTTGACACAAAATAATGCCAACCATTTTGCAAACACTGCTTGACTGTTGTCATCAATCAGTTTATTTAGCTGAGTTTCATTTACCAAAGCCTGTATGGCATAATGCGGTTTCTGTACTATAATGTCTTTAGAGAAAGCTGTTAGGTATTCAGTTTAAACCATTAACTAAGTCTATGACTGTAAACCACTGACTTTGTGGTTTTATTCTTGCTGCTAACTCTAGGACCCCTGGAATCAGATGAGCCCAGGGAGTCATAAATTAATTTACTTTCCGTAAGTCAATAACCAATCAGTAAGTGACATCTTTCTTTTTAACTGGCCATATGGGTGAATTTGTAGGGCTATTTTTCTTTTGAATTATTTCCACATCAAACCATCGTATGCAATTTTGCATATCTGTCTCTGCTTCCTTTGGGATCTGATACTGATTTTGAAACAGTGAAATAAAATCTTTGTCACTACCTACAGAAACTGCTTCCTGTAGCTTCCCGCAGTCTGTGCCCTTGAGACCACAATGTAGGGAACTGTTATTTTACCTTTAACCATACTTCATTTTCAGTAGGGCTGACAATACAGCCCTTTTTAAAACTGTTTGATACATGTATTGCCTCAGTCCTACATAACATGGGACCTTGTCCTTGCCATTAGGAAGGTCTATGACAATTTCCATTTTGGACAATATATCCATTCCCAGGATTGTGGCGGTGCAAGAATTATGCATCAAAAATACCCCTTTCACTGGTTCCCTTTGATGGGAGAATTGTACTTGTACAGGTTTACTACCTATGGCTAGACATCCAGAGCCATTAAAACCAGAAATACATGTACGTTTAGACAAGTCAGTAGGCAAATGCCTACCTGTCACTGAGATGGACATTCCTGTGTCTAGAAGAACATCTTCCCACAGGTTCCCCCCAACCCAAATGTTGATAAGTGGTCATTCATCTTTCCCTTTCTTGAAGTTAGTCAAGAAAGAAACTTGGGTAGGGGGGGTTCACACCCTTATAGTAGATCTACTTCCCACCCCGAATCATTGGTGGTATTGGACTGCAAAGGACATAATTGCAGTGTTTTCTCGACCTCTTCACAGTCAACATAAGAAGATCGATCAAGTTCATAATACAAGGCTATTTGCTGCTGATAGTTAGGATTTACTGGACCATCAGGAACAAAGTCAGAAGAACAGTTGTATCCAGTGTGCTAACAATATTACCTTGTACATTTACACTAGGTGTCACACCATCCCTTTGCTGTACTGGGAATACTGACTGTTGAACATTTGTGGTATATAGGGGTTGCTGCTGTAGTTCCCTATTACCCTCTGCCACATATTGCTTGAAGTGTACTGCTGTGTTTGTACTTCTGGCTGCATTACCTGTTGCTGTCGTGGCACACGTGGCTTATCAAAATTTTTCATGGTAAGAAACTTACCCTTTGCCTCTTGTTCCTGGCACCATCTGCAATAATATTTACAATAATTTTTAGTATGACCTACCTGTTTACAAAAATAACAAATAGACTGTCTCTTTTGAGGACTCTCTATAGATTGAGTAACTTGAGAAGTTAACTGAGTCACTGGGGGAGCTGATGCTGCCATTGTTGCCCCTGTATAATTTGCCCTTGAGTTGGCTGTCCTACTACCTGCTGTGGGACTTGCTGTCCCTGATTACTCCATCTCCCACGCTCCCTTCCCCTTACTTCACTAACAACGGGTGCAGAACGGGGAGTGTAAATCTTTTGCTTTTGACTAGCATTATCTTTACACATAATGCATGCTTGTAGCAATTTATCTACTAACTCTGTGAGTGTGTTTGAAGATTCCTCATAAATGAGTTTAATATCCCCTGGGGCACTTCCAAATGATTTAAAAAGGAGTGCACAACAGCTTTTTAAAAATTATCATCTTTCATATCTTTTTTATTACTGCTATTGACTAGCATATATGCCAGCTGATAGTGTTCAGCGTGATCATCTAAAGTGTCACAGCTGTCATTTGAAACTGATCTAAAAGTGTTGGTGTGAGAGATTGCCCCCTAGTGTATGCTAACAATACTGCTGTCATTCTTAGGTGTTTAGTTTGTATTGGATACTGCTTTTGCTGAATATAAGCCATAAAACATTGTGGAATAAAATTCCAGAAACAACGTTCAAGTGTATCATTTTATACAGTGCCTACAGTTTTAAGAACCCAAGCTTTAAATGTAATCACCTTATTAAAAACACCTTTTTGTTCATCCCACTTTGGGAGAGTTTTTAACATCATAGACTGATGATGAACTTTAGCAGAAAAGCCTGCTGAGGCTATGATGGGACTTGTAACAGTAGTTTTTAATGCTTTAGATTGATATTCCTCTAACAGGGCTTGTAATTTTAAAAGGTCTTGATTAGCTAAGTCTGTTGCTCAAGTAGCCTCAGATTCCTGTGTCCCCAACTGAGCTTGTAATGTGTTTATTTCCTCCCTAGTGACAGTTACGTCACTCTGTGCGTCAGCCAGCTGCTTTTCATATTTTGTTTGCAAACACATCGACACCCCAATGGGAAAGGACACCAATAGGCAGGGTGTAGACAAGACCAATGACATGCAATGTACCATAGCACTCAGGAACCCTCTGC
The DNA here is from genome assembly GCF_019279795.1 of Protopterus annectens. NCBI lineage: Eukaryota > Metazoa > Chordata > Ceratodontiformes > Protopteridae > Protopterus > Protopterus annectens. The sequence goes on along the minus strand of NC_056743.1, from coordinate 150,650,315 downwards.
ATCTCCATACGTTGCACATTGCCTTCTCTGAAACTCTCCAATGGATCAATAACCATCATACAGGCCACTAACACTAGGTGAGACTGCTTACCCTACCTACTACCTAACAGGAAACCTACTCCGAACACTCCCCAACACAACACTAAACTTAAATGGATTCTAGTCACTGCATACCATCCCCTAACACCATACAAACCCTCATCATCAATAACCCTGGATTCAAAATGTCATAAAACTCAAGAACATCATCACTGAATCCCGGAGATTCCTCCCAATCAAGATCTATCTGATCTCATCCTAGTGAAAATGTTCACAAAAGGACCTCACACAAACTGAAATCCAAAGCCACTAAAAAAATTCTAAATAAAAGACTTCTCTAAAAACAAAAGGCCCTTGAGCCAAAAAAAAACACATCTCAAAAAAACACCCTACACGTACAAATGCCTTCAAAAAGCAACTACCACCCTGTAAACTTCTAAAAAGCGCACCCAAAACACTGTATTCTTCTGTACCAAAGGCAAGCGTCCAGTCTGGTGAATCAGGCCCAAACAAAAGTTTCCCAGCCAACCAAAAGAAGCTCTAAGATAGAGGAGGAAACACCAAAGGTAAAAAGACAATCCTTGAAGGTAAGAAGTAAAAACTAAGAGCAAGTAAAAAAAAGAAAGAGGCAAAATTATCATTATAAAAAAAAAAGAAAGAGCAAAAACAAAATAAAAAGAAAAACAATCTAAAAGAATAAGGCTTTAGAAACCTAGGTTATTGCTAAAGAATTAAGAAAAATGATGTGAAAAATTAATTGAACTAAACTGATGAAAAAATTACTCAAAACACACAGTTCAGTGACATACTTCTCCCTCCCCCTGTAAGAACCCCTCTTCTATTCCAGAGGGATTGTAGCCCAAAAACATCTCCTATGCCCCCCCTCCAACCCCAAACTATAAAACACAGAGGCCATGGACGGGATGGTGTCCCCGCCCTGTATCCATCCCTGGAACAAGGAATTAAACCGCACAGTTAGGACAGGCAGCTAATCTTAGCCTCCCACAGATAGGATGGCTGTGAGTGGCGCACGACGACCGTGCCCAACTTTCATAAGGGGGCGGTGGTGGCACCAGGTCCCACTGTCACATCCGCCCTAGAGCTGACAAGCCTTTATCTGCAAAGCCATGGAGATAATGGAAAATTACCATAAATATAAGAATGGAAGGCTTGACTTGGATCATTTGGATCCAAGACAGTTTGGCTTTGGATAGGCATCTCTTGAACTTGCAGATTTTGACTTAAACCCAGTAAACTTTTTGGCCATTGATGAAGGCACACACAGCCATTTTGGCACCTGGAGGAGGTCGACACGCCAAGGCACTCCTACACTCAGCCTTGATCTCCGAAACTCATCAGCTTCATCGAAAAACAGCATCGGGTTGCCCAAGGCTAAAGACAAACTAAGACAGGGAACTCGACTGGCTACAGCAGCAGTCCAGTTCAAAGCTCGTCACTGTCAGCCGTGGTTACCCACTGGTGGGCACAAGGTGTGTCCCACCAGTCCTGTCTTCCACTTTCTTGCTGTAAACACAGGAGGGTTAAGGACAAGCAAACACAGGAGGTTATGGCTGACTGGCAGCAGATGATGAAAAAGGCAAAACATATGGACACATATCCAGAAGGGCCTCACAGAAATGTATAATCAGTGACAGACATGGATGGAAGTTAAACGCCAAAATGCAAAGCTGAAAAAAAAAGGGAAAAATGGTGGGAAAAACAAGGGCTACAAAAAGCTACCATATAGTAGGCAATGAAAACAGCACACAGAAAGATACAGAGACCTAGACAGACACACTCGCTTGACACCATGTCAGTTGAAGTAGTTGTTGCTAAAGCAGTTATCAAATACCTTATATCACCCACCTGATCATGAAAAGGATCAGATTCTATTCAGCATCCCTCAACTGATCACTTACCTATTATCAAGATGAGCATACATGAATGATTCGAATCAATGCTGTATCTGACTCTACTGCTGCTTGCAGCCCCCCAAAAAAAGTTCCACAAAAAGGATAAAGGGTCTCAAAATATGTCTTATATGTCCGACTGAAAGAACTCAAAAAACTTCCAGTCTCAGTCAGTCTTTGCTCAGAGGGGTGACCTGTGCCTGACATATAACCATAAGTCAAACCCAGATTTGATGAATATGATTCACCTCAAAAAAAAGATCAAAAATCCACCTCAGAGGGAACCAGACTTCTTACTTGACTTTATAAATATAAATAGAACGTGCTGGAGACAGATTCATCAGATTCATCACCTACTGTGGAACAAAACAACAACATGGCAGGCAAGAGCACCTCTTCTGGTCTGTTCAAAGAGGAAATCTTGACCAATGGATGGAAATGGATGGAGAGTACCCCAGGATTACTTCAGCGTCACTGCTTGACTGAGGCACAGCAAAATGATAGGCATAGTTTTTATTCCTACTAATGGGGTGGCGAAAAAGCCACAACTAATAGGCTAGGCTTATAAATGCCCTTGGGCAGATAGCCTAGTATGAACCTATGAACCTATGAACCTAAATGCACAATTTTACTCATTAACCCTTTTGTCATACCAATAGCTTTACTACCTTGTTCAATATCAGTTTGTGTAAAAGTCTTAATTTCAATCTGTGAGACTTTTAAAAACTGAGAAAATTTTTTTGTAAATTCAGCGGTGTCAGGATGCAGTTTACCAGAAGCATTTAATTTATCACAGTAAGTCTGAAAATGACCCATAAGGTCAAGATCTTGCTGGTTGCAAACTTTAGCAATCCAATCTTTAAACTCCTGCAAATCAGACTATAAAGTACAAACTTTGACATCTGCATCACTGTCTAACAAATCTTTTGCAACATGATATATAGAAACAGGAACCATTGTCTGTGCTTCAAGCATTACTTTATCCTGGTCATGTTTCAGATTTTGTACAATACGTTTATGATAAGGCATGCAAAAAGTAACATTTAAATCATTGCAAATAGCACATTTTTGTACATTCTGTGGCACTTTTACCTTACGTACATATTAATCAAAGGTAGAGATCCACTTACATAATGCTGAATTGTCAGTTTTCCCTAGTAAAGACTTGCAGGTGGTAACATGCTGATCATACCATGTATTTAAATAATTTTACACATTTATATATGATTCAAACACATCAAAAGTAAAAGACTGAGTGCACTTCTTGGCATTTTTATGAATTGCATTCATTGTTAAAAGAAAAACAGAAGAAAATATTTACTACAGATGTTCAGGACAAGGTGGTCAGTCTTGACATGAAGATTAGTTGTGGGAAAATTCTCTGCTCTCTTCCACTAGATGCTGGTGAGATGAAAATTTCGGCAGTATAATTTTCATACCTCATGGGTCACCAACTGCCTGAAGAAAAATTACCATACTGCCCTGTACTGTGCTGCAGTGTTTGTCCTCCAGTTAATGGATGAAGTTTAGGAAGAGCGGAACCGATTTTAAAAAGGTCTGCACTGGAATGTCGCACTGTGAGAGGCACCTCTTTAGGTCACATCCCTGGTTGTTTTGACTGGACTGGTCTCACCACTGTTAAACTAAACTATTCAGGTAGTCTGTACCTTTACTCAGTGGAAACACTAAGACAGTTCTGCTGTTACGATATTCATTTACTGCATACAAGGTTTAGATCTAGCCTAACAATGAAAGGTATATACATCAAAAATATGCTTCAGCTTACAGCATCAGGTCTGCAAGAACAGAATAATCCCAGTCTCTGATACAAAAGAAAAAGTCCCAATCTTTATAGTGTTTTTTCTGCCTGCATCAGCAGTTTAGAGAATTTGCAAGAATAATAAGTCTTTCCTTTTGAAGCTGGTCTGCTGACAGTTTGTTTTCCGTATTTTAGACATTCTGTTCCTGAAGAATAACTTTTTTCGCCCTTGCCCTATCTTGCATATCATGTTGACGAGGCACAGCTACATACAAGAGTTCGTCTTGACCTTCTTGTAGATAATAATTTTACACAAAGCTGCATAGTTTATAAGAGATAAAATATTTTACTTCTGATTCTTATTAACAATGAATGCCAAGCTATATAGTTTTGCCAAGTTAGGTGACTGAGTTCAAGCTGAGTGACTCTACAAACTAAAATGTAGAGCATTTATTTTACATTTGCCCTCCTTTCTGCAATATACATGGAAAATATTTTGCTTTAATTTAATTTTGTTTTATTTATCATTGTTAACTTGGTTAAATGAACAGGTCTGATGACTGTTTTCAGACAGACCCCAGACCAATAATCTGCAACGTCCTTTGCCCTGTACCAGTGGTGCATAGGGACAAAGCTCTGAGAAGGGCCCAGGCATCCTGAGTTCAAACAGTGACTCAAACATTGAAGGTACAAGGATGAGCAGGCCAATCCTGAAGGTAAGGAGAAGTTTTACATGTTTAGGCTGCACTATCATGGAATGATTTCCCTAGAGACCAGGAAAATAATAGCAAAGTGATGCCTCAGAGTGGGTTAAGTGCCCTTTTAACATCACTCTGTCACAGAAGTGATAGGTGGTTTAGCACTGAAGCCATTGCACATCCTTTATCCAAGGTGTTAATAGGCACATGCAGGGTTTTGAAGTACAACCAGAATTACTCCCCAACAGCAGTGTGACATTTCCTAGGGGTTCACAATCTCCTCACTGGCCCTGGGCAAGGGTTGGAAATAGACTTGGTAAGGCTAAGGCAGGTCAGCAGACCCAGTAGATGACATGAGCTGATGGCATCTGATGGTCAACAGTGTGGAGCAAAAAAAAAGAACAAAATAATTTTCAAAACAACAAAGAACAGGTTACCTTCTTATCTAATTTCAGTCCATCATTTGCATTCCACCTGCATTATAAACAATACTTACACTTCAGTAACCACTACTGATATATTAACATATGGACCACTTCAGCCAAATTTCCTTTTAATCTGCTCCTTTGCTGCTTGTGCCTCTTTTGTCATCTCTTCTCAATGCCTCCTTTTACTTTACTCCTTCATTCCCCAAACTCTCCCTTCCATCTCTAGTATGCCCTTTCTGTTCCCTAATCACTGTCAATTTTCCAGTTTAGTTGCATTAGTATTCTTTTCCTCCTCTTTGCATCTTTCTCAAACCTCTGTCTAGATCCCTGAGTTCCTGATCCCTAATGCATTCCTAAAGCTTAATTAACCCTCTCACTTTGCTTCTGGACTCCTAGTTCATCTTAGACCCTCATTCGCAGCTCAAATTGTCTAAACCTGTGTATTCCAACATTGTATGTTTTATTGTAAACAACACAGTGACATGATCACTGTGGTTAACAGTGTCTACACCTGGACAGCTTTGATCCCCTAAAGCTTGATTAGTGCCACAGCCATCATTCTCTCTCCTTGCTGGTACATTATTATACCAGCTGGATGAACCTCTTCTGCTGAAGAAATCATTTATTTCCTCTCCCTCACTTCCCTGGAGTCTGCCAGATTGGCCTTGGCAGATTCAGAACCAAGAGAAATGGAAGCTTGTGTGTGCGTGTGTGTGTGTGTGTGTGTGTGTGTGTGTGTGTGTGTGTGTGTGTGTGTGTGTGTGTGTGTGTGTGTGCATGTGTGAGTTTGTGTGTGTCTGTGTGTGTGTCTGTGTGCATGTGTGTTTGTGTGAGAGAGATTAACATGCATGTCTGCCTGTGTCTCTGTGCATGTGTGTTTGTGTGAGAGAGATTAACATGCAAAATATAAACTGCAAGCCTGCAGAATCATACTTGATGGCCTACAATGGACAGACATCCAACAGGAATGACATTCTAGATCTATGTACATGTTGCACATAGTTTAGGTTACTTTTTAGTCCTTGGTTTACCATGTATTCTAGTACAGTGCTTATCACATTTTATTTAACTTGGATGTTGTTTTTACTGTGCTTACTTTTTAAGCAAAGTAATAAATCTGAACTTGCAAAAATCTCCTTTTCATGACCTGAAGATAAAAAAACTCTGTTCTTCTTTTAAACTGTAGAAACTGCATATGTAATATTGACATTTATTTCTATATGCTAGTATGTCCTGAATAGTGACTGGGATTGGCCAATCTTGCCACTAATTCTTTTTGTCGCTGGGGCAACTGCCCTATTCATCCTTTTTTGGTGACACTGCTGCTGTATACAATGCATTCATCTGCAAATTCCTCACTAAGTGCTTAAACCAGTTCAAGAGACATCCATGTTTCATCAACAAGAAGGTCTCGTGCCTTAGTACCCTTAGTTACTTCCTGTCCATCTACTCACTATTGTATAGGCTCCTGAGGATTGATCTCTCTTAGATTTTCATGTTGTCAATCCTTCAGCAAAACAGAGCCAGTAATAAAGAGTGTCCTTGCTTTGCAGACCTAAACTTGTACAGTAGCATAAGCAGTAACGCCTGGTGCGATAGTTACCTAACCCTCCATAACCTCATTTCTTTAATAGGCTGCCTTTACATATTAAGAAAAGCACTTTTCTGTCAACCATTAAAATCAGTCCTGATGACTGCATGGGTGATCTCAAATTTTCTTCTTCGATATGTGGGGATAATGTACTTAATGGGGTATACTACTGATCTTTCACTTATGTTAGATGATATGGCTAAGCATCTTTAAAGATCTTTTTGGTCATAAGCTTGGTATGAAGCTCGGCTCCATATGCCAAATAACATAGCAGAGAAAGAAAATCACTATCATTGGGTGCACTACATCAATGGTAGGCTTAGGGTTCTGGTTCTGGAACTTATGTAGCTTAGACCAGCCTGTACACTGATGGGTTAGTGTCTCTGAATCATGTATGATCATGGACAGGCTCATTACTATGGCTACACAATGCTAAGGCTACGAACAGGGTCTTACTCCACTGTATTATATTTTCTATGCATTATGTGGGGCTACAACATGCCACCCCTTCTCCTTACTTTCCAGTGTTTGCAAATGGTTCAGTCAACTATTTAATCATGAACTTTGAAAGAACAGAATAAAGATTTAAGTAAAACTTTTGAAACATCATAGTCTAGAAATATGATGTGTTTATTCTGAATATTCTTGTTGTAAACATGAAATGGAATTCTTTTCATTGCAATTTAAAGCTATGCTATTTTATTGGCCACACATATTTATCCATTTGTATTTATTGTGAAAGATTGAATATTTAAGAATACTCAGTGTTGCAACATCCTATATATTGTAAGAGACTATTTAAAATAATTTCTCATGGAAATCAGTATAGATTATTGGAGGAATATAATAAAGATGGCTTTAGAATTACTTTGTCTGACCAGTGGATACAACCAAGAAGTGTAACAGTGCAGATTATTGAGTCCAATTTGAATTTTGTTTTAATGTCACACTCAAAGAAGCAGCTCTGATTAAATTGCCATAGTTTTTTGTATGACTTGCAATTGCTATACAAAACTTGAGTTTGAACACTGAGAATTTGCATATTATGGAAGCAGTTACTTAAGATTGTTTCACTCAGACTGTTTATAACTGTGTAGTTAAAAGTACACCAATTTATATCCTGTGAACTTGTTTCAATGTCTGCTGTATGGCCAGTATGAAACCATCTTTCTTACAACACTTGAATTGTGTGTTTAACAGTGTGATAAGAATTATGATGATGCTTTATTTCAAATTATGCTAAAACTGTATTGTAAAGATAATACTGAGCTATAAAACAAAAAAAATCAGCATGCCAGTGCAACCAAGGATTCTTATACATTTAGTTAAGCAATTTTGTCTACATAAGTAGGTAAACTTCTTCAGAAGAAATAACCTCCAGACAACAAGCATTTAAAAATAGTTTGTAAACCCACGTGTTAACAAAAATACCAATCAGCATTAAAAAAGTCATTTAAATACAAGCATCCAATTGTTAAAAAAACTATTGCACAGAAATATGTTGATACAATTAAATACATATAAAAGTGAATGTAAACACTTTTTAACTAATTCAAAAATTACCTCCTATTCAATTGAACCTTAAAATATATTAAACATCTTTACATCAGGTCTATATTAGAGCTGCTCTCCTTTATTCTGTCGCACAGTATTGTGTTTCTAGGATGCCTTATATATTCTCTTCTTCAAATTTTATTTCTAACACAAGACATGCTGGATATCTATCTGGAATATTTTTGTGTACTTGTCCACTCAGTCTCAGACTTCTGCCAGAACATTTCTCAGGATCCTAGCGTTCATGGCTTCTATGATTCTTATTATACTTCTAGCCATAGTACACCTGAGGGAGATGCAAATGGTTTATTAAAAACATAATGGATCCACTATTTGCATTTCTTGGATTACTGGATTCCAATTTCATGCTTTATGAAAGAGAAATGCATTGATGAAGAGAACAAATTCAGCTGAACCCAGGTCTCCCCTTCTGTCCTTTAGAGCTCAAACCAATCTGTCACCACAGACGCATCTGACTTTACTTGGGGAGCAGTTTCCAGTGAGGTAAAAGTACAAGGCCTGTGGAACCCTTCAGGCAGACCAAATTACATCAGCTTAAAAGAGATGTTACCTGTGACCTATACATTGAAGTATGTCTGTCACCTTTGGTCCCTGGGACCTCTTCAAGTGATTACAGACAATGCCACAATCATGGTATATCAACAAGGAGGGAAGTACAAGGTATACTCCATATACAGGCTGACAGTGATAACTTGGGGATTTACTCTTAATTATTCATTATCCTCCAAGTATTTTACATTCCAGCAGAGCAAATCATAGTGACAGACAATCTGACCAGGACAAGGACAGATCCTTGTCAATTAAATTGAACAAGGGAGTTTTCCAGTAATTGATCGAGCACCTCAAATAGATCTGTTTGCCACCTTTCAAAATAGACAACTAAACACATTTTGTTCCAGTGCTCCTTGCAAGAGATCCTGGAAGATAGATGCATTTTCATTCCTTTTAAAGGGAATGCTTCTTTGTGTGTATCCACTCTTTCTACTGATATCTAGGATAATTCCAAAGATTCAAAAGGACACCCCAAAAATAAATGTGATGAGTTACTTTTGGCCAAGGCTACATTGATTCTCCCTTCTTATGGAAATGGTCAATTACCACAAGCTTTCTCACAGACTAGATTAATTCACACAAGACGGAAGTTTGAAACATTCATTATCAATTAACTTCAACTGACTGTCTGGATGATTACATTTTACTACCTTTTCTGCACTTAATTCATGAGGATGTGCAGGAGAAAGCAAGTTACTAGAAAATCCTATGTTGGTAAAGAAAAGCAATTTTCCAGCTGGTGCTTAAATAATAACCATTGGCCCATCAGGGGTTTTGTACCACCATAGCTGAAATGTTTTTGTGAGTTACTTTTTTCTGGTCTTGCATATCCTTCTATAAAGATTCATCTTGTAACCCTTTCAGCATGTCTACCCATGGTTCCTCCTCTTTTTTTTCTCTATTTGTTTTGAAACAGTTTCTGAAAGGAGATTTATATCCAAGAGCTCCTTGTAAACCAATCAACTTGGATCTCAACTTTGTGATGGAGAAACTAGCTGTTACCTTTTGATCCTTCTCATCAAGCTGATGTAAGGTTCTTGACTTGGAAAGATGTAGGTTCTTGACTTGGAAAGCTGTACTTATCATTGCTTTGACATTGTCAAGAAGAGTATCTGAGTTGCAAGCTCACCTGGTGAGTGAACCTTATCTGATTTTCCTTAGTGATACAGTATATTTAAGAAGAAACTCCTCCTTCATGCACAAAATGATTTTAAAGTTTACTTTGAATCAAGCCATCAATCTCATTTTTTTTACCTGAAACATAAAAAAATAGATAGAATAGATTCTTATATTAACCAAACTAAGCCCTTTAGGAAATCTGATCAGCTATTTATTTATTATCAAGGGGAAAAATGGTCACCCTTTGTCTAAATGGACAATTTCCAGGTAGCTGTACTCCACTACTGATTTTGTTATTCCCACCATGGCAAATCCATGCCAGAATGTATCGAGGCACATTCCACTACAGCTGTCTCTTCTTCAATGACATACTGGAAAGAGATGGACTCTAGAAGCATTTTAGAGGGAAATGCATGGTCCTATGTTCATACGTTTACAAAGCATTCAAAATAGATATCTTTTCTTGGTCCAGGTCAAATTTTGCCAAGGCCATTCTCAGGGCATCCTGGATCCATATCCTTGCACTTCACAGGATGCATAGTTCAGGTATTCAACCCATATAACCTAAGGACTACTGCAGCAGTGGGAATGATGAGCATATTGCATTTGATTAAGTTGAACTTACACATAACAGTAAGTGTTTGAATTTCTTACTGTTACAGTAGACACACCCACCCTCCAGCCCACTCCTCTTGTATATAGTTGTAGTTGGGATAAAGTAGGGTTGTGCTGATTTCTAGTTAATATGCTTTATTGTTATTATTGTTTGATTATTTCAGGATTTCCTTCACTCACTGTATAGGCAAGAAAGTTCTGAAGAAAACTTCACTCTGTTAATTTTCCTCCTTGGGCTTAGCCATACGATTAGCCAATCAGCAGTCAAAGTGAAAGAGCAGGGGGAGCCCAAGATTTATAAAGATGCAGCAGTGAGAAATTTCAACATGTACTGTTGCAAATAAGAGAAACTTACACAATTGTACTTTGTATTATTTCACATAGTGTCATTAATGCAATCCACATAGATTACCAAAGAGCCAGATCATTTCACAACTTAGTCTTTACTATGGCTGTTTTACATGTTGTGCTAGTGATTCAGGATTTATTGAATGGACACTGTGGGGTTGAGACCTATGACAAAACAGGAATGCAAAATGTTCATATTCTTTCCATAAGGTGGGAAATTGGATATCTTTGAGAAATGGATGGTAAATATGAGCTGCTGATCAGAAAACTAGGTGCAGACATTCATATAACTGTATTACCTTTGTAAATGCTGTTGTTACTACATGGAAATTGAATGTGTGTGTGGGTGGGGGTTAAGTAGACAAGAAAAAGACACCAGCAGATACAGCACACTGAAAAAGTCACCCATGTGCCCTAACCCATAATATTGCCTCAGGACTGGTGATGCTACAGTGGTGGATGGTGGGCTTTGCTTTCCTGCAACATCATTGAGAACAGCCTTTAAGGAAACAAGACCTTGTAATTCCTTCTAAAATAAATAAATAAATAAATAACCAGTGTCCTAGGGCATGAAGCAATTTTATTGTCAAAACAAGTCTTGAAGGGACATCATAGTTCTAGCATTCCATTTTCATCAAACTTGAGGGTCTGGCTTTAAAGACAAAAACAGAGCTGTCAAAATTAACTAAAACAGATGTAAGGTATGCAAAGCGCTAATATTTTGTTTCTATATACATGTATAGATATCCCATCTATGTATAAATAGGATATGAATAGCTGACATTCATAGGTTCATAGGTGTGTACTAGGCTAATGGCCCTGGAGCCTTTGCAAGCCTAGCCCATAGGATTACCCTGGCATCGTACCACCCGACCTTAGAAACATCAATATATACTACACCGGTTTTTATATGTCAAAACTATATTTAATTTTTTTTCAAATGAACCACATGTACACTGATTGCAAAAGAAAAAAAACACACCTTCACTTTGTGCTCATCGAACTAAAATTAAAAGATGGATAACAGCATCTTTAGATGGTTTCCATGCTCATGTACTAACCCTAATCCTGCCCCTGGCCTTAATTCCAACCCAGCACATGACCTTATGAATAAATTTCTGTGACAGTACCATTACACAAGTATCTCACACACACAGATTTCATATATACCAGCACACATGTACAGCACTAAATCTGCCACATCACCTAACCCTTACTCTAATACTAACCAACAAGCATTTGCACTCTTTCACAAATTACACCAAAACTTTTGGAATCTCTAAGAGTTTTGGTAACACACATTGCCACGTAATATAAATGTGAAGAAAATGAAAATATTGTCATCTGTGTTAGCATATCTGGCAGAAGATTTATGTATATTCTCAGATTAACTTGTATTGTATGCCAGCATGCCTAATTGTGAAAATGTAAATAAGTTGTTAAAATGTATAGTATCTCTCTGTTTATACAAAATGTTTATAGAATCTGTCAATGTTTTGATACATTTCTAATTGCACATGTTTGTGAGGGAGATTCTAAAGTACAAACTGCATGCTGAGAATCAGCTGATCAGTAGGTGATGTCATTAGAATGTTCCTGGTTGCTATGTAATTATTTGAAGAGATGATTGACAGGGAAAAGAACCTTTTTTCAGACAGCTGATGTTTTTTTTTTCAGTAAGACAGTTGAGACTGTTAACCTGGACTATAAAAGAGACTGCTGAAGTCAGTTGAAGGGTAGTTAGTTGACTGATGCAGTCAGTTACAGTGTTGTGCAGTGGATACCAAAGTAAAATAACTCATCAAAACTGTGAGCCTGCCTTTGCCTTGCTGTTATGTTTTAGATTAGATCAGAGAAAGTATTCTCTAGTTAGATTAGGAAAGTTTAGTTATTTTAGATAGATTTTTTTCTAAGATGATGGACTTCTATCCTACAGTTTAATTTTATACTTCTGATGACTGAATTCTGGTGTTTATTGAAAATTATTGATTTACATTCTTGTAATTATTTTACTTATTATTAAATGTTTTTCATTACTTTACATTGTGATTGGATAATCAGTGTGTTCTTTAAAGATTAGAGTGTGTTTATACCTGTTTGATACTTCCCAGGTCATCTTGAATTCCTGTCTGCTTCTAGTTATAGCTATCATTTATTTTGATATTTCATTTTAATAATTGATCACTCTTTGAAGGGTGTGTAGACCTGTATGACTCTGGTGGCAGATTTTACAATTTGTGTTCATGAGGGGACAGCTGGAAATCTGTCAGGCTTCTCATAAGTGAGTGTGTGAAATTTAAATTTATTTTGAGTGTGAATGAGTCAGAGGTCTTAAACTAGAACACATTGCTTTGAAGTAGATGATAAGAGATTACATTTGGGGTGGACAGAGGTATATAGTCCAGTTCCAGGAAATAGTGTGTGTTCCTGCTGTGCTCTTTAAGGGAAACTGTGGAATTTTACTCTTGGGTGCCATGTCCTCTGGTGTTTTCAGTGACACTCCCACACTGGAGTCAGTGGTGAGGATTGAGGCTCCTTAATCACTGACCTGGGTTTTAAGTGGGGGATGCCATATATTGGTGGCAGCTTGGTGGGATATTAACCGGACATCACAGTAACAGTTAGACTATGCACTACAGAAAAGGAGCATGCTGAGTGATTTTAATGAACTCAGACAGCAGTAAAATCTGTTCGGCAGAATGTATTGTTTGCATACCCCACCTCCTAGTCAACAAATATTCCGGTGGAGCCAATGCAACCCATTTTACTGATATATATATATATATATATATATATATGTTTTGGGTTGTTTGTATGTAGCAAAATTATAATGGAAAACATCAAAACACAACAGTTATAAAGAAGAATTACTCACCAAACAATATAATTACTACAAGCAACGTTAAGCTTACCACTCGCTGCAGAAGAAATTAACCACCCAGAGTAGCATACCACAACTCACCCCAAAACAAGCAATCATCAACTTAAGAAAGTGTGAGAAGAGGGGATCTCTTTACCATGCTGGACACCTCTTATACCCCAGCAAAATGACCCCTTTGACCACTTGACAAAGTGACCAAATAAAATGGATGGGAATGGTGACTGTGCATCAGGTACACATGCAAAAGAAGCCAGCCCACCCTCAAACTGAACTAAAAATAACCTCCCTCCCTCCCGTCCTTCCACACTCCCCTGCCTAATTTTCCTTGCTTTCCATTTTCCTACCCACTGACTTTACACATCCTATTTCCTCCTTTTCACAGTCAGTCATTCTCTACCATGAATCATTACTACTATACTATCACCAGGCAGGTGCATATGGACACATATGTCTGTATGGCAAACATTATTTGCAACTAATATATATAGTGTCCATGTGTGTGCATTAAAATCATAAGTTATAGATATGCACATATATAAAAGGCTAGATGCAGATACGCATGTAGCTGCATCTTTGTAGAGGGTTTCTGGTTTGAAATTGACACTGAACCCCCTCCCCCATAGTGATGAGCTGAGGAAGACACAGCAGCACTGGGAAGATGTACAATCCATGCTGCTATGCTACAGAATTGCCTTATTATATAATACTAGACCATGTTTATTTATTTAATGAATAGGTTCATAGGTAGGTACTAGGCTATCTGCCCGAGGGCATTTATAAGCCTAGCCAAAGTGTGTCAGCTTTTGCCACCCCATTAATTAATTAACTGACCCTCTGTTAAGCAAACCCAATGAAGTGATCCCAGGGGTGTATTTTCTGTTACCCATTCACTCGTCAAGGTTTCTCTTGAAGAGTGTTAGTGAGGGGCTCTGCCTAATGTAGTTTGGAATTTTGTTCCAAAGCATGGGGAGTCTCTGTGACAGGAATATATCCTTCCAGCATGTTCTATTTATTGTTGTGGTGAGGTTTAGCTCACTAGAGCACGTGGCTTGCAGTGACTTGGATTTTTTTAGGTGGAGCATGTCCGTCAATTTTGAGTTGGACATGGCTTTATAAGTCAGGCAGAGATCACCTCTGAGTAAGCAATATGCCACTGAGTACAGCCGGAGTTTTTTCAGTCGGGCTGCATAGGACATATGTTTAAGGCCAGTAATCCCCTTGGTGAGGAACTTTTGTGGTCTTTCCAGCTGCTGGAAGTGTCTTGTGAGGTACATCCCAAATGGGGCATTGTGCTCTATGATGGGTCTGATAAGTGACAAGTAGAGGGGCCCTATAACCTCTTTATTTCTAGATGTGAACCCTTTAGTAATTAGATGGGCCACATAGAAGGATTTCCAAACTATGTTGGCAATATGATTGTCAAAGGAGAGATTACTATCTACCTGGGTCCCCAGATATCTTATTACCTCTTCTGTATTAAGGGGGCTGCTACCTATGTGGTAATTCGTGGGTGTTCTGTTTTTTCTAAACGGGATGACTATGCATTTTTTTGGCAATTAGCTTGAGGCCATGACTTTGACAACAGGTGTCCGTCTCAGTTAGGCCCTTTTGGAGGATGTCCGTGTCAGCTGGAGAGTCAATTATGGCTCCCAGTTTGCAGTCATCGGAGAACTTGGTTAGCCATAGTCCTCCTGTGTTTGCCTGTACTTCTGAGAAGTATATGCCAAAGAGTAGGGGTCCCAGGATCAAACCTTGCAAGACACCACTTATGACTGGTTTAGAGTCGGACCTGGAGCCCGCTATACTTACCATGTGAGTTCTGTCTGTAAGCCAGCTGGCAACCCATCTAGTTACATAGGGGTTTATGTTCAGGCTGGTGAGTTTTTCTGTAATACCCGAGTGGGGAATGGTGTCAAAAGCCTTGCCGAGGTCAAGGTAGGCTGTGTGAACCACCTTTCTCTCATTTATGGCCTTGGTGACTGTCTCAAAAAATTCAAACAGGTTTAGTAGGCATGATCTGCCCTTAACAAAGCTGAACTGGGTTGGGTCAAGTGTTTGGAGGTTCCCAATGTCTTTGTTAATGAGTTCCATGATGATGTGCTCCATACCCTTGCAGACCAGGCTAGTCAGGCTTATGGGGCGATAGTTACCAGGGTCAGTTGTGGCCCCTCCTTTGTGGAGTGGAATAACCATTGTTGTGCACCATTCTATGGGCATGTTCCCTGCAGTGAGGCTGAGGTTGAACAGCGTGTTTAGGTGGGGGGGGTTAGTTCGTTCTGTAGTTCATGCAAGACGCATCCTGGGACACCATCTGGCCCCACTGATGCTGTGTTGTTGGAGTTTGAAAGGGCTGTTTTCACTTGTGCATCTGATTTCTGGGACACTACACTTTTCCGGTATTGTTGTGGGCCCTTTTGGGGGTGAGGGGGGGTGAAGTTTGCACGGAATCTATATGCCAGGATGTTGGCAATATCAGTAGGTTCAGTATATTTTGTGCTATTTTGCACTAGTTCAGTGCATATCTGCGAGTTGCCACTTAGATTCTTAACATAGCTAAAGAAGGCTTTGAGGTTATCTTTTGAATCCTTGGCTATTCTTCTTTCGAAGTTAGCCTTGGATGATTTTATGAGGGACCTTAATTTCTTACTGATAATCGGGGATGTCTTTCCTTCCTGGGATTTACTTTTTTCCTGAACTAGTTTCCTCCTTCTATTGTATAGCCTGTTTATGGCAGGGGTCCACCAGACTGGTTTTCTTTTCTTAGAGGAGTGAGTCTTGGTTTTGCTAGGGATGGCATGATCCATGCATCCTTGTAGGTGCTCATGGAGTGCATTTGTAACGGTTTCTGCATCTTGGGCAGCATTATCCTTTAATGTGGGGGCTGTGAAACTACCGCCTCTGTCTTAAGTAAGGTGAGGTTTGCTTTAGAAAAGTTTTTTACTGAGGTTTCCTTAGTTGGGGGTGGAGATGGGGTGTGGACATCCAGACTGATTAGTTTATGGTCTGATCTAACCAGCGACGGGTTGACCTCCAGTGTAGAACACCTGTTGCCCATGTTGGTGATGACCAGGTCCAATATGTTTTCACCTCTGGTAGGGGAGTTTACCAGCTGATCCAGGGCATTTGAGTTGATGAATTCCAGGAAGCGCTGGGCCTGGGAGTTTGTACTCATGTAGTTTTCCCAGTTAATGGTAGGGTAATTGAAATCGCCCAATATCAGGGTGTTCAGTAGGACCTTCATGTTTTCCAGTGTCTCCAGAAAGGTGAAGTTGTGGTCCTGGGTCATTGAGGGTGATCTGTAGCAGGCCACAATTGGCATTGCAGATTTGCTTGATGTTAGTTGCACATGGATGATCTCCGAGGTATCATGCTGCGCCACTAACCTGGAGGTGTAGGTATCCTTGATGAATATGGATACACCCCCTCCTTTTGTATTTTGGTCCATATTCTGTGGCTGAAACATGTGGTATGAGTTATAGCCCGGTAGTGCTGGGGTGCTCTCTGGAGCCTTGAACCAGGTTTCAGTTACTGCACAGATGTCGACATTCTCCATACTGAGGAGTGCTTCGAGCGCATGCATTTTGAGATTTAAACTCCTGGCGTTGAGTAGCATAAACCTCAGTTTTTTGTTAATTGTGCTGTTTATGGAGGTGGGTTTGACTTTTGAGCCTTGCCTAAAAAATGCAACTATGTGGGAAGCAAGAGCCTTGGCTAGTATTCGAAAGCCTAGGGGTGACAGGTGCAAAGCCGTCTCTTGCGAAGCAACACAGCTTGTCGAGCATGTTGTCCCAGGCTAACAGACACTGAATCCCCTTTGAATGACATCAGAAGCTTAGCCAGTTGTTGAAATTGATCATTTTTTCTTTATACTGAGGTATCATTCTTGGTGAGTGGAGGATGCTACTCAAGGTCAGGGTTATACCAGCCTGGGCTACATGATCAGAGAGCTCTTCCATGTCTCTCTTCATGTAGTCCAGGGAGATATGTCTCAGGTCATTCACACCAACATAAACAATGACAGAGTCATATTTGTACTTGTTCTGGAGTGACCTGAGTGCTTGTGTTATGTGGCAGATTCTGGATCCCAACAGGCAGCTAACAGTAACCTTCTGCTTGTCCAGCCTAGTGAGTGGGACGTCAGTGTGCCTGACTATACAGTCACCTATTACTAGTGTGTTAGGTATGTTATTTCACCTTAAGGGCTGTGATTGTGCAACACACTGAGTTTGTGTTTTATGTGTTGTCTGGTTTGTGATGGGAGGTGCAGGTTGTTTGGGTGTCTGCTTTGGATGTTTCTGATGCTTTTGCAGGTTTTTATTTAGAGTCTCTGAGTATGATTTTGTGTATTTATGTGTATATTTTGTCAGTGCTGGTTTAGTTGGTATGTGTGTGGCTGGAGATGTGGTGCAAGTGTTAACCTTCTACTCTTGACTGTCTGTTCCAGTCTTGGGTGGAGAGAGCTTAGCCTCCAGTTTGGCTGCATAATTGCATCTCTCGCAGATGTTAGTGTTTTGTGGTAGGAGGAGAAGGTTGTCTGTGTACATGAGGCAGCTGTAACATTGTCTCAGGATACCCAGATTCACCAGCTGGACTGGAGAGTACACCTGTAATTGCCCTTTGGTCATGCCTGAATAGTAGGGTGAGCTGCTTAGTCACTTGGTTGGTGAGGGGTGAATAAAGAGTCTTGCCCTGCTGGGCAATCAGGTGTCAGGGTATATTAGTGCTTGCTATTAGGTCTGAGCAAGTGCTGGGCTGTAGGAAGCTTTTTGAGTGCTTAGGTTGAGAGCTAGACTAGTTTCAAGGGAAAAACTGAAGAGGAGACTTAGTGGAGCTAGGAATAATTTAACCCTAGCTAACCGGCGCTGCCTGGCACGCAAAACCGTGCAAACATGGTTTTTATAGCAGGGAAATGAAAGAGAGAGAAATTAGCCCAAAATGGCCAATAAACTACTAACTTCTGGGTGGGAACCACTCCCCCAAGTTCAGATAGGCTGCTCAAAGCTCTCCTCTCTCACAGGTGAACAGAGAAACTTCCTTCTATCCAAGTAAGGTATGAGCAACTCAGAAACTTGTAGCACAGCCCTGAATTCAGCACTAGCCTGAAAACTGGACTATACTAGCTTAGAACGGCAGGAAACAAGGATTTTTTTTTGTTTTTTGAAAAGATAAGGCAAAAACAGTAAAAAAATACAGTTAAAACAGCTTTAAACGACTACAAACGATCAGAATAGGCTATCACACACTAGTGTGTAGACTACAACAGTTAAACAAATTATTTAAACAAAAAACTACTTTTTAAATGTGCAGGCAGTCAAATAAGTACAATATGTGAAAAAACAAGCTTTTAAATCACAATAAATACTGGAAAATTGGCGTTTAAGTGGAAAACAGTTAAGTACAGCAAGAAAATACAGAAAACTGATAGTTAATCACTCCAAAGTCTCTCTTCTAAGCTAGAAGGCTTGTATCAGTTTACAGCTTATTAGTGCTTCCCAGTAGGTTAGTTACAGGAAAGATGGGAAACAAGCGCAGATGTGGTCGTTTAAACCAGAAAGTTGAAAGAGATGGACAAACTGCCCAAATGGTCAATAAACTACAATTTCTGGGCCAAGAGCCACTCCTTTTGTGGTAGACAGGCTACCTAGTGCTTACCACTCCCACTGATAAGCTAGAAGGTTTTCCTCCAACAGAGAAAGGCTTGCGGGGCTCAGAAGCTTACCAACAGTCCTGGATATAGCAACTGTGTATCTGGACTAAGCTAGTTACAGGAAAGGCGGGAAAGAGGCACAAGTACAGCTTTTAAGCCAGAAAGTTGAAAGAGATGGAAAAAAATGATCAGACAGCCAATAGTTACAATTTCTGGGCCAGGGACCACTCCTCTTGTGGTAGATAGGCTACATAGGTAGGTTACCTTTCCCACTGATAAGCTAGAAGGCTTCCCTCTAACACGGAAAGGCTTGGAGGGCTCAGAAGCTTACAAAGAGTCCTGGATGCAGCAAATCTGTACCTGGACTACACTAGTTACAGGAAAGGTGGGGACCAAATGCAAACATGGGCTTTTAAACCAGAAAGTAGAAAGAGATGGAAAAACAGCCTAAATGGCCAATGAACTACAATTTCTGGGAAAAAAACACTCTTCCCGTGGTAGATAGGCTACCTAGTGCTTACCACTCCCACTGATAAGCTAGAATGCTTGCCTCCAACACAGAAAGGCTTGGGGCGGCTCAGAAGCTTACAAACAGTCCTCGATACAGCAAGTCTGTATGTAGACTAGACTAGTTATAGGAAAGGCAGGAAACAAGCTTTTTTTTACAGGAAAGCAACTAAAACAGCAGTAAATAGGTTCACTGGAAATCTTAGAATCAAAATGACCAATAAACTACTAGTTACTGGCCTGGCTACTCTGCTGGCCCACTGGGAGTCAGTGACTACAAGCTCCAAGCTGAAAGTTTTAAGGTAGCTTCCAGCCCCAAATAGCCCAAGAAAACCAACAACCAACTACTAACTACTTACAAAACTGGGAAAAAGCCTCTCAAAACTGGACTAAAAAAGTACTCCCACTAAGCAAGGTGGCTCTTGGCCCCAAAGCTTCCAAAAGGAGCAAGGACACAGGACCTACAACCAAAGCCCAGGAAGGAATCACTCTGAAACTGGACTAAACTACTAAAAAAAAAAAACAACAAGAGATTTTTTTTTTTTTTTTTTTTTTTACAAAACAGGCAGAAGAGATATTTTTTTTTTTTTTTTTTTCAAACAAACAGGTACAGCAACACTTATAAAATGCTTGAATTGCTATGAAGCAGCCACAACAGAAGAATTTGCAACAACAGTCAAATAGTAACAAACAAGGATTCCAAGTGCAATAATAAGTTAAAAGTAAGTAAAACAGCTTTCAATGTAACAGAAAAGGGCAGAAAACAAATACAGTTGCTAGGTATTCAGATGTGGAAAGCAACAAAAAATATACTTAGTATTCAAATTGCAGTGCAGGCTAGCACACTTGAGTGTGTAGCAATATTATGGTAAATGCAGTTTAAATAAATGCAATTAAATTAACAAATGACTAAAAAACAAGTGCAGAAGGCAGAAAATTAGAAGGCTACTAACAAGCAGTAATAAGTGCAGAGTAAGTGCGATTGAACAAATAACAACACGCAGAACAGCAACTAAGACAGTTACAGTAAGAGCAGCTGAATAAAGTATATATATATATATATATATATATATATATATATATATATATATATATATATAATTTATTTATTTATTTATTTTTTGAGGGAGGTAACAGAACAGGATTAAGAGGCTATAGGGGTTGTCCTTCCCAAATGCTCTTTTTGGACACAGTAGGAGTGCCTGAAATCAGAATATGATCTCACTGCACTCAGTTGACTGAGCAAATGAGATGGGCCCAGAAGGCGTATCCAAATACAAATTTACAAGAGGGGCAAGCAATTTCAAAGCCACCAACATTAACACCAAAACAAGAACAGGGAGGGTGAGTGGGGAACTAACTGTAGAGACACAGCCACAACTTTAGTTGAGTTAATATTCAGTGAGATGGGGAACTAACTGTAGAAACACAGCCACAACTTCAGTTGAGTTAATATTCAGTGAGAAACACAATTAAGTAAATTAAATGCAGTACTATATGAAAAAGAGCAGATAAAAGTGTACTTAAATTCACTTATACATCCAGCTGATTGCAGGTAGATCTTAGCCGGCCAAAGCTCAGATATTAAGCAGAAATAACCCAAAATGTACCACTTATATAAGGCAGGACAGAATATCAATGAGGTGAAACTACCCCCCACTGCTATCAATGGCTACACAGAAATTCTAACAAGTACTCTGTAGAGACACAGCCACAACTTCAGTTAAGTTAATATTCAGTGAGAAACAATTAAATAAATTAAATGCAGTACTATATGAAAAAGAGCAGATAAAATTGTACTTAAATTCACTTATACGTCCAGCTGATTGCAGGTAGATCTTAGCCGGCCAAAGCTCAGAAAATTATGCATTTATTTTTTTTTTTTACTGAAAAAGTCCAGCTGGGATAAAACCTTTTTTTAAGCGGAGGCCCAGGTATGAAAAACTCCACATTTAACACCAGTTTTTAAGTATACATAAAATAAAGTTACCTGATATCAGAAGGAATAAATAATATAGATAAGTGTACATATACGAGAGAAAAAGCTTTACATTAGCTTACATAAATATAATTTAGAAGCAGAGCATGTACATAGCTTGAGTGGTATATACAGTGTTAATCATCATTTATTAAAAGTAGTCACAGGCTTCTGTATAGCAGAGAGGGAGAGACATAGCATTGGAAAAATTATTGTAGTATTACCTGCAATTAAACTAATGAAAAGAAAAGGCAGCTTAACTGTGGAAACATTAGAAAGGTGGAAAGATGGTTTCTTAATGAAATATAGTATGATATGTTAGTAGTAGAAAAACTGTGGATGCCTCATTATATTTAAAATTGAATATTGTACCCCTAAAAAGCTAAAGCAGCTATGTAAGGTACCCAACATAAAGTACAATATTTCTGAGAAGAAGTGACTACAGACTGTGCAGTGCAGATGCAGGCCATAATAAGAAACAAGGAGCTGTAGACATGCTCAAGCACACAACCAGGATGTACAACACGTAAGGAGAGAACAGACACCATGCAGCAAGAAGAGAAATGTGGAACTTAATGCACTCAATGCAAGAAGGGGTTATAATTGGTAGAGTGGAAATCGGCATATGGCATGCTAAAAACAGGTTAAAAAAAACAGCTAGCTTTATCTATCTCTCTCTTTGGACAGCAGGGGTTAAACAAACAAGGATATTCTACTAAAGAGCATCCCTGTTTTACTCTAACCCATATAGTGCAGATGTGGAATGTATGTACAAGATCTGATTCTGCCAGACCAGACAATTTTATAGATGGCCCATAAGGGGTGCATGACTTCATTTTGTGACTTTTATGAATGAAGTGTAGTCTAAAGCCACCCATGAAATCTTTCAGTATCCTCTGTCTGCATGTAAGAAATGATGAACCACATAAGACTTAATTTGGAATTTTCTGTGGCTCATGAATGATCAAAAGCTCAGGGTAGGGCCTGGTTAGATCAGTCTGACTGTGAGGCATGGCTAGGTTACCTCGCTGAGCTACCATCTGGTCAGCTGCTTTATTTTTCTCATTTTCATTGTTGCCCATTTTAGCATTGCATATGTATGTTTGGCTTAAATGTACTTTTTCCAGTTTTGGGATTCACATTCTGCTACTTAAAAAATTCTCATTGTTGCTTGTACAAGGTTTTAGTCTTAGCAAGTCTGGATACAAATTCAAATTGGCAAAATCATTTAACAGCCAAGGTACTTATTTACATTCTAACTGACCAAGTTCCTCTTCTTGTTTTATTGGATAACTACTGATGGTTTATATCAGAGAGTTTTCAGCGAGTGTTTATTTCGGTGGATGTTAAGAACAGTTCTTGTAGTAGATAGTAGAGAAGTTGTTTCTGAATATGTCTTTCAAAAAATGTTGAGAGTGATGATAATATTGCAGTAGGTCAGAAGTTTTAGACATCAGCAGAGATGCCACCTTTATGAAAAGGGTTAGTATATATATTTTTTTCCATAATGAGGAAACATAGGATTCAGCTCTTGACCTATTAATATGGATATGGAGTGGGTATGCTACTGCATCAGCAGGAAGCTTTAGGTATTAAGGTGGCAGGCTGTCAGCTGCAGTGCAGCAGGGTTTGGGTTTAAGTTGAAGTTGTTTTTTTTATCATTGCTATATGGAAGTTGCTAGATATTGAGTATGAATTAGATTTGTGTATTGAAGCTGGTGGAGGGCTGGAGGAAGTCATATTGTGTGCATGATGTATGGGGAATGTTGGTTTAGGTATAACCTGTTGATCACTGTAATATTGGGACTGGATGTTGTTGCGAGGGAAGGGGGCGGAAACATTGGATAGGGTACAGAGGTCTTAGTAAGGAGACCATGCTTTCTATGAAGTAGCTACTGCATAAGGTAGAGATTTCTTTTGAAGAGCTATTATGAGAGGGGCTGGTTCCATATTTGAGCCAAGATGTAACAGGTTATGTACTGATCTCCAGAATGTTTGTTGGGGTCATTTTTGTGTTGCAGATGTAGATGGCTCTAATATATATGCATATATATATATATATATATATATATATATATATATATATATATATATATATTTTTTTTTTTTTTTTTTTTTTTTTGTCTAGGTTAACTTGTTGCTGTTACTCATATTGTACAATTATCTATAGAGTTGATGATTATAAGAATTTTTATGTTTGAGCCATTCCTTCCAAGCTTTGTCTCTGTTAGACATTGTAGTTTTGTCTGGAAAGTGAGCCGTGTGTCCATGGTTAATGTTAAATATTTTCTGAACAAAATTAATTATAAACTGTGAAATTCTAATATCTAGTATTAGAGATTCACTGTAATTTTCAGTGATTTCTAAAAAAAAAAATCAAATGTTTTATGAGGGATGGACAGGGTAAAAATATGAGAGAAAATAAGGGGCGTTCTGCAGAAGTCATGGACAGATGAAAGGTAAGATTAAGTAAAATTAAGCAAAATCAGAGACAATTAAGGATTATGGACTTTGTGCTGCATGTGAAGTTCTTGTGTGACAGTGAAGAAAAGCGACCTTCATGTTTGTTTCCGTTTTAAAGGAATGCAGAAAACCTGGGAGTTTGAAGGCCAGATTAACCAACAAAGTATAACTAACTTTAAAATTGAAAATTAGTTTAAAACATGTAAGTAAAACTGTGCCAGTCTGAAAATCTTCTCTGTGTACACCTTTCTCCCTCTCGCTGCTAGGTAATTGACACTGCTGTCCCCAACATGATGTTGTAGTTCTACAGACTAATGGGTAGGGGTGGTAAATGTTATGGCTATGGAAGGCACATTCTGGAAGAGGTTTTCCTTAAAAAGAAAAATGAAAATGCAAACTTAAATGTCAGAATGTCAACCAAGGTATGCAACTACCAAGGAAATGCATTTTGAGAACAGATAGGCTACTTTAACTTTGATCATTTGCACATGATCTTTAAATGCTTTCTGTTTATCGATGGAGTCTTTATTGAATTCAGATAAATTTCATGATATTTTAAGTTGGTGAGTGGTATTTCTATGGGTTTAGGCTGGGAGGTGGTCAATTAGAGAGTTTGAGTAGGTTCTAGTGGTTGTATATTTACTAGGGTCAGAGACCAGTATCAAGTCTATAATTGTACCTTTACTGTCGGTATTATTAAATTGAGTAGATGGTTTAATAAATTGTGTATAATCACAAAGGTTTATACTAGCTGAGGGAAAGTCTGTCATGTAAGGTATTACCTGTTAATGTTTACATCTCCCAGTACTGTATTTCATAGATATGCTATTAGATGTTGAAGGAGAGGATTTTTTGTGGCATATTATTACCAACTGGGGCGTAGATTATAACAATACATAGGGGTTTTAGCTGGGAAGCTTTAGCAGTGGTATAAGTATTTCTACATTCTGGGATTTAATGATGATATATGAATTGGAAGGGAAATTGTACAGACTTGGATAAATTATGGCTATCCCACCTGCTTCCTTGTGGGTATTTTCAGCTCTGATAATAATACAGCCTGCTCGGACTAGTTTTCTAATTTCACAGATGACTGGAAATTGGGAACCATCATTGATCACCTTCACAGGAAACCAACATTCTACAAGAAGGTCTAACTCAAACATATGGCTGGTGTGAAAGCCATGGATTAAAACTCAATGCAAAGAAGTGCATTATAGTGCTCTTTGGGAAAGTGCCCACCCAAGCTAATTACTTCTTCGATAAAGCACCCCTAAGCAATGACCCGATACTTAAGTATCTGCGAACATATGCAGACAGTAATCTGGTGTTTGACCAACATGTAGCCAGAAAATCATTCTGTGTCATCCAACTCATAAGCAAGAGTATGGCATTCAGGTCCAAGGAACTTATAGTGCCACCCTTATCAGACCCAACATTGAGTACAATGTCTCTTTTGGCATGTATCTAGCAAGGCACTTGCAACAATTGGAATGCCTCAAGGCACTGTTGAATAAACCTTTGTTTGCATCAAATGCATTAGTAGGTTCATTTTCTTGTGGAAAATGCAAAGTTTGTCATAAAATTAGGAGCATTTCAGGAGGTTTAATAAACAATATAATATGTTTAAGCAAGGACAGGTTTACTTGTAATTCATGTGGAGTAGTGTATGCCATTGGATGTGGATGTGAAAAAATAAAATGGTACATAGGGCAAACCAAAAAGGCTGTTAAGGTTAGAATTCTAGAACATTTGGGTGATATTCGAAATAAAAACTTTAGGAGCCCTGTGGCAGAGCATTTTTGTACAGTACATAGGGGTGATGACTCTACATTTTTCTTTAGTGTTTTGGCTAGACCTTTTCAAGTCAAAAGTAGTGAGTTGAAGCAAAAATTGAATGTGCTTGAAAGTAGAATGATTTTAAATTATGGCACTTTGACGCCCAAAGGGTTACATTTAGAGGTAGATTATGTTTATATTTATATTTATGTATGTTTTCTAGTTGCTTATGTTTATACTATCAACTGTTTAAAGTGTTAAGAAATGTTCTAATTTGTTATGAAATGTTGTGGTATGACTATGAGAACAGTTAAAATAGGAAAATGTATCTATTAAATATGCATGGGTCACTTTAGGGGGTCATAGGCAATGGAAAATATTTATATATAATGTTTATATGCAATGCTGATATATATATATATATATATATATATATATATATATATATATATATATAATTATATTACATTTTTAGAGTATTAAGCAATTTGGTAGTTAATTGATTAATTAATTGATGGTCTCACCTGATATAAAAGTAGGATGTGTTTGAGTGTATGTATCCTTGAAGGCGAGAAGCCGAGGTACCAGATGAAATTATTGTGAAGTAAAGATAGTGTTAACAATTGGAATGCCCTCAGAGGTTCCTCACCAGGAGAATCCAGGGTATGATTACCCTGTCCTACACAGATTGCCTTAAAGTCCTATCTCTGTGCTCAATTTCCTACAGGTTACTGAGAGGCGATCTGTGCCTAGCATATAAGGTGTCTTTGGATCCAGCTCTGATAGATCTCTTGCACATCCACAAGACAAACAACACCAGAAAGACTAGATCCCAGGACCTGACCTTTGTCTACAACATTAATAGAACCTGCTGGAGGGACTGATATGTGTCTTAAAGGATCCCTACACTATGGAATAAGTTCTCTATCTATGTGAAGCAGAGTTCATCCCTGACCTTGTTCAAAAGAAATCTTGGTCACTGGATATGAAATTGCAAATTCACCCCTGGCCTGGCCCCCATGTCTCTGATGGACAGAGGTTGACAGTAAGTAAATGAATCCCCAACTAACATGCCCCCTCCACACACACACACACACACACACAGCCCTTAGCTACTTCCTTAGTAACATACCCCACCATACAGGTGTCCAAGGAACTCTGGGATAAAATTGAGTTGAGTTACAAGGCTAGGCTTGCAAAGACCCTGTGGTTGTTAGGCTAGTATGAACCCATGCACCTACAGTTTTAAAAGAAATGTGTTTTTTTTAAACCAAAAAATGAGTGCTGTAGTGCTCTGTGCAGGAAGATATAAACTGTAGGAAATGTTTGTCACATTTTTTAAAAAAAATAAATGTATATGTTTTTTTAATAAACTATGTTAAAGGAGGGCTGGGGCCAGGACATGGATGTGAAACCTGGATGATGGGGTGCATGTCATCCATCTGGCCACCTGGTTGGTGTGCCAGTAGAAGGAATGTTTTTTTTTTCTGTTTTACTGGGTGGTGTTTGTAGAGCCAACTGTGATTTTTTTTTCTTCTTCACTTGGATCCCTGGTTCTTAGCACCAGCCCAGGGTACTAACTAAACCAGATACACTTCTGGCACTTATATATACCAGTCTTGAGACTATCTGCAAGGAAAGGGTGAATTCCTACTCTCCACTGTACAGTAAACTTCCTCAATGTAATGCTGGCATTCTGCAATCATATGACTATTCATTGTCTTGTGCTAATTTTAAACATATTCAATTTAATGAATATTCCACCAGGTCAGTTACAACTCAGACTTAGACAAGAGGCAAGTGCAAACAGGTAGGCCATAGGCCATCAGAAATAAAATACAAGACGTGGACCAAGTCAGTATAAAACAGGGATCAGATAAAAACTAAAATTACTTCAAATGTAAATGCAGTTAAATCAAGTTTGGGAAAGAAACACCTAACACATTTTCATGCATATAGCCATCTTGCATAACTTTTAAAAGAGCGTGTATGAATAGTTATGCAGTGAAATGTAATTCTATGCAAACATGTAACCCATATGTAATGCTTGCTGCATATTTGCAAAATCTTGTGCACCATGTAACCCACTAATGAAATAAATATATAATATAAAAGTGAGAAATGTCTGACTGATATATTCATTAAATAAAATCAATGATCTCAATAATAAAAGAAAGACAAGGATGGCCCACTGTTCAAACATGCACACACACACACACACACCTCCCCCCCTCTGGAGTGGTCTTTGAAACATAAAGGTTTACCTCAATTAAAAACCTTTTGAGATAAGGTGTCTTTATCTCACTAAGCCTTTCTGATTACCATGGAACGTTTGCTATATAGTTATTGAATGAAACATATTACTTTGATAAAGGAAAAAATGATAACAAATGGAGATTTTAATATAGACATTTAATATGATAACTGACATTATACAATAACTGTTATTTGCTATTTAAAAATGAGCAAGCTGATTGCACAGTCCAACCAGTGAGCCCATTGTAACTCCAGCATATACCTCCTCTTCTTCTTCTCTTTCGGCTGTTCCCGTTAGGGGTTGCCACAGCTGATCATCTGTTTCCATTTCTTCCTGTCCTCAGCATATTGCTCTGTCACACCAACCACCTGCATGTCCTCTCTCACCACATCCATAAACCTTATCTTAGGCCTTCCTCTTACCTGGCAGCTCCATCCTTAGCATCTTTTTCCCAATATACCCAGCTTCCCTCCTCAGCAGATGTCCAAACCAGCGCAATCTGCTTCTCTGACTTTGTCTCCAAACCGTCCAGTCTGAGCTGACCCTCTAATATACTGATTCGTAATCTTGTCCATCCTTGTCACACCCAGTGCAAATCTTAACATCTTTAACTCTGCCACTTCCAGCCCTGACACCTGCCTTTTTGTTAATGCCACCATCTCCAACCCATACAACATAGCTGGTCTCACTACCCTCTTGTAGACCTTCCCTTTCACTCTTACTGGTACTCGTCTGTCACAAATCACTCCTGACACTCTTCTCCACCCACTCCATCCTGCCTGTACTCTCTTCTTCACCTCTCTTCCACACTCACCATTACTCTGAACTGTTGATCCCATGTACTTTAACTTATCCACCTTCGCCAACTCTACTCCCTGCATCCTCACCATTCATCTATCCTCCCTCTCATTCACACACACATATTCTGTCTTAGTCCTGTTGACCTTCATTCTTCTCCTCTTTAGAGTATATCTCCACCTCTCCAGGGTCTCCTCAACCTGGTACCTACTCTCCCTACAGATCACAATGTCATCTGCAAACATCGTAGTCCATGGGGCCTCCTGTCTGATCTCGTCTGTCAACCTGTCCATCACCATTGCAAATAAGAAAGGGCTCAGAGCTTATCCTTGATGTAATCCCACCTCCACCTTAAACACATCTGTCACTCCCACTGCAGACTTCACCACTGTCACACTACCTTTGTACATATCCTGTACCACTCTTACATAGTTCTCTGCCACTCCTGGCTTCCTCATTAAATACCACAGCTCCTCTCTAATCACCCTATCATATGCTTTCTCCAAGTCCACAAAGACACAATGCAACTCCTTCTGACCTTCTCTATATTTCTCCATCAACACTCTCAGAGCAAACATCGCATCTGTAGTGCTCCTTCCTTGCATGAAACCATACTGTTGATCATTAATCATCACCTCCCTTCTTAACCTAGCTTCCACCAGTTCAATCACTAAAGTACCATTGAGCAGCCAGACTCTCTGCTGTCATATGCTGAGAAGACAGAGCAAAATATGAAAGAAATCAGGTACATTCTACAAAACTAAGGAAACAGAAACGTACTTGATTTTCCTTCTATTTCTACACTATCCCTCACAAAATCTTGGCAGAGTTAAATAAAAAACATAACAAAAAATAGCAACATAGCTTCTCTTCTTCATTGCTTTACCTGTACTGCAAGACACAAATTCCATATGCATAAGCAGTGTATTAGTAAACAAGGAAGAATGAGGACAAACACAACAGCATCCTTATACAAAGGCATTATTTAAGAAAGGTAAGCAACTTCTTTCTTAAATTATGTCATTATTTAATAATAATAATCCAGTCCTGCTTGTAGGCATATCAGGATTTACCCATATATGGCTTTGTTTAATCACTCGGGCTTCTCCATCATGATCAAACCACACCATCTGTGGGTAAATTCTGATATACCCACACAGTTGTGGATTATTGCTTAATTATTAAGAAGAAACTTAAAGTGCTATATCTCAATAACTATATGTAATAGATAAGAACATTCTGTATGGGTTCAGTATTGCTACATTACCACACAGCGCTGATATAATAATGTTACATACAAACAATGATCGGTTAAAGAAGGATACTTTTGTAATGTTATGAAGAAAAAAGTGGAACTGTAACAGCAAGGCAGCCACCAAAAGATGGTATAGCTGTGATTAAATTAAGGACTGAGCCACAGGGTAGAATGGATGCATTTTATAATAATATATTTCTGAGATTGAGACAATGAGAGTGGAAGAGGTTAAACAAATAATGATTCATGTTAATAGAACTTCTGCAAGTTACAGTTCATTAAAAAATACTTGCTGAAGGCCACTTTCTGCAAACACTGAACTAAGTTTGCTACCTTACATCTCCCTCATAGTACAGGAGGACGCCATCACCCCTGGACTTTTATAAATGTAAACATAGACATATGACACTGGGTTAAGGAGTAAACTCAATTACTTCTGAAAGTGGCTTTCAGCAAATTTGCTTCATAGAATCAGCACTCACTAAAAGAATACTTAATATCTTGACTGACACTGAATACTAATGAGTGTACATTAACAAAGTAAAACTTGAAATTATCATTAATGGTATATATTTAGGATTCCCTGCCCTGAATAAGGGTACATGGAGAAAATTGTTTGTGTGATAATTTGAGCAGAAATATGCAGCTTATAGCAGTGAAAGTGGGTGCTTAAAAGTGGCGAGTGCTTATTGTCTGCGCAATATAGCCAGAATTAGAGAACAACATAGACTTGTGTTCAGGTGTTAAGGATTCATGAACCATTTTCACAGTACATCACCACAACATACCAATGTCTAGCTGCTGCCCTTCAATGGATTTTTTTAGTAGCCAGTGCCCTAGGCAGATGAATGGCAGTGATGGTGTAGCAAATCTTTTTTATCCCTATTTGATACAGCTCTTATTTCAAGTGAAGCTTTGAACTCCTTTGTATATGTACTTGGAGAAGGGGCAAACTGCAGATATGTCCTTATTTGCCATCAATTAGGTTATCTGGGCATCTTCTACAAGAGTTCATTGATTTCTTCACTGATCAAATGGAAGGAAATTCAAACTGGTTCTTATTAGGTGATTTCAGTATCTTGTGCTGATGATTAATCCATCATTCATTCAGATTATGAGAAGATTAGGTTTTTATTTGGGCTACTTTTGCTGCAGTACATACTACAGAACATTCTTGACCTAGTGCTCCAGCTTTTTGCAATTGCATAAGATCTGGAAGTGGAGTCAGACTTATGGTCTGATTGTGATCTGATCAACTTCTGTATGGCTGATTGTGATCTGATCCATTTCTGTATGGGACTCTTAACTATTTAAATTACCTAATATTGGGCCCAGCCATTTCTGGTAATTGCTACCGGATGCCCATTCTGGATCAGCTTCTGTTTGCATGTAGTTGAAGATAGAACTTTAAATGTTAATGCCTAAATACAAGTATTGATAATTAATAGTTTGCTAAAGCAAACATAATTATTTTTAGAGAAGGAATGTGATATACTGAGTGGTTTACTATTGTCTTTCAGTAAAACATAGAGAAAGCTGTGTTAAGTGGAAGTAAATATATATATTTTAATAGTTAATCAAAATTGTGGTTGTTGGTTCAAGTAAATGCTATAACATACAAAATGTGAACTCTACAGAATCCACATCTATTTTCAGGATAATGTAGCATAACTTAAAATGTGAAATTGGTTTGTCATATCTGCAGTGCTTAAAGCCAGAGGTATAGCTAGGACAAGGCAAAGTGTGTGCTTACCCCAGATGCAAGATGTTAGGGAACATTATTAGCAGATGCTTATCCAGTAGTAGTGCAGTGCTGGCATTCAGAGATGAATGGCAACACTATAGAGTGGTCAGCAAGTTTGAAGTATTTCGGTGTTTTGTGTGTGGTATTGTTGCTTCTAATTTGTGGTCCTTAACTTATTGATGGGGAAGTCAAATCAGAGAAATGCACAGGGTGCCAGAAAAAAATAGTTATGGCTCTACTTAAGGCTAAATGCTTATCAAAATGTCATTCCCTGTCAAAAGAATACATTACCTTAAATGGATGCCTTAGAGATATGTGATTATAAAAACAGGATACTACATTCAAATTGAAGAATAATGGAAAATATTGTTTGGGACTGGTTTAGACAGACCGAAATTAGCAAGTCACTACCTTGCTTCTGGAGCAAGCACAAGGAAACTGTATTCCTGAACTAGTAATCATGTTAGAATCTGCTTCTGAAATTTTTTAGACTTTTAGAATTTAGTAGATCTTTCAGCTATTAGTAGTGATACATCCATTTAAATGGTTGGTCAAAATTTTTCCTTGTGATATTTGTCTGTTTTAATGTGCATGATAAGGCAACAGTCTGGGTAGGTAAGAGTCTCCTTTCCCTCACTGTTGTGCAGCTTCAGAGTTAGTATGTTTAACTATGCAGGGATGTGAGTACAGTGATGCTGGTGTTTATATTTCAATAGAGTATGAATTGATGATTTGGGTACAGTACACATTATGCTCTGAATGGTTCTGTGATGATGTGATGTAATGCCAGCATAGCTATCTGGAGTTTTGTAAAGAATGTTATGTCATTTGTATGTCAAACTGATTTGTACAGCTGCTTGTGTTAAAAATGTATCAACAGTGGCTCCTGCTGGAGAGAAAAGAAATATACCTGTATGTCAGACTGTATTGTAACTGTTGAAATGAATATATTGTAATGGAGGATACTGGAAGAGAAGAGGTTAATCTCAGTCCAGCAAACTTTAAAGAAATTGTGTAAAATTAAATTAACTGGTTTAGGCCACAAAGATTGTATCCTATAGTTCTGACTACAACTAGAGACAAAATGCCTGTGAGAAGCCTGGCTTAGTAGCTCTATAGGAAGAATGGAAGTGTTAAAATTGTTTTACAGCTTTTAGATGCTGTAACACACCTTAGCAAAGCTCTATGTGTATGTATTATGAGACATATGTGCTAGATTCTGGTTCAGTTTCTAATAAAGGGGGTAGTGTGGGAACCAGAGTCAGATGACCGGATGTAATTTCATTCTGTGGCCAGCAGTGAAATGATATTTAGATGTTAGTGAGAGATGTCACTTAGCTCTCAGCAGTCTGTTTGTGAACCCTGACAAAGAAGGACCACTCACCCACTTCATTTTGCTTTGCTCTAGTAAGTAACTTCACTAGGGAACAGTAATTATTTAGATTAGTCAGGAAAATATAGTGGGATTAGTTAAATATTATTTTTCTGTATCTGTGTGAACCTTTCCATCTGTGTTATTTTTAATATTTCCTGTGATTGAAACTCTGGTATTTATTGTAAATAGATATTTAGTCATTGTATGTTCTTTTATTTTGAAATATATTTAAACTTTTCATTGTGGCTGGTCTTTTAGAGGATACTTTAACCTTTGAGAGTACTTATATTTAGTTGGTGATATTTAGTTGGTGACACTGTGACCGCTCCTGAAAGCCTTTCTCTTTGGTCAACATTGCCATTGTTGTTAATATTAATTTCACTCGGTATAGTTGGGTACCCTGGCAAGAGCCTTAGAGCAGCTGGCTTTGTGAGTGTTCTTGTGGCAGTGTATCTACCTTATAGCCTCAGTATAGCTGGTAAATCTGTGACAGCTTTTCCCAGGTGTGTGTGTGTGTGTGTGTGTGTGTGTGTGTGTGTGTGTGTGTGTGAAAACCAAAGTCCGAGAGTGTGTGTGTGTGTGTGTGTGTGTGTGTGTGTGTGTGTGTGTGTGTGTGTGTGTGTGTGTGTGTGTGTGTGTCAGCTACTTTGAACAGGGACACTGAGAGCACTGATTTCACAGAGAGGGTGATGAGGACATGGCTTGGAATACCTTGCTACGGACTTAACTCTATAGCAGTGTCAGTGGTGAGTCTTATTTGTGTCCTGGAGAGAGAGAGGGAAACCCAGCCCCAGGTCTGGAGTGTGTTGTCTGTGTGCCCTTAAGGGAAATTGTGATTTTTGCAGAGAGCTGCATCAGGCAATACTGTGTGCATCTATTTTTGTTCCAAGTGAACGTCTATCACTAGTGTCAGTGGTGAGGACTGAGGCTCCTTTATTACTGGCCTAGAGGAAGGACATCACAGGTTCATTAATTTTCTAGTAGAGATGCCTACTGTATCATGCTTTGTGGTTCCAAATGTATTATTTATCAGCATATTTTACTGCCACTATTTCAGTCATCTTCACTTCATAACAAATTCATGTTCATAATGGTGATATTCACATACATTAATTCTGATGTATTTGGTTTGGATAGTTTTTACTTATGTATTGAAAGCATCTTTTTTGGGCTCAGCAGTTGATCCAACATTTTTGGAGGCTTTATTTTCTTCTAAAATTTTCATGTTACTTTCTACTAATGTTATTTTTTCTTTTCAGTATGAGATGATACCACTATTTACAGATGGTTTAATTGTGAGTGATGCAGAAGGACATACTAAATGAGGTAGCAAAATGCATATTTAAGTTGTATTGCAGCATTTCATTAGGTACACTTGAGTTCCTGTTGTTTTAGATGGTAATGCTGTATTCACTGTATTCACTGTATATAATATCTTAATAGAACCAGCATCACACCAGCCAGTTCACAATCACTCTTAAATGACAGCTTAAGTGCATCTATTTTCATAAACCATATGTTTGAGATACTCATGTTTTAAGCAGCTATAACCCTCTTGTACTGGGGTATTGCTCCCTGCACTTCCGTGCTAGGGTGTTGCCCAACCCCTGCCCCCTTACTTTAGTGTTCACGCTTTGTGTTTTCTGCAACTTGGAGAGAAGACTCATTGACAGACAGTCTAATACTTTTGATCCTCTTTCTTTGAATTATAATGTTCTTGTACCACCCATAGCTCACTAATAAACAAACATATATATAAACTACAGAAAAGGAAGCAAAAATATCAGCATACAAAAACTTTAGCAATGATGTCTGACAGCTATGACTTGAGTACTGCAGTATGTGTAAGTTAAAGAGGCTTTATATTATCCTTCCTATGTAGCTGTAGCAAGTCTTTGATGGGTATAGTTCATACATCATTTGACTTGGACATTATTTCACTTCCATGGTAATATATTTCCTAACTCATACTGTTGTGAGTGTTCTGTGCCGGTACTACCTTCTGAAATGGTTTCCTGTAGTTCTGCTAACATGATTTGGTTTATATATCAGTCAGCAATCATGAATGGGTACTTCTATCCAATCTTGCATCACATTGATAATGCGTATACTGTTCCTTCATGGTCACATGACAGTGTATTGCTATTAATCTGTAGTTATATTTATGCAATGTTTGCAGCTCTCCTCCTTTCTAATGGCATGTTAGATGTCTATTTTAAAGCATTTTGTTTGTTGTCTACTCTTTATATTTTTGCAGCTGAGAAACTGTGTACCAGATCGCATTTGGAATCATTTCATTTTGAATATGTCAGTTTGTCATGTGCCTTTTTTCAACAGAAGTTTGTACAGTTTAATTGTACAACTGTCTAGGAGTTGATGTGTTGGGGAATGTTCTTTCCCCTAACACACAGCAAACTTGAAGTTCCATTGTTTAGGGGGATCAGAGGGAATGACCTCTACTTGGAGATGTGAGGGACTTTGGCCCCGACATATTACACATATTTAACATTTCAAACAAGTGTTGTTTCAGAAAATGCTGCTTCAAGCATTTTTGTACTGTGAAACAGAATTCATGCATGCCAGAGACCAAACATGGTAGTCAAGGCAAGCACATCGAAACACCCCAGACGTACTAAAATTCAAACAACTACGTAACCAAGTAAAAAAGCTAGTCAACACAGATAAAAAGAACACTACCTAAAACTTCAGTCTAACCACAAGCAGAACCCAAAGACATTCTGGAACTCCATTACCTCAATATTTAACCCAGGCAAAAAAAAAAAAAACCCTGCCCTCACCCTGACCAGTCTCCCAAAGAAATACCCTCCCTTTTTAATAGCTTCTTTATCAACTCCATAGCAGACATTACTTCAAAATTTTCCCACCTAGAATTCACCACATGCCACACGCCCACCTCTAGCACACCTCTCACTCCCTCTCCTCTTTTCACACCCAACACCTACAAAAGCCCAATACCTACCCCTTTCCACCTTTTCTCTGAAACCTATCCCATTTACAACCATAAAAAACATTTCTACTAATGCCAAACCTTGCTCCAGTATCCCTGATGGCATACCTTCAGAATACCTCAAAATCACTGCTGAAAGTATCACTTACCCCATAAGCATACTGATCAATAGATCCACCCTTGAATCCCATGTCCCCAAAATCTGGAAAAAGGCCTTCATTCTCCCTCACCACATAGGCAGCAATAACACTGGCATTGCTATTCTTTCTCCAGTCCCTAAAATACTAGAAAAATGCATCAGTATTCAACTGCTCCACCATCTTCTTCACAACTAAATATTTTCACCCTCACAGCACAGTTTCAGACCCAGTCATAGTGCTTACAACTGCCCTTCTCTCCTCTATGGACACAGTCAACAGAGCCTGCAATGCTGGCAAAATCAGTTCCACCCTCTTCCTTGACTTTTCCAAAACATTCAACACTGTCTGTTTCTCACCCTTTATTACCCAACTATCTAAGATCGGACTTTCTCCATCCACTCTAAAATGGTTCTCTAGTTACGTAAAAGAAAGACAACAGGCTGTCAGATGGCATAACACTTTCTATTCTTTCCTCAACACCCCCACTGGATTTCCCCAAGGCTCCATAGTTGGACCACTCCTATTTAACATTTTCATAAACAATTTCCATTCATCTCTAACTCAAAATGTTGTCATTCAGTATGCAGATGACTCTACTATTGTCTGCTCTGCCAACTCTATCTCTGATCTACTCCAACTAACCCAAAAGGCCTTTTCCTCCACCTAGCCCTGACCCAAATACAACCAAAATCATACTATTCACCCCTAAAAAATCAACCCCCTTAAATAAGTCTGATTTCACCATCTATTTCCATAGTAAGTCTATAATCAAAGTCGTCACCCACACAAAACTCCTTGGAGTCACTATTGACGATCACATGAAGTTCGAACTGCATATACAACACAACATTCACAAAACACTTCTTAAACTTGGAATCTTTTATAGACAAAAATACTCCCTAATTCCAACTGCAAAAATAATCCTTGCCTCAACCTACCTATTATCATCTCTCATCTACGTTGCCCTTCTATTTACCAATATTCAAAGTTCTACTAAATCCAAACTTGAGACATGCTACAATAAATTGCCAAATTCACAACAAACTCTCAATACTCCACCCATCACTGCTGTGCTCTTAAATGGCTAGAACGTCAAAATTATCTCTCCTGCTTGCAAGCCAAAAAAAATATTGGAAAAATACTTTACAGCCATTCAACTGCATACTCATGGAACAATTTTCCATTGTCCCTTTGCTCCACTACCAAAAGTGGTGAATTCAAAAAGCAAGAAAAAATTAATTTCCAACATGCATGGATATGTACTTGTCAGGAAATTGCCTAATGAATTTTAGCATATCTGCCTGGTATCTACCTAAATTGTCTACATATATTACTCTCTCTGCAGTTAGTACCTATACTATTAAATACATTTTTGTTGTACTATGCCATAATGTTCTGAATTTTTTTTTATTCTAGGCATTGCTACTTGCCTTGTAAATAACTTAATGCTAACCAAATTTCTCATACATATTGTCACTTCATTCTCAAAATACTGTACGTTTGCCTTGTATATATTCATATTGTATATTTCTCTCTGTTTTTGTACTGTTAAGTGTCTTACAACTTGAATTGTTAGGTTTTTATTTTTTAATTACTTTCCTAGAGCTTTTCTCCCAGGGTCTCCAGTGAAAAAGGTCTCTCTGTGCCCAGTCGAACTAACCAGGTTAACAAATGGAAAAATAAATAAATAAATAAAACAGTTATGTACTGCTCACAAAATAATCTTCCTATCCTGACCTGAGCTCAACTTTCATCTACTACTACCCAAACAGACCCCTAAGATCAGGAGAACAGAAGCTCTTGCAGGTTCACAAATCTGACTTCCCACCCGGCCAGCTTCTTTATTCTTGCTCAGTAGTTAAAAACTGGAACACTCTGCCCCTATCCATTAGAACAATTCAAAACCCCCTACCTCTTTCAAGATTTGCCTTCACAACCACCTATCCTCAAACTGGAAGTGTACCTGCTCCAAGTCCGCTAGAAAGTGTACATCTATTTCTTATCAAGTATAATTTTTTCTTTTTTCTTCTCTTCCTTGTGTGAGAGAATATTTCAGTAGATAGACGGATAATATTACTGTAAATAGAGTTTATAAGGACCGTATATTATGTGAATCTTTAATCAATTTCGTTGTTCAGATTATACTACTGTAAATTTCCCCCATATTTGGTACATACTTATTGTTTATATTCGTTCTATCGATTTTTTTTCTTTTTGTATTGCAGACTTGTTTTGTATAGACTCATTCTTGTATTCATGTATTCAGTTTTGTAATGCAGAATGTTAATTTCTTGTACTGTGGAGCTTTTCTCTCCAGGTCTTCAGTGAAAATGAGTTTTCTATGGTCCAGTGGACTATCCCAGTAAACAAAATGCAAATAAATAAATAAATTCAGTGAAATGATGTTTGATTTAATGACATGACACTATTGCATATTATATGTGGGTTATTATCTCTGTGTCTTGTTTACTTATTCACCATTTGCCATTGTAGGCTTGTATGTGCTGCCTGAATTCTAACTTCACAGTAGTTTTCAGCACACATACTTGCAAATGGCATTTTATGGATTTGTCTACATTTTTTTCTCACAATTCCTTGTTTACATCATTCCCACTGTAGAACACTGCCATTTCCCTATTACTCTGCATTGCTAACCACTGTTATTACTGCATTTCATTGACCTCCGTTACGGTTAATAGGCTCCAAGATCCTCTCATTCTGATGTTTTCCGAGTCTGGGAGTCATGACTGGCACATTACCGCTTTGCCCATGACTGGATGTTGCTAATACTTTCCATTACCATGTGTAGCAGTGTACTGGGCTGCATCAGCTTCATACTATCTACTACATGTATTTTTCTCACTTTTTGTTCACCTTTTCCGACAGTAGCATACAAAAGCATTACACTTACTGATACTCACATTAATTCTCCAGTTTTGGGTTCTCAATTATTTCTATGCACTCCTTATGCAGTAACTTTAACTCTACAGTGAGCTTGTTTCAGGGCAACATTCAGGATAGGTAGTTTTAGCCAACATTTCCAGAGAGCACTGTATATTTCCTCATCCTTCCATTTTCAAGTTCTCCAACATTACATTTAGTGAAGAATAACTTACTGAATACTAGTCACCAAACAATTCTGGCCACTGAAAGTTGTCTGAGCTGGAAAAAATGCACATGACTCCATTCCATACTGGGGGAGACTGCCACAGCTGCATACAAATCAACTCTGAAGTCCTAGAAACTTAGCAAAAGTTGTTTCCTTGGTGGTTGCCTGTGAGATTTAATTTGTCAGATCTTTCTGAGAACAATCATGCTTCATTCTGTTACACTCTGTCACACATACCACTGTGTTCCTTTAAATAAATGTGTGCTGTGTGTGTGTGTGTGTGTGTGTGTGTGTGTGTGTGTGTGTGTGTGTGTGTGTGTGTGTGTGTGTGTGTGTGTGTGTGTGTGTGTGTGTGTGCGCGCGCGTGCGTGCTATACTGGCATAACAGAATTGTTCTCTGCTCAGAAAAATCTTGTCTTAATATATACCTTTCAGAAATGTATATCAAAACTGATAATGGAGTTATTGCACTATTGCCAAGTGTTTTCTTTAGATAAGTAATTGAATTGAGTAAATTAGTTGAATAAGAATTAGCAGATATGTTAAAAATAATCAGTTGTGTCCTTGTTAAATAAAATGTTGGCTTGCTTTGTTTTCAGTTTTTGCAGGCCAGAAGATCATTTAAAACCTGACCAAAAATACATTTGCATTACTCTGCTCTCATTCACTAAAGTCAAAACCCAACTCATAGATCAGGTTTTGAGGAAGATGCTCCTTTTAATCAGATGTATCAGTGAGAAACATTTTTAAGTCTGAATGCTCAACTAACCCTTTTTGAAAGCCAGATATGCTACATGTTAATTTAAAAGAAGATACTTGCATGACCACAAAAAAATTTGCAGACCTCAGGTGCATCCATTTAATTGGTTAGAGGATGCTTGCAAGATTAAAAAATACTCGCCTAGCATTCTGTTGAATTTATTGTAGTAGTTAGTGTAACATGCTCAACCAAGTACAACAAAAAGGCCTCAGTATTGAGTTTTAAGGTTCAACTAAATAACTTTTGTATGATAGTTGATTGAGAACAAGGTAAAAGTGAGAATGACACTATCCCAAGCAACCCCCCACAAAAAATGGAAATGAGCTTATGCGTCTCATGAATAGCAAATTGCTTCTATTTTCTAACTACCTGATTGGTGCAGATCTAGGTAATATAACTGACTGATTGCTCATTCACTGACGTACAGAGATTATAACTAATTCTAATGTAGAAAAGATAACTTTCTTTCTGAAGTGTTTTTGTTTCTCATTCTTGTTGACCATAAAGTCTCTTCCATCTACTCACCTATTCATTTGCAATGACGTCTCAACTCACTCTCCAAGGCAATTTTGACTAACACTGCCAATACCCTCCATAGCTGGGTACTGTGGAGAACATTGAGTGGTAGACAGGCCCTTATTCAGGCAGACATGATACGTAGGTGCTTTTCCCTGATCTTTGTGTTGGTCCCCACATTAGCTTTATGTCTACAAACTCCAAAAAGACCATTCTCAAGGTATGCACATGCTCCCATGAGCTATTGTGCTGTGAACATCCTGGTGGGTGCAGATGCCTTGGCCTGTTTTGATGCAAGCTGAGATACCTGTTTCTGCCATGAACTAGTAATGCAGCTGATTAAGATGCATTCCTGTTCAGGTAAACCAGCATCAGGTATTCAGTCATATTTTCCTCATGTGCTTGTCCTGTACTTGTTTCACAC
This sequence comes from Protopterus annectens, assembly GCF_019279795.1. Classification (NCBI taxonomy): domain Eukaryota; kingdom Metazoa; phylum Chordata; order Ceratodontiformes; family Protopteridae; genus Protopterus; species Protopterus annectens. The sequence continues at coordinate 150,609,080 of NC_056743.1, read as the reverse complement.
ATCAGTGATAAATCACATCTGTCTACACCAAAGAGCCAGTGGCATCACCCTGAATGAATCTGAAAAACAAAATAATTTGTTTAATTTTGTTGTATAGATCACAGCTGTAATAAAATGCCGGGATGTAAACTCCAGTCTTTTCAGTGTTTTTGACAGTTTTTTTTTTTTTCGAGACAATGCAGAATGATGGTTAATGTATATATTAGAAGTTATAAACTGGTAAATATAGTGTCTCTCATTGATTTAGTCCTGTCATACTGGAGAACTCCACTTTAGAGTCCAGTTTTATTTTATTTTTTTTCATCACCTTTATATAATCACTTGCGACATAGGCAAATTTACATTTATGTAAAAATAATCAAACCATATTAACAAGTTCACATTTTCAAACCATATAGAATATATAACTATATATGTGATGTATAATCTAAGCAACCTTACATAACTTATTCAATTTCTGCCTTCTATTTAACATCATTCCACCTCCAAATCACTTTTCTGCATGTATTGTTCTCACATTTTCCATTTTTCTATGTAATTTAATCCTACCCTTTTCTAAAGATCGAACTTCCTCTTCTTTCATCTCTCTTACATTATTCACTAATTCAAGTAAAGTTGATTTAGATTTTGATTTCAATCTTCTAGTAGTTGCTTTTTTGGCAGCCACTAGAACTAAACTTAATGCCTTACTCTCTCTAGGCAGTTCAGATCCTGTATCCCAGCTCATTTACTTAGTTACACTCATTTGCTCACCCAGTATTCCTGATGGAGTAGTCTGTAGGGAGTTTTTAAAGTCTGTCACATCATTACACTCCCAAAACATATGTTCCCATTTACCTCTTTCTTCCACATCACACCTTTAACATTTGCCATTTACCTGAGAAAATTTTTTTTTGAGTCTGCTTGGGGTATAAAAGTATCTATGCAAACACTTCCAGGCAAAAATCCAAAATCTTCTAGACTTTGTGGTGCATTTGGGAGTAATATATATATATATGTCCTTCCATTGTTTATTTGTGAAGTCCATATCTAATATCCCAATTTTCTCTAACCACTTCTGATGCATTCCTATAGTTATTGTGCAATAATTTATATGCCGTACTAATAATACCTTTTTAACAGCCACTTCTGTTCTAGATTCAATTAAAAACTCAACCAGTGCAAGCCTTTCCTTTAGGGGTCCCCTATCCCTTTCTCTTTGTCTATATGCTGATATCAGTCCCTGATATGGAAGGCAATCACTAGCCTGCAATCAAAATGTCTTCTTAGCCTTTTCCCATTCTATTACTTTTCCTTCCCTAATTATTTGTTCCCAATACTTTGGTTCCTTTGACAGCTTCCTCCTGTAAATTCCAGCTCTCAAATTAGAGTCCAGTTTTAAGAAGCTGGAATGTGTTTAGTGATAGGAAATGACACAAGGTGCAATTATTTATTTTTAAAATGACAAAAAAATTATTTTGAGTTTTATTACAAGCAACTACACACATGCACAAACAGACAAGAGACATACAAACACATGCGTGCATTCAGACCCACACACCCACATACGCACACTCTCTGACCAGATGATATTTCAGTCCTTGTTAAACAAATGACACATTGCATTTGCTACTTATTTTCAGCACTGATCTCAAGACATTTCTCTCAGTTAATTTTCACTCCCAGTGGAGTGGAATGTGTGGGAGTCAGACATGGGCTGATCTGTAACGTATTTATGACTTATGGTCTTAACCTGAGAAGTACTACTGACATTCACCAACTAAACATGGATTTAAAGAAATAAACTCTCAGAAAGGAAATGAATTACAATAATAGGCATATTACACTGGAAAGGGTGGAGGGGTAAGCTAAAGCCTTCAAATATCTCAAGGATATCCATATTCCTGAAGAAGGCAATGTGTTTCTCAAGTACATATATGCCAAAGCAGGACAAAGCACTTTGAATGCAGATGAGGAAGGCCTAAATGTAATGCAGAGCTGTCTAAGTGACTGATGGATGCAGAATATACATGGAGTCAAAATTCATTGGAAAATATAGGGATGCAAGAGAGAGTGGTGGTTATGTTTATTTAGTATCAGTGAAACGCTATCTGAAGGTTAGGCTGTGGAATGTTGTGACATTTTGAATGTGTGGTGTATGCTATTTAGTGCGCGACTCAGCCTTTGTTTACAGAAGCTTAGGAAATGGCTTCAATTCACCTTTGCAATTTGATCTCTCATTCTCACTGTGCTGCAGTGAAGTGTCAGCCAGCATACATGCTCAGATAGAGATGCTAATCTGCAAAATTCCTGGCACCATTTTTAATGACCCATTTTAACAAGATTATGTAGTTAATTTAAGAAACAAAAAATTAAAACAACTGCCAAACACGATTATGCTTCATCTCTGGTATTATTTAGGGTTATACACTCTCAGAAAAAGTATTGTATTATAACCTGACCTACTGAATGTGGCACTTTCATGATGCATTGTTTTTGAAGCTGAAATATGCTACTTTGTTTATACCACTCTTGAACCTAAGGGTGTATCATGGCATCACCATACCTGAGCTCTGTAAAGTGATCATGTCCCTGACATACTTATCTAGAGAAATCTCTGCATTTCTATATGAGACCAGTTTGGATTTATAGTTTATTTAGTTAAGAATAATGAACTATTGCACTGAACAGATTATTTTTTAAGTAAATTTCTGAATGCTGATTGACAGATATGTGTATCAATAATCCTGAAACTAATGTAAGAAAAAGGCCTTCCCATGCACGCGTGAAACAAACACACACACACACACACACACACACACACACGGTTCTACCTGACTTGCAGAACATCGACAATGCAGAAGACCGACACGACGGATGACAACACCAACGCCGAGGATGCGATTTTGGTGTGCTTGTGTTGTGTGTGGTTTGTGGAATGGGGATGTGTTTTGTTTTGTATGGTACCGTCGGTTATTGTTTATGGACTGTCGAATATGTGGTGTCGGTGATGTGGTTGTCGGTGTTGTGTGGTTTCGATTATGTCAGGTAGAACCACACACACACACACACACACACACTCTCCCTTCTCACACAGAGAGACATGTACTTGCATGGCAGTACATGCATACACTAGAAAACAGTTTTATTGTTGTTTTTTTCTCTGCTAATCCTCCCATTTTTGAAATTGCCCAAGCCCCTATGCAGAAATGGAACCAACATGTCCAGTCTTAAACTTGTTCTCGCATAAGATCATTCTGAGAAAAGCCAAATAGAATGTAAAGAGTAAAGACATTCACTTTCATTTTCTGGAGTAATCCTGTAAGGGCAGCTTATCTCTTCAGTTTAACAGTCTTTACTTTGATCGCCAAAAGTTGTGGCCTCTTCCGAGGTGCATCAGTACCATTCTGTATTATCTGTGTGAATAGTATTTCTTTGCAATTACCAAATTCTAATATTCTAAAAGTCTTAAATGAATCTTCAGAAGACTCACTATATTTCACATATAGGTTATAATAAAAGCATAAATCCTAGAGATTCTTTATTCTTTTAACACAAATAACATTTTCACTGCAATATTCTGTGGTGCCTTCACTTGGTATATTACTCATAATCACTTTATTTCACCATTCACAGGTACACCAGTGCAGATTCATAGATTCATACTAAGCTAACTGCCCTTGCGAGCCATTTTAAGCTTAGCCAATTGTCCCTTGTGAGACTCAAACCCTGCACCTTGTGCTTGCAAGGCAAACACCTTAACCATTAGGCCACCCTCCCAACCAAGATGCTGGGAAGACTGTACTCATGTAAAACTCAAACATTGTTGTGCTGCTCAACATGGTGTCACAGGGTCAAAGGAGCATATTAAGACACATTAATGTACTTTGATTTGTAATCAGACAGCCATTATACCTTGCATATCTATGCTCTGAAGCATGGTTTACCAACAAGTTATCCCTAGAAGTGGTGGAATCTACTGCAGGTTGATGTAAGGTACTCCAGGGATGTAGGTGGTGAGAGCAGTCATCTCTCACTGGTGCCCGGGAAGGCTTGATGTTCAGAGGGGTCAGATCAAAGAAAAGGTATGTAAAAACTCCCATAAAACTAACTGCATAATTACTTAGGTGCTGTAGCTAACACTACTTCTTTAATTGTAGGGTTTGAGCATTTGTAATTATAACTTTGAGTTGGCAGGTGGGGGGCATGACAGATTCAGTAAGATAGGCTTTGACAGGGAAGGCCCTGCAATATATTCTTTATTACATTATGACAACAGTACCGGTGTCGATAGTTCAGAAGAATCTCAGTGCCCATTATTGTGCTCATGGAATTGACATTTTAGATTTGATTAGGTTTGATATGTTTATGTTTGAAGAGCTGATGCATAAGCAGTTATGAATAAATGTATTAATTTAAAAGCTAGACACTTTACTGCATGAATTAAGGATTAATGATTAAGTCTATGGATGTGCATTTGTTTGTGTGTGTATTTGTGGGATGTGTATTGATCTTTGAGGGAGTAACGTGAAATGTATAAGTTAAATATGGCAAATAGAATCCTGCTTAGGATGAGACAGTTTCCATTTTGCTTTGTTAAAACATATTTTTACACTGACTAAACACAGTAATAATTTCTGCGGTGTCAATTTGAATTACTACAAACATTTTTTTTCCGTACAGCAAAAATGAGGAACATCAGCATTCAGTTTCATTTTATTATTATAGGTAAAACTCCACCAACAGATGTAATTTTTTTCAACAGTTGCTGCTTGTTTCTGCAACGCATGAAGCATAAAACTGCAACAATGAAATCTGTGGCAGCAAACTTTATTTTTTTCTATACAGGATTCACTTGTATGAACACAGCAGGGAATTCATGACAGTGGAATTAGAATTTAGGTTCATAGGCAAGTACTAAGGAAGCTGCCCTGCTGGGCCATTTTAAGCTTAGCCAATTTCTAAAAGGTGAGAGTCAAACCCTGCACCTTAACCATTATGTTAACCCCCAACCCCACAACAAGAAGCATCATCCATGCAGCTTTAGACTGTCAAGTCTGGTACTGTAATATCTCAGGACAATATATACTACTTCTGAACTGATTTCATACAAAAGGGCTGTTTGCATTATAACCAGTTCTCAGTTCAGTTTGCACACTGAAGCTTAATATATATTTTGAAATGTTAAACCTACAATTGAGTTTATAACAAAAATATTCACTTTATGTAAATGTTGAAATTTCTGTATTGAATTATGTCTTTTCATTTTTGTAACATTGTGACAAGCCAGTTGCAAATATCATGGAGCTTATCTGTAAAAGTTTAATCAGCTGTATGAACTATGTCTTTTTGTAACATGTGAAATGTAATTAGCAATTATTGTGGAGCTTTTCTTCCCGGGCTTCCACTGAAAACGGACTCTTCTTGGCCCAGTGGTCTTCCCGGTCATCAAACTTAAAATAAAATAAATAATTTGGGAACCACATTACATAGAAATGGCTGGCTGACCTATGCATTTCTTATCAGCATAACAGAGGAAGTGCTAGGGTATGCACACATCTAGGATTTGGTGTGGACAATTACCTTGCAGAAGCAGAAGGATTGCCAGTGGTAACATGTTAGGCATTCACCTTCCAAGATAGCGCTATAGTGGAGAGAAGATGGAAAATGAAATAACCATGAAGGGTGATATCAGACAAGTGAAATAGAGAGCATCCAGCTGTAATAAATCCTTGATGAGATCCTAAGCAAGGATTCAGGCTGGGAGGGTGAGAAAGAAGCTGTGTCTGTAGCACGTGAGATTTTATCAAAGGCGTGACTGGTGTGGATGAAACTGCAGTGATTGGGTGTGGCAACATGTATATGCATGCCTGCTTTCAAAAGATTTTGCCTGAAATGTCTTTTGAACATAGATATTGCAAGGATATAACAAAGTCAATTAAAGCTCAAAACAAAGCTTTTAATCCCACGACTTTATTACAGTGGGAAAATGCGTTGTCCGATCTTTACCAACCATCAAAGGCTGTCATTTTTTTGTACTCTACCGACTTCAGTCCTCTTTTGTTCCTGCACAAATTGGATTTACAAAATTTGTAGGTCATCTCAGTTTCTCTTTCATTCAACCATATACCAGAATGAATCCTTTGTCTAAATTACATTATGTTTGTATTCTGGGTGCTCACAGTTTGGTCTTTAGTAAAATATGTAACCTGGATATTCTTTAATTTTAAATGAAGTGTGGTTTGAAGGAATGCTTCACCTAGAAGATTCCTTTACTTTATTCTGTCACTTGGAAATTGAGTAGCTATGAAAAATGTGTGGTACTTTCCAGGCTGCACAGCGCTAAGGGATGTTAGTCTATTCTTGACTGAATGTAATAGAAAACATACAAAATATTCCAAGCCCTCCTTCATACATATTTTTTTTCTTCCCATCTTCAAACTGCATTCAATAGTATAGTGGTGTCTTAAATAGCAAAGATGTGTGCTGGTAGTCAGTGGAAGTATCCCATTTGCTAAACAGCAAAATTAAAAAAAAAAATTATGTTAGCAATGCATAGGATTTCTGAAATGTAGTTTTAATTTATGGAAGCTTACTAGTTACTTAAGTATTTTTCAGCATGTTTTCTTTTGAAATTTCAAATCTTAACAAAACATGGTGCTACTTATGTGTCAGAAAATAAGTAAGTTGATGTACAAAAATACATCTGCACTGGCTGATCTTTCTGAAAGCAGTCAGACCAGTTCCTTGTATTATTTTTTTCACTTATTAAAAAAACCCGCAGGCATTTGTGATTTAATGGCTCACCACCACACCCTGCTTCACATTAGGACTTACTCGAAAATATTACACACTTGCATTCCTAGACTGTAACAAAATTATTTATCAGAAGAGTTTTTCAGTATTTTTTATGTATTTCTTGAACCTTCTTAATGGAAGGTTCATGCATTACATCTACGTAAAGAAAAACAAAGTATCTGGTGCATATTTTTCATGCATTATTGCAAATGGCCACCTGCTGTGTTGTAGCATTTCATTCACTCTGCAATATATGCACAATAGTACATTAGGTTTTAAATTATTATTTGCAGCTGAATGGATCAAACACCATTTTGTTAATTGCCTCTGATAATAAGAAACATTTTCTGTACTACAGTAAGTGAGTTTTCTCAAACAGTGGCCACAAGCAAGGTGTAGGTGAGTCAAGGGTACTGACAAGAAGTCTGGAGTCCCAAGAAATTATGCAGCCTGCATAGTATGCAAATAGAGGTATAATGACATGGTAATAAGCAGGATTAGTGCACTGTGAATGCAAATGAGGATAAACAACATGATGGAGTGATTCAGAGTGTATATGTACTACACTGACAAATGTTAGTTCAAGTGTTAGTGACCACAGTAAAGTACTGGAACTACTGAATGATGGACCATAAAAACATATACAGAGTATCCACAGCACTAGCAAATGTGTATGCTACAGACTGTATTTAGTGCACTAGTGATGGTGTTATACATCTCAACTCTCAGTAAAAATGTGTAATCCATTCATGCTTAATATAGCATGCCCTCATGACTCTGAAATTTTGGATAGCTACCATATGCAGAGCCAGATCATGCTCAAACAGGGACCTAGGCAGGGTAATGGATTGGGGCCCCCATAAACGCACCCCACCGCAGCTATTCCAGAGTCCCATTACCTGGTTGTTTCTCCCCAGATACCATAAACACTGTTCAAACCTCTGTCTGCATACTGTTTTCTGCTTTACTTCTACAATGATTATTTAGATTTAATTTAAAACTTTTATTTCAGATTTTATAGCACTGATAGATATTTGCTAAACAAAGCAGTATAGTCTCACAGTGAAAACAGACTTAGTATTAAAACTTCTCTGCCCTTGAAACTCACATTAATTGAAACAGCATTGAAACCTACCTTCAAAGAAAATGCACCTGGTCAGTGGCAGATAAAGTTTACCATCTTGGATTAGAAAGGGTCTTTCTGCACTCTAGTGAGAGGATCATGCTAATTGGTCCCTGGCTAGTCTAGGGCTTGGAGTAAGCACCTCATTGTTTTTTTTGTTTTTTTTTTGAGCCTTTCTAAAGTTGTTTTAGGTTTTAACATTCTGGTATTTAATCCCCAATCCTTGAGTGGATTTCTGCTTGTTTGCTCATCGCCCAGCATCATGGACTGCTGAGCAATTGTGTGCCACAGACGTTCAGATAATTTTGACAATTTTTCCCTTAGATATAGCTGTATCACAACAGTGTAGCTCCTCATCTTTAGCACATTTCTGGGCAAAAAGGCTAGATTTCTGTGTTAATAGAATCTTATATTTTTTGTGATATTTAAAACCCGTGTTTGAGTTTGTTTGTACATTACACACCACAACTGCCCTGCTTTTAACACATTGTGTGGTATTCCAGCTACAAATTCTCCCTTAGTAGCACTTGTGTAATCACCTAGTAGTACTCCTCTTGACCTTCCACCCTTTGCCCCCATAGCTGTCTCTGGCCTGTCTCCCTCAGATGCTGACAAATATGGATCTACAATTCCTTACATTTCTCCTGCCAGTCTGCTTGATATGGGCATCCTGAGACTGTAGCAACTGTGTCATGTACATAGACAACCCTCTACTACTAATACCTAGGAACACAATTTGTGAGAGATGCAATTATATTAAGAACCTAGAGTCTATGCTCTCTCCCTCACAAGCCAGTATATCTGGCACTGAGAAGGCTGTCAACACAAACACCACACCTCAAATACCACCCACACCTACACAGCACACACCCACATATGTGGAGGTCCTCAACAAAAACATATCCAGACAAAAGAGACCTCCGAAGCAAAAACACACACAAACTCCACTGCCCACCACACCACACATAGTCCACACACCTTTGTCTCACAGCCACTAATGCCTAAACATAAACTCAACATATTAGTCATAGGAGACACCATTGTGAGACACACAGGTATGCCCCTCACCAGGCTGGATAAGGAGAAAGTCACAGTTAATTGCTTGTCAGGTGCCAGAATTCACCATATCACCCATGCACTGAAGTCTCTCAACAACAGGTACTGTTATGACTCTGTCATATTCCATGTTGGTGTGAATGACTTGAGACGTACCTCCCTGGACTATATGAAGAGAGACATGATCAAGCTCACTGAATATGTGTCCCAGGCAGGCATATTCCAAGCCTTAAGCAGCATTCTACCATCACCCAGAATGATGCCTCAATCTTCTTCTTCTTTCGGCTTTTCCCGGTTAGGGTCACCACAGCGGATCATCTGTCCGCTCATAATTGGCAGTGGAGTTTTACGGTGTCGAGTTGCCAGCCCAGCACCCAACCTTCCACAGAAGGCACACACATGCACACACTCACACCTAGGGCCAATTTAGAGTGTCCAATCCACCTACAGCATGTCTTTGGGATGTGGGAGGAAACCGGAGCACTCGGAGGAAACCCACGCGACCACAGGGAGGACATGCAGACTCCACACAGAAGGCACCCCAGCCGAGGATTTAACCGGAGAACCTCTTGCTGTGAGGCAGCTACGCTAACCGCTGCACCACCGTGGCTGCTCAGAGAATGATGCCTCAATACAAACAGAAAATGATTGACTTTAATAATTGGCTTAGTTTTTGGTGTCATTTCAAGGGTATCCAATAGCTGATAGCCTGGCAAGACATGACTAACAGACCACGATGCTTTTCCAGAGATGGCTTGCATCTATCTCCCTTGTGCTTCAGGCTTCTAGCAAGGCTCTTGCCTCCCCTGTAGTGCCTTATTTAGGCAATGCCATGAGATCAAACCTACCAACATGAACATGTCATCAAAATGCAAATTAAAGGTCATGCTGCTAAATGCTAGGAGTCTAAACATGAAAATGCACTCATTGCAAGCATTCTTAACACTGGAAGATGCTGACATTTGTGCAGTCACAGAAACCTAGTTCAAAACTGCAGAAAGCACCCTGGCTATACTAGGTTACTCATCCTATCGTACATTCAAACCCCAAACCATGGGCAGCAAAGCAAAAGGAGGTGGAGCTGTAATATATATTAAAGACATGCACACCTCCAGGCTGGTCAAACAGTATGACACACAGGAGTCACTCCAGGTGCTGTTAACCATTGACAAGACCCCTATTCAAATCATAGCTAGTTAGAGGCCCCCAACTTTGACTCAAGATGCCCACTCTACCTATCTGGACCTATTTGACTCTATCAAGATTCAACCCTTTACCCTGATCCTGGGTGACTTTAACTTTCCAACCATAGACTGGAAGAACTACTCATGCAAAAACACAAATGCCCAGAGATTCCTTGATTTCATCAAAGCAAATGCCTTGGACCAGCTACTCGACACCAAGCTGATAATATCTCGGACCTGGTATTAACCAACAGGAGTAACCACTGCAGCATCCCTACAGTGTCATCTTCCCTGGTATGACCTGACCACAAAGTGGTCACTTTCAAAGTCACCATCTCCCCCGACCCTGCCCCAGTGAGGGCCAAACAAAAAAACACTTCTCCAAAGCTGATTACAACCTCCTGAGGGAAGGTATAAACAGTATCACAACCCCCTCCCCCTCCATAGGAACTGGCACATATGTCCAAACCTACACCAAAGTACTACACAAGTATTTATATAGCTGCATGGAACCAGGAATACCCGACAGGACAAAATCATCCTCCTCAAGGAAGAGTAAACCTGTCTGGACATCTGCAATAAATAAACTCTATAATAAAGGGAAGAACTTGCTGTCCAGGACTAAGAAGGAGCAGGTACCTAATTGGAAGCAATCTCTACTTAGCCTGAACAAGCAAATAAGAGCACTAGTGGAATCCTCCAAAGCAAACTTTGAGTCCAAACTGGTCACATCTACTAAAGACAATCATAAGGCCTTCTTCACATATGTCTGCAATCTCAAAGGAAGCACTCTGATCTTCTCAGAACTGGTGGTCAAGGACAACACATACACACACGCCACAGATATAGCCAACCTGCTGGCAGACAGGTTCAGTGAAAACGTCACCCCATCATTAAATCAGGACATCCCAGCACCTACCCCCCTCCCCTTATCTCTAGGGAGCAAGTCATCAAAGGCAAAAAATACAGCCTCCATGGGACCTGGTAACATCCTAGGCTGCATCCTACATGAACTCAGGCAGGAACTTGCAGCACCATTAGGCACCCTGTTCAGCCAAAGCTTGAGTACCGGCTTCATCACAGCCAAGTGGAGGACAGCCACTGACATCCCTTTGCACAAAGGTGGAGCATCCACTGATCCAGGAAATTATAGACCCTTCAGCCTAACTATTCTGATCTGCAAGGCCATGGAAAGGATTATCATGGACCTCATTAACAAGGAAATTGGCAACCTCCAAACACTCAATCCCACACAGTTTGGTTTTGTCAAGGGGAGGTCATGCCTGTTAAATTTGGTTGACTTCTTTGAGGCAGTCACCAAAGCCATGGAAGCGGGAAAGATGGTGCACACAGCCTTCCTTGACCTGGCCAAAGCCTTCAATACTATTCCTCACTCGGGTATAATAGATGAACTATCTCAACTAGGCATCAATCTGTATGTTACCAGGCTCACTGATAGAACCCACATAGTCAAAATAAGGACAGCCACCTCAAGCAGTAGACTCATAATGAGCAGTGTACCCCAGGGATCAGTCTTGAGGCCTCTGTTATTTGGGATATATTTTTCTGAGATGCAGGCCAAAACCAGTGGGCTGTGGCTAACCACGTTTGCAGATGACTGCAAGCTAGGCACTGTCATCAATTCCCCTAGTGATGTGGACATCCTCCAAGAGAGTATCACCCAAACAAATGACTGGTGCCAGAAACATGGCCTCAAAATGAATGCCAAAAACTACATCACCATCCCCTTTGGGGAGAGTGACGACCCCACAAATTATCACATTAATAACAAGGTCCTAAGCACACAATCAGTTGTGAGGGACTTGGCTACCCAGGTTGAGAGCAAACTGAATTTGACCACCGTACTGCCTCCATTGTACAGAAAGCTTTCTACATGGCCCACCTCATTAGTAAGGGTATCTCATCCAGAGACACAGAGGTCATAACATCCCTGTATTCTTCCCTTATAAGACCCATTATTGAGTACAATGCCCCTTTTGGCATGTACCTCACAAAGCACATGCAGCAGCTGTACAGAGCACAGAGGTTTCTCACCAGGAGAATCCAGGCCCTAAAACATCTACCCTGTACAGATAGGATAAAAGCCCTGTCTCTCTACTCAGTCTCATACAAACTCCTAAAAGGTGACCTCTGTCTGGCATACAAAGCAATCTCTGACCCCCCTTTGATGGGACTGCTGCATATCCGCAAGTCAAGCTCCACTTGAATAACCCACACGAGCAACCTCAAACTAGTTTGTGACATCAATAGGACTTGCTGGCAGGACAGATTTGTGTCCCAGTGACTCCACGTTATATGGAATAGACTCCCTCTCCATGTGAAGCAGAGTACATCACTAACTCTTTTTAAGCGCAACCTGGATAACTAGATGGAGAACACAAAATGCATCACTGGGATTCCACCTGTGTCCCTGCTGGACAGGGGCATTGAGTGCTGACCTGTCGAAACATGGGCTAAATTCTTGGCTAGTCTTGTAAGAGCCTCAGGGCCAATAGCCTAGTAAGTTCCTGTGATCCTATGATTGTTGGGTTGTTTTCAAATCATAGGCCTCTTCCACACATTTTTAGGGCTATGCATACATACATATGTTTTTCGATTCACCTGATTGCATTAAATTATGTTCCTTGTATAATACAGCACCACTTGTTCGAGAGTGTTTTAAATTTGTAGTTTTGAACATTTTTCCAGTAAGCAATGAAACAAAATGCATGAACCAATAAAGACAAAACTGCCCAATTCAGAACATTTCATCAATAAGGGTCTACTCAACATCTGTCATTGCAATCTACCAATGTCAGTCAATATGCACAATCTCTACAGAAGTAAACGTCATCTGAATAATTCCACATTAAAGAGATCTATAACTAATGAAGAGGTTGCTGCTAGCAAACAACTTTATATTTCGGTGTTTCATCTGCAAATTCAATGCCTGCTGCCCTTGAAGAATAAATTGCCTTATGTTACATTAAAACAATGGTAAGCTGGTAATATTTCAATAGAGAATGCATGGCAAACTGACAATGGGTTCATAGTTATGAGGCATCTCCTTCAAAGGAGGACATACTCAGGACTGTAGCACCCCCACCCCCTTAAAGTACAACACAGTATCAGCAATCCATCTACATGCTATGGGAGTAGAACCCAACGCCTTCTGCATTAAACACAAGTATACTACCTGATGTGCTACTAGCGATGCTTTTAAATTCTTTAGCACAACAGTGATACCATTTGCTAGACAGCTGCACATTATAAACAGACATAACATGAGTGGCAGTAAACGTCTCTTTCCCTGAAGCTCTAGATTTCTTATAAAATGCACTTGACAATCAATTCCTTGTAAAATGCACTTGACACTCAACCATATTTCTGAGCTTTGTGGCAGAAGAAATCTGGACAAAGCAAAATTAATGGGGGGACCAAGGCCAAAAACTAGGGACAAATTTTAAATATTGCTTATATAATCTTAGAAAGTTGATAGAATAAAAGGTTTTGTGTTACCAAGCATTTTCTGAAGGATATAAAGACTGAAACTTAAATGACTGTCATTACTTAGTGAATTCAGTCTTCACTGATTTAACAGAAAAAAACACAAGTCTTATGAGGAGCAGACCTAAAATATGAGACAAAAATCTGAACAGTTGAGAACTATGCACTCAACTCCTTGACACTTAAATTTTTTTTAACACCTTGGTGGCTGGGGTGGAAGATTCAGGCTCTTGTTTCTTGTAACTAAGGTACAGGGTTTGAGCCTAAAGAAATTAACTAACTACCAGTTATCTCTAAATGGGTCATTTTAAACATGCGCACAAACACTCACACACACACACACACACACACACACACACACACACACACACACACACACACACACACACACACACACACCTTAGTTTTTGTGGAAGCAGCAGCACAGATCTGCCCAGAAATGAGTCTGCATTCATTCCAAAGCTTCACAAGAAAGGAAGGAATGGAATGCTAAATTCCATGCTGAAAGAAAGAACAGAAGGTATGTGCGACAGACATAACAGGTGTGTCCGACCAGACATAAAAGGTGTTCTTAAAGAAGAACACCCCTAAAAAAAAAAGACATTATTTGTAATTAAAAATGTAAGTGTGACAGTCGCTTGGTAAGGAGTCACCCTCCTAGCCAGTGGGTCCTAGGCAACTGCCTGGGTCACCTAGTGCTGGATCTGACTCTGACCATATGGACAGAGGCACCTTGCGGAGCTGGTTGAGATGTATTACCCTCATATACAGGCCTGTGCTATGCATAGATTACCAATATTTGTGCATACCAGAGTATTGTGGCTTTGAGAATTCTAGCTTGGTTTCCTCATACCACATAGGAGACAGACCAAAACATGCAGGCTTTATATGACATAGCCCATTTCGCTGAGGTATTAGGACAATAGATTGTGCCCCCATTGTGATAAAAGTCTCACCTGTGAAACGGAGAAGAATATGTATCAACAATAAGAGTTTCCACTTGATAAACTGTCAGATGTAATGCTCAGGGTATTGTATACAGTATAAAAAAACAACCAAAAAATCCAATGGTCAGTGATAGAAAATCAGTTTTAATAATCTGAGCTCCTTGGCAAAAAGACTTCAAGAGATAAAATACTACATGTAAAAAAGCAAATTATATAGAGCCTCCATTAAAGTTAATTAACAGCATATTAAATCAACAGCCAATAAAATGCTGAATCAATAAATCCACTCCCCCAAGTGTGTCAGAATCTCCCCTGTCAGCCATTGTCTCTATTTTATGTTTGTTTTGTATGTCTCTGCTTCTAATTCTCACTCTCTTACCATCTGTTGTCTTAAAGTTAAATCCTTTCTCATCTTATCCCCTTCAAAATACGTTGGGTGGCTGTTCTTGTAAAAACTATATACCCTTCCTCCCATCCCTACTCCCATTTTTACCCTCCCTGTTTCCCTTGTGTATGTCCCTATGCTTGCTGTACCCCCTTTTTTAATTTCCTGTACATCCATTTACACCACTTTTAATAGTCAAAAGGGAGACTTTGCTGCAGGCCCCTTAATTTGGATTTCAGACATTCACATAACATCCCAATGTCGCACATATGTATGCTCTTAGGATAGTTACTTGCTACTTGCTTTCCTGTTTTCTTCACAGCAAATGTAGTCACATTTGTGGACATCTCCCTTAATTTGAGGCCCTATAATTTCTGCGAGCAGGTTTTCTAATTAGAAGTACTATGGGATACAATATTCCACCTAGTTAATTGATAATTGCATTAGGCATGTTTCACAACACCCTTAGGTAGTCTGTTAATTCCCTGTAATGCCCACCTTGTCAGGCATTATAGCTTAGTTAGATAATGGGTAGAATGTACTATGATACCAAATTAGAGAACAAACATACTCCAGCAGGGTGTTAATCTACATGTAAAGCCATATGGAAAACAAATCCATGGTTTCAAAGTGGCACACTAAACTGCACACTGTAAATGTCGCTTAGTTGCTACTAGTGAGAGGAGGAAATTAACTTAAAATTAAATATAACCAAGTGGCTTTAGCAACAGCAGTTACAAGGACTATAAACTCCCTTTCCACTCACAAACCACTGATTTTAAAATACCACATTTAGCAAATGGGGGAAATTAAATAAATAAAAATAGATAAGTAGCTCAAGTAATTGTGACAGCAACATTTACAAGGATGTGTTTGTGTGCGTGCATGTGTGAGTAAAGGATGGGTTTGCACAGGAATGAACCACAAATTCATTACAGTATCTATTATTTTCAAATACATTTAGTCATTAGTTTACAAACATTTTGGATCATCAAAGTGAATGTGTGCATGTGCGTGTATGCATGTATTGGTGTCTATAAATGGGGAAAGCTGTAATGCTGTGAACTGCATGTATCTGACATCAGTGGACTGAATATGTACTGCTGGTTTTACTGTTAATGTATTTCTTTATTTGATGGCAAAAAAAGACATCTGAGGTGAACTCAGTTGATAAAGAGTTGGATGTATCTGTGTGCAAGTCTGTATGTGCATTTGTGCTTGTGCCTGTGTGTGTATATGACTATGTCTGTGTGATTGTATGTGTATGTACGTATGACATTTTGTATTTGCATGTGTCTGACTCGACATGTATGTGTAGTTCAGACATTTTCCATATATGACTGCGTTGTTGCCTCTATATCTGTTTTGTACGTGTGTACATATAAATATATATATATATATATATATATATATATATATATATATATATATATATATATAAAATTGTTTGCATGAGTGTGTGTGTGTGTGTGTGTGTGTGTGTGTGTGTGTGTGAGAGAGAGACCATCTGTAGGCATTATTAAATAATTGTATAACTTATGTTTTGTATGTAAAATACTTTCTCCAATAGCAATTACACATCCTATACAACTTTGAAACATTAGGCTGTGGAACTATTTTGAATCAAAAATATAAAAGTATGTATATACTAATATTAAAATGAATACAGAAATAAATATGTAAGTAAAATAAGCAATTAGGCTTAGGAGCAACCCAGTACAGAATAAGGTCTCCAGCATCAATGGAACGAACCTTCAATAACAGAAGTAATGAATGATAAAAAGTCCATAGATAACTCGTTCTTGATAAAATCCAAAATGTTTTATTTGTGCACAATAAGTAGGTAAGCGCTTTCACCAAAAGGCTTCCTCACACCATTAACAAACAACAAGTCAAGCCTTTACCTGCCTTATATATAACAGCTTGATAATTGAATACTTATAAATTAGTGACATCAGCAAAGATTAAGAGTCAGATACCAGGTGGATAAAAATGTATAAAAACATGTATGTGTGTGTGTGTGTGTATATATATATATATATATATATATATATATATATATATATATATATATATACATACATATATATATAAATAACATTGCCCTTGTATAGCAGCTTGATATAATCATCATATCTTAAAAATCACATCCTAGACTAATGGGAACAAATAAACATATATAAGTATATATAGGACATTGTTGAAACCTTGGCATAAATAAATCAAAAGATGCTTAAATGACACTGAAAGTAACCAGATTATTCTCTGAGTTAAAAACGTTTATATTATTCATCTAACAATTAGTCTTCTGTTTTTTAAGACAGGTTTTAAAGGAATTTTATCAGTTAGTCAGGTCTGAATATATATATATATATATATATATATATATATATATATATATATATATATATATATATACACATGTTAGGGCAGTTTCTGAGTGCCAAAAGGGTACTAAGATGTGTACATCTTCACAAATTGCCCCCATATGATTTTATATTTCTTGGCAAAAATTTGTTTCCGAGATTTCAGTTTATATAACAAGCTGTATGATATATGTCATACACTACTCAAGACAGGTGTGGTATCCTTCAAGGCCCCCGAGCCAATGGAAACCACAACCCAAGCTGCGGAAGCCCTTACAAATGCCTTCTATGAACACCTTCAGGACTGCATGGATCAGGCAATCCCAAATAAAACCAAGACTCTTTCCACCAAGGGCAAACGTCCAGTCTGGTGGACCCCAGCCATAAACAAACTTTACAATAAGAGGAGAAAGCTATTACATGATAGAGCAAAATCCCAAAAAGGGAAGGCATCTTTGATCAGCACTAGCAAGAAACTACGATCTCTCATAAAATCATCCAAGGCCAACTTTGAGAGAAAAATTGCCATAGATTCAAAAGACAATCATAAGGCCTTCTTCAGCTATGTCAGAAACCTGGGTGGAAACTCCCAGATATGCTCAGAATTAGTCCAAAATTATACAAAAATCACTGAACCCACAGACATTGCCAACATACTGGCAGACAGGTTCAGCGCAAACTTCACCCCCCCTCTCCCCCCCAAAAGGAGAGATAACTATCCCAACTGAGTGTAGCCTCCCAGACATCTCAAATGCACAGGTGAAAGCTGCTCTCTCTAAAGCTAAAAACAAAGCATCAATGGGACCGGATGGGGTCCCCGGCTGTGTGCTACATGAACTTAATGAAGAACTAAACCCACACATAAGGCAGCTGTTTAATCTTAGCCTCACCACAGGATATGTGCCCAAGGAGTGGCGTACGGCAACTGTGGTCCCACTCCACAAAGGCGGTGCCTCTACGGACCCTGGTAATTACCGCCCCATAAGCTTAACAAGCCTGGTCTGCAAAGCTATGGAGAGGATCATAATGGAACTCATAAACAAGGACATAGGGGACTTGCAGACCTTGGACCCAACCCAGTTTGGCTTTGTCAAGGGCAGATCTTGCCTTTTGAACTTGGTCGACTTCTTCGAAACAGTCACCAAGGCCATTGATGAGGGAAAGGCAGTCCATACAGCCTACCTTGACCTTGCAAAAGCGTTCGACACAATACCCCACTCGGGTATTATAGAGAAACTTACCAGCTTAAATGTAAACCCATATGTCACAAGATGGGTTGCAAACTGGCTAAAGGACAGAACCCACAGGGTTAGAGTTGCTGGAGACAGACTCCAAGCCGGTTACAAGTGGAGTCCCACAGGGCTCAGTCCTTGGCCCCCTATTGTTCGGCATCTACTTCTCAGAAGTACAGGCAAACATAGGAGGACTATGGCTGACAAAGTTTGCGGATGACTGCAAACTGGGTGCCATAGTGGATAGTACATCAGACGCAGACATCCTTCAGAGGGGTCTCACGGAAACTGATAGCTGGTGCCAGAGCCATGGCCTGAAGTTAAACGCAAAAAAGTGTATAGTCATACCCTTCGGGAAAAACAAGGTAACCCCAAGCTACCATATAGGTGGCAACCCACTAAGCACAGAAGAGGTTATCAGGGATCTGGGGACCCAGGTTGACAGTGGCCTCTCGTTTGACACTCACGTTGCTAAAGTGGTTCGAAAGACCTTCTACATTGCCCACCTGATCATGAAGGGATTCACATCCAGATCAAGTGAGGTCATTGTTCCCCTGTACTCTTCACTTATCAGACCAATGATCGAGTACAATGCCCCATTCGGGATGTATCTCACCCGACACCTGCAGCCATTGGAGAGACCCCAAAAGTTCCTCACCAAAAGGATAAAAGGACTCCAAAACCTGTCATATGCTGCCAGACTGAAGAAACTCCAACTCTATTCAGTTGCATACCGTCTGCTCAGAGGTGACCTGTGCCTGACATACAAGGCCATGACCAACCCGGAATTAATGGACATGCTCCACCTGAAAAAAAAACAAATCCACCAAAACCACTAGAGCAAGAGACTTAAATCTTAGCATGGATATAAATAGGATGTGCTGGAGGGATAGATTTATCACCCAAAGACTCCCTATGCTGTGGAATAAAATCCCGGTCCATGTGAGGCAGAGCACCTCGCTGGCTCTGTTCAAGAGAAATCTTGACCGGTGGATGGGAGATCGTAGGTTTACCCCGGGAATCATCTCTGTGTCACTACTGGACAGAGGCAAAACAAACTAATGGGCACAGTATTTCTAACATAAGGGGCGGTGTAAGCCACATAACTTTGGGCTAGGTTTATAAATGCCCTAGGGCAGTTAGCCTAGTATAAACCTATGAACCTATGAACCTATGTTGTTTCAGTTGTTTTTCTTTCACTGAGCTCTGATCTCATTGATCTGAGCAGTCTGGAATCAAAATGCTCACAGCTAGTTATTTTCAAGTTGTGAGTATGTTTTATGTAACATTTTGAAACGTTAATCTCTTTCTTAATTTCTAATGCTGGTCAGTAGAGTAATGCAGAAAGATAAAAAGGGTGGGGTGGTACTCTCAGATTAGTTCTTGCACATTATACTTTCAGGGATGGTATGTACTAGCTTGGTTACTAACTGACTGTTTGCAAAACAAAGCTGCTCACATTTGCATTCTTGGTTTGTTGGAAAATCACATTTGCCTCGTACACTCTTTGCTAAAACAGCAGATAAATTGACACTGTTGTTATGTGCTACCCAAATTTTGATTCATCCCTAGAAGCTAAGTGACCTCTGACTGTGTATGCTATTCATTAAGTGTTGTGAAGGCAAACTTGACACTTGTTTATGCAATAGCAATACCCTTGAGTATCTTCAGCTTTAGAGGAGGGGTGAGAAAAACAAAGATAGAAAACAAAGTATGAGGTGAGTAGTACAAACTTGTTTTTCTTAAGTCTGTCCTTCAAATTTTTGATCTCAAGAACAAGAAAAATGGAGAAATGTGATTTTTAATTACAAATCATAGGTGATGAATGGTGCCTTTTGCAAAAAAAACCTCATCATTACAAACCACTGAACTAGACATTCTATAACAGTAGTCAAAGTTTATCCAATGCCTGCTTTCACAAGACAATATACTGCTGATGAGATTGAAGTACAGGAGGCACCACAAAAACATTCCATGATTAATCTAAATATTGAAACTTTTAGATTCTGAATAGCAATATTGAATATAAACCTCTATTGCATATTGCATTATTTATTTATTTGTTTCCAGTTTGATGACCGGGGAGGTCTACTGGGCTCAAAGTGCCCATTTTCAGTGGAGGCCTGGGGAGAAAAGCTCCAATAATACATAGTACAAGTTTTGTTCCATGGAAATAACTTCAGTACATCATAACACATCAATTTATTCATAAATGCATTCATACAAAATTATGTGTATGCCATCCCTGCTTAACATATGTATATCATGCAGTTGAACCAGCTGAGAAAAAGGGAAGACCTCTTTAGGTAAAATACATACTTAATTCTGCATTTGTTTATGAAAGTAGAGACATTTTGCTTTTCAAAGAGGTCAAGATGAACCAGCATCAGCACAGCCTTAACTTGTGATAGTTTACTCTTAAATTACTTCTATTTTTTTTCCTGGGTGCTTCTTTGGAAACATAAACTAATTTCAGGACTGAAAGTCCTGTACGTCTGGTTATTGATTATGGATTTCTTCTTGTTCACATCTCAGAAAACAAATATAAGTGTATTATATTACAAACTACCTAATAATGCCCTTGAACATTTTACTATAAAATGCCTTTGCCACATGCAGGAAACGTTGACACAGGTTAAGAAAGACTGCAAAGTGCAGATAGAGAGAGAGAATTTTCAGCTTAATTCAAAGTCATTGCTTTACATTGTGTACATTGCAATGCCTATACTTTATTACTGCAAAGGTATTTGTTGGCCTTAACCAGAAATACAGTATTGTGATTTTTACCTGGTTGATTTCAACTTGCATAGTATATGCTTATAAATCTCTCTGTTCTGAATGGTTACATCTTGCACATGTGCTGCAATACTCTGGTTGATTTATTTATTTATTTATTTATTTATATTTGTTGACTGGGAGTGTCCGACTGGAAGAAGGTCCATTTTCAGCGGAGGCCCAGGGAGAAAAGCTCCACAGTTAAAATAAACAGACAGTAGTTACATTGGATTACATAACGATTAACAATTTACATAGCAATTACTTACAACATATTTACAGATGAAGAACATAGTACATCAGTAGACAACTAGAATCTTTATCTGTGAAGTACATAACAGACATTAACAAATGTTACAATAAGAAGTTCCTGCTGTATAATAAGTACTAGGCTTATGAGCATCTGAGCTTGCTATAATCAAAGTAGTTAGTGGAGTGGAAAGAATGGTAGAGGTTGAATGGGGTGGTTGATATTAGAGTGGGAGTTGCAAGGGCATAGCCAGCATGTTTTTAGGTGCGCTTTTAGTAAGGTTTTGAAGTGGGTGCATGATGGTATGGAGGTAATTGTGGGTGGGAGGGAGTTCCATAATTTGGCTATGGTGCAAGAGAATAGTGCTTCACCAGCAGAGTTATTGGCTTTAGTGATCTGCAAGTGATTTTTGTTGCTGGATCTTAGTGGTCTGGTGGTGTGATAGGGTTGGAGAAGATTCTGGAGGGATGGGACATTTAGTGGATGGTTTACTAGTTTGTGGGCGAGTAAGAGTTGATACCATTGAAGGAGGTGAGGGAGTTCAAGCCAGCCCAGTTCAGCAAGTGAGAGACAGTGGTGACTACGGTAGGATGCCCCTGTGGTGAATTTGGCGATTTTGTTGTAGCAGGCTTCTAGCTTGTTTAGATCCCATTGCCGTAGGTTGGTATATATTGGAGAGGCATAAAGTAGGGTGGAGATAAGGTGGGAATTTGCTATTGAAATCTTTGATAGTTTTTTGTGAACTTTTTTTATGGTCATGGATATGTGAATGTCAAATTTTTGTTTATTGTCTATTTCCTCTCTTAGTAATTTGGTGTGTTCAGCTGGGTATATAGTGGTGTTGTCTTTTGCTGTGATGTTAAAGTGAGAGTTGTTTTGAGTATGTTTGGTGGGTTGGAAGATGAGTAATTTAGTTTTGTTTGGGTTGAATATTAATTGGGCATCGGATAACAAAGTTTCAACAGAAGAAAAGGCTTCCTGTGTGACTTTTTGCAGTTTGGGTAGGGACTGGGCTGAGCAGATGATGGTTGAGTCATCTGCGTATTGTGTGAGTGTGCCATGTTTGGTGGCAGAGGCCAGATTATTAGTGAAAACAGAGAAGAGTAGGGGTCCAAGGATGGATCCTTGGGGAACCCCTATAGAGACAGGTAGTTGGGGAGATATGTCATTCTGCCATACAACGGATTGTTGGCGGTCAGACAGGTAACTCTGAAACCAGTCGGTGACTGATTGTGAGAAGGATAGGTTATTGAGGACAGAGATAATTGTTTGTGTGAGACCATGTCAAATGCTTTATATAGGTCTAGGAAAGTAGCAGAGAAGAGATGGCCATTGTTTTTATGCTGAAGGATGGTGTTAGTAAAGGAGAGTAAGGCAGTGGTGGTGCTATGGTTTGGTCGGAAACCATGCTGAGTATTGGAAAGGAGGTTGTTAGTAAGGAGGTAGTCTGAGACCTGAGAGTGTATGCATCTCTCTAGTATTTTGGAGAGTGGAGAGAGAATAGCTATGGAGCAGTAATTGGTTAGTTCTGTGGAGGGGCCACCTTTGTGGAGGGGAATTATATGTCATACTTTCCACAGTGTGGGAATGTAACTTTCTGACAGAGATCAGTTAATCAAGATGGATACTGGGTAGGCCAGAGCATCAGCTGCGATTTGTAGGTATTCACTTGGGAGGTTGCCTGCTGCTAATTTGGTGGGCTTAAGTTTAGCTAAGCGTTTTTTTATGTTGGAGGTAGGTACAGGAGAAAAAGAGAAGGCAGTGGGGAGATTACTAGTTGAAGGTGTGGGTTGGAGGGGAGGGGGGTTGTGTTGTTTAGCTAGTGATAGTATGTTCTGTGTGAAGTGTATGTTGAATGAGGTAGCAATATTTTCTGAGGAGTGAGGGATGTTAGGAGGAGGGGTACTGACTTTACCTGGGTGGAGGATGGAGTTTATGGAGGACCAGAATTGTTTGGGGCAGGAGTCTAGGGCAGACTGGTAGTATTGGAATTTGTCCTGTTTTATTAGCTTTTTGACTCTATTGCGTAGTTCTAGGAATTTCTGTCTAGTTGAGGGGGTTTTGGTTTTGCGCCAGTGCTCCCAGGCTTTATCCCTGTTTTTCATTTCTGACTTAGTGGATTTCTGTAGCCATGGGGAGGGTTGATAACTGGCTGTTCACAACAACATCTTATAAACTCATAGTTACCAATCCTTATATATTCCATTGGCATGAGTGTATGCTGTCAAAAGCGGCTGACTTTCATTGCTGCTCTTACTACTGTCGATCATTGGGACTTTGATATTTACTGCCATGTTTGTTGTTCTTTTTATACTTTTTGCTGGTTGAGTGTTACTTCAATATTTTATGCTGTTGAGGCCAACAGTTTTGCTATCGATCCAATACACAAGGGATATATTTTACTGCACTCTTATAAATCTATATCCATAGATATATACTTATATACTTTCTCTCTCCATATATTACCCTGTCTGAATTAAGCCTCTGAGATTAGCATGAGAAAAACGAGAGATAAATCGATCGGTGTTTTGCATCTTGACTCATTTATGAGACCCAGATCATGGTAAGAAACAGCGACTAGCTTCTGCAGAGTAGTATCAGTGTGCTTTTTATGGCTGCAGCTTTTTTTTTTTTTAATTAAGGATTACAGGACCCTTATAATGTGAAACCATCTGTGAAATTTCAAGCAGGAAAAGTGCCAAATAATTACGCCTGTTCACTGCGCAGTAATTTTAGTAAATGGGCCCGCCTCCTCACTGATTTTCTTACCATTTATGTTCTTAGCACCACAAAATGTGTAGCAATGCATATGCTACCATTCCTGTTAATTGGGATTCCAAGAGGTAAAAGGAACATAGTTCACTCCACAGCCTACCTATAAAAAAATCTCTTCATTTTATAGATATGAAGAATAACAGCCCATGCAGGGAAATGAAAAGGAGCAGGTAATCCCCAGTATTAACGGATGATCAGGTTTCACCTTGCCTTTTACTTCTTACAAGTGAAACAGGGACTGAGCAGGTGTAATCCTAACCTGCATAGGATCACAATTGCTAGACTGCTACAGAGGTCTATTGTGGACTTCCTTTTTTGGCAATTCATAACACTCCTCTGTCCAAAACCTCTTGTAAATGCTGATGACTTTGTGAATACTAATGATTAACAGCTGACTGTATGTTTAATTTTTATTACACTCTGATCATTATGTTTCTTGTATTTTTGTAAAAGCAACATTTATTTACAGATTTCATATTTAAGATGTAAGATTGTACTACTTTATTTCTTTGCAAGCTGCATTTACTCTGCCACTAGTAACGTTTTTGGGTGTGTAAGGTGATGCCTGCACCAACAGACCAAACCTCTCTGTATTGTACCTTCAGCACAATTGTCCAGGCATCCATTGTTGCCTAATATATTTCCAAAGGAGAAGAGCATTTTCTTAAGTAAATGGGAACAAAAGTGTGTGTGTGTGTGTGTGTGTGTGTGTGTGTGTGTGTGTGTGTGTGTGTGTGTGTGTGTGTGTGTGTGTGTGTGTCTGTGTGTGTGCTTGTGTGTGTGCATACATATACTGAATATTCATTATATAGCAAGGCAACTAATCAAATACAATTTTTTGAAAGAAAATTAAACAAAAAAGAAAATCAATGTTTTTTTTTTTTTTTGTACAGGCAACAAGCTCTCCTGAAACTCCCACAGCCCTAGTTAATTATAAATATCAACTCTGAGATTGCTGTACTGTGTGTAAAGGGCAAATTCCCCAGCCCCCACTGTACATCTGTCTCCCACAGAAAAAAAGCTGGCACATTTGATCAGCTGATTTACAGTCAGCTGCGCTGGCTTTTTTTTTTTTTGCAACATCCTGTGTCTTGGCCAACCTCCAATCAACCCAAGGCTGTCTCGTTGCCCTGCACTGTGAGACCATGCGTCGGTGGAACACTGAAGTGCTTTCAGCTAGACTAGTGTATGTTAAAGTTGTATTTAATCTCTCCTCCAAACTGAAGACTGTTTCCCCTTTCGCTGTACGTGTGCACACTACTGGTCCACCCCCCCCCCCCATTTCTCTCTTCCTATAGTACTCCTAGGTCAATTACTTAAAACTACTTTCGCTTTGAAAAAGTTTACCTATGTACCTGCACCCCATACTTCTTTTGTTTTTCCCTGCAGAAGTGGTGGTCCTTTTCACCACTCTGTACTAAATTAATAGTATAACATTTGTAGGTATTAGGTAAATACTGCACCACACTGACCTGCAATCAACTTGGCTTGGTTTTCCTGTTTTCTTTTTAGCAGCTGACTTAGTCCAGTTTTATTGACTCTCAACCTTGCATTACTTTGTGTCTATCCCTTCCCCCACATTGAACCTGCACACCTCCCCACCCACTTCTGCTTAATTACAGAGGTATCAAAAAGCCTGATATAGAAAGGCACCATCTTTTGACTTAACTTTTCTGCCTTGCTTCATAGGAATCCCAAGTAGTGTGCTCACATGTAAGTTGTTGTATCTTTCGGCTTTTCCCGGTTAGGGGTCGCCACAGCAGAACTCCAGTCCGCTAATGATTGTCAGTAGATTTTTACGTACCGGCTTGCCAGGCCTGACGCACAACCTTCAACGAAGGTATGCCCATTCATGCATGTCTCCACACAGAAGACACTTTAGCTGAGCATCGAACAGGACGTCTTACTGTGAGGCAACGCTACCGCAGCACCACCACCGCAGCTATTGTGCTCGCATGTAAGTACTACATGGTATTGTTTTTGTTTGTGACTCTTACTGCTATTTTTGAGAAGTTTCACCCATGGTATGTATTTTTTGTCATGCATATTTCTGGTTGGTAACAGCTCTGTCTGGTCACTTGTTTTCTGGAGTTGCATTTCAAGAGCGGTTTTATTATTTTTTCCTTTACTCTATTTGCCCTGCATATGAGTGTTTTTGTTGTGCCAGTATAGGATTGCATTTATAGCATATTGTGACTTTAAATAACAGGTAAAAAGCTGCTTTATTCAATAATGTGAATACTGTCACCTGCTATGTGTACTTTTAGATTAGTAACCTGTTTGGCAATTAGAGTAGAAGTTATTGTAACTTCTGTGGGATACAACTGACTCTGTATCTGCATAACATCACTGTTATTTCTGACTGTTAGCTGGAGAATGTAACATCTTAGTAGTTATTTGTTTCTGTAGAACATTACTGATTACTGACTTTTAGTGCAGAATGTTAAATTGTGTGTAGCATCTTAGAAGTTACTTGTGTTTCTGTAGTATACGACTGTTGTTCCTGACTTTTAGTGGAGAATGCTAAATAGTGTGTAGCAACTTAGTAATTACTATTTTTGTCTTCATAACCTTTATAACAATACATAATACTGTTGTGTATGTTATAATAGCTTGGTATCAACTGCAGTTACCGTTTTGTTTTTTTTTCTCTGCTATCCTTGCATTTTGTGTTGTTCATAGAATTGTGCTGTTTCTTACAAGGTATGCTGCAACATCCCTGCATTCTCTATTTCAGTTACTTGGTAATCAGAGTGTTTTAAAACTTCAGACCTAATATTTACTTCCTTTTCCTTGTTACTTCCAGTCCCCTCAGCAAAAGTTACATCCTGTGTCTTGGCCAACCTCCAATCAACCCAAGGCTGTCTCGTTCCCTGCACTGAGAGACCCTGCGTCGGTGGAACACTAAAGTGCTTTCAGCTACACTAGTGTATGTTAGAGTTGTATTTAATCTGTCCTCCAAACTGAAGACTGTTTCCCGTTTCACTGTATGTGTGCACACTACTGGTCCCCCCCCCATTTCTTTCTTCATATAGTACTGTTAGGTCAATTACTTAAAACTACTTTCTCTTTGAAAAAGTTTACCTATGTACCTGCAGCCCATACTTCTTTTGTTTTTCCCTGCAGAAGTGGTGGTCCTTTTCACCACTCTGTACTAGATTAGTAGTATAACATGTGTAGGTATTAGGTAAATACTGCACTACACTGACCTGCAATTAACTTGGCTTGGTTTTCCTGTTTTCTTTTTAGCAGCTGGCTTAGTCCAGTTTTTCTGACTCTCAACCTTGCATTACTTTGTGTCTATCCCTTCCCCCACCTTGAACCTGCACACCTCCCCACCCACTTCTGCTTAATTACAGAGGTATCAAAAATCCTGATGTAGAAAGGCACCATCATACTCCTTAAGGTTTTGTACATTTAAGTGCATCCGGGTGTTTCCCTCCTTGCTGCAAAGTTAAAGAATAACCTCCTGCTAACCTGAAGACGCCCCTGAAGCTGACTTCTTGCCTGGCTTCATAAAGCTTGTACTCCTAAAGTTTTTGTACTTGTATGTTGCAAAATACCCTTTTACTACATTTCTGTAGTGCCTATAACTGCTTGTTAACCCTCCGGTGTGAGATTTAGTAGCCTACCGCAGACCAGGGCCACTTCCTCCCTCCACCCTTTTGTCCCCTTATCCTATATCTCATCCCTTTGGAATAGCTTCTTGCCTACCTCCACCAGCTGCTATTACTCCCCTGACCACTAGGTGGCAGTCTTTACCTACACTATATTCTAGCATTAAAACTAACTATCCCTCAGGTCCTACACCCATTCTTTGGCATTTCAGTACAATTCTAATCCCCCTCTCTGCACATGAGAACCTCACTCTCGCTTTACTAAATTATCTACACTTATCTGATAAGCTTATATACTCTGCTCCCCAGTTTTCACTTTAGTTACTTCTGTATTATGTCAAACACAAAAGACAGCTGATTGTCTTTTGGATGAACGTACCTTACTGCTCTTGCTCACTCCGTTCCCCCTGCGGGGTCACTCTGCTCCCCTACCCTACCCCTAATTCCCACCCACAGGGCACCTATTGTTATGCTGCTAGAAGCCACACCCCCACCCCACATCAACCAATAGCTCGACATATCTCAACCATCCGTTACTAATTTACTCACACCTTCCACTATCTATACTTTCCTCATTTAAGAAACCCACCTCATAATTGCCATTCTATAGCCCCTTATTTTCTCATTACTTACATTCCCACATTCTCATTATGTCAACCGCTGGCTTACTAAAACTCTCTAATTTCCTCCTCTTGCCCATAATTCATTCCACCCTACTTCTATCTCATAGCCTCACAGGCTATGAATTCCTAACCTCCTTTCAATTTCAACACTCCTTTAAACAAACTTCCCCTTTCTATCTATCAGCCTCACAAACCCACAGTAACATGACATCCTCATCAGCCTACCTTCTCCCACAGTTTCACAGATTAAACCATATTAAGTATTTCCAAACCAGAAAAATAGACCCTATTTTATGTAAACTAGCAAAACTTCCACACAATCCTCAGTACCTACTACTATACGGCGACATTCACCCAAACCCAGGGCCTGGTAATACCTTCCCTGACTCCCATTCTTCTTTCACCTCTATTTCCCATACCCCCTCTTCTTCCTCGAACTCTCTTCTTATTGCCCGCCTCAATATTCATAGTTTAAATAATAAAATTACCCAACTTCATGCTCTACTAGACTTACATTCCTTTGACATTGTATGTCTCACAGAAACCTAGCTCAAACCAGTTACTAAAGACAATTATATCATCCCTCCAGGTTATAACATCCTTAGAATTGACCGTCCTAACAAAAAGGGTGGGGGGTTAGTGATATTGTTTAAATCTGAACTACAGTTAACCTCACTAAACACTCAACCTCCCTCACCTAGCAATGCTGAAATCTTAATATCTAAGCTCCAAATTAATGCTAATCATTTGCTCTTACATCCCCCAGGCAACAACACAAGTACTCTTGTTAATATCCTTAACTGGCTTTTCACATCATTTCCACAAGAAACCATTCTCCATGGAGACTTTAATATTGACTGGAACTGTTGTATTTCTGACAAACCTACATCTCACGTTAAGCTCTATGGCTTCTATCAAACTATCACTGACCCTAACAGAACCCATAAACCCAGCAACAAACAAACTACCTTAGACTGGATACTAGTCAACAGTAGCCCCCAATCTTATAAAATAGGCATACTTCCTGATGATATTAGTGACCACTCTCTTACCTTTATAACTAGACAAAAGATCACCATTCCCACTCAACTAAACTTTAGAACCACCCAGAACAAAAAGAACCTGAACCTAGGTAACTTTCAAGCAGAGCTAAAAGCCTGCAATTGGTCACCCCTAAAATATCTACCTCTCAATGAAGCAGTCTCTTTTTTTAACAATACATTCCTAAAAATCCTTGAGCCCCATGCCCCCTCTCATACTATAAAAATTAGGAACAAACCTGCTCCCTGGCTCTCAAATGAGACAAGGCAAAAATGATACTGAGAAATAAAATCTGGAATATATGGAGACTTCCCAAAGACCCTATTGATCATTTAAACTTTAGACAGCTCAGGAATGCCACTAAAAAATCAATATTCCTTGATAAAAAAAAACGATTACCTTAAATACCAAAAACCCCAATATCTAAACCCACAAAACATCTGGTCAGGATTAAATAAATTACTCCATCCTTGACAAGCCAAAACACCTACCCCCTCTAACTTGACTAATAATTCTCCCATCCAAATTGCTGATATTTTTTAACAAATTGTTTTCAGAAACTGTTCAATCTTTAGCAAATACCGTATCACCTTTCACCACCACTGACTCATCAATGCCAACCACTGACTCATCCTTGCCAACCACCCTACCCCAAGTATTACAACTGCAGCCTGTCCCATCTCTCATACACTCCCTACTTCTTAAGCATAAGCCATGCACTCCATCAGTTGACCTATTCCCAGCTGAATACCTTCAAATGGCATCTGGAGTGCTTGCCTGCACTGTTTCCATCTTAATTAACAGAACCATTACAGAAAGTTCCATCCCAAACCTCTGGAACGTCTCATATATTATCCCACTGCATAAGGGTGGGAACTCAGATGAACTCTCAAATGTCCACTCCTTAGCCCTACTTTCCCACTTAGCAAAAATTATGGAGAGATGTATTCACCTTCAGCTACTTGATCATCTTCTCCAAAACCACCTGCTAGTTGACTGCCAGCATGGTTTTAGGCCTTTCCATAGTACTACAACTGCTCTACTATCCTTTTCTGATTGCATTAATAAAAATCGTAACAACATCTTACTGTCCTCAGCCTTCTTTATTGACCTCTCAAAAGTATTTGATATGGTTAATCATAAATTACTGTTAAACTCACTCAAATCACTTTCACTAGATGCCCAGACAGTTAATTGGTTCAAGTCCTATCTAGGAAATAGACAACAAGCAGTCCTCTGGGAAAATAAACTATCTACTCTTCTCCCTATAACTCTTGGAGTCCCACAAGGCTCTATTCTGGGACCCCTCCTCTTCACTATTTTCATAAATGATCTGAAAATCTCCCTTCCACAAACCACCTGCATACAATATGCCGACGACTCGACATTAATATGTTCAGCCTCCTCGCCTGCTGGACTTCGAGTACCCAAGCAGTATTTACCTTAGTTGAAAACTGGTTCCATCAATGCTGTCTCCTCCTTAATCCCAAAAAAACTAAATTGGTACGATTCTCTCCCACTCAGAAGTCTCCTGCTATCAACTTCACAATTACATCTAATAATGGTACTGTAATAACTCCGGACACAACCACCAAACTTTTAGGTGTAACAACTGATCATAATCTAAACTTCGACACACATATCAACCTAACCATTAAATCAGTTAATAAAAAACTTGGTTTCCTCTACAGACATAAACCCTATCTCACACCTCTAGCTAGGACTGCTATTGCCCGAACTCACTTAATCTCCACCCTTCTCTATGCATCTCCAATTTATACCAACTTATCCAAAAATAATCTTCATAAGTTGGAAACAGCTTATAATAACATAGCTAGATTTGCCACTGGTGCCCCTTTTCGAACCCACCACTGCCAAAATCTTAAATTGCTAGGATGGCTGGAATTGCAAAGCCAGATTCTTTTCCAGCAATGTACTACTATACACAAGATCTTACACCATCCCACAGATACACCCATACTCTCTACCCTTATCTGCCCATATAAAAATCTAACAACCCTTCGATCGGCTAATAAGGTACTAGTAGCTACCCTAAAGTCCCACAACAAATCTGGAGATAGTTTGTTCTCAAACTGTAGTGGTAACGCTTGGAACACTCTTCCAACTGAACTAACAGCCCTTTCTTCTACCCCACTTTTCAAGACGCAATTAAGAATCTTCCTTAAAGCCCAATGGCTTTGCCCATGCACAAATCCTGACTGACACTTTCTCCCCTAGCAGGACCATTCTTTACTATCTTTAACATGCTATTTCAGGTGCTCTGATATTCTCTCTTAATTCCTGTTGTAGTAGCTCACCTCCTAAGGTTTGGTAAACTTTATAAACAATGCTACCCTCAAAAAAAATGTTTTATTAATCCTTTTACTCAAAATGTTTAACTTATTTAGTTGTGTATGTTGGTATGTTACTGTAACAGTACTATATAAATGTTCCTGTATTTGAAATGTTTTACCTGTCTGACATTATCTGTACTGTATATGGTCAAGATTTCTGTCTTGTAAATTGTCTTAATGTGGAGCTTTTCTCCCCGGGCCTCCGCTGAAAATGGACATACATCCAGTCGGATTATCCCGGTCAACAAATGTAAAATAAATAAAAATAAATAAATATATATGTATATGTGCATACATACATACATAGATACATATTAATACACACACACACAGTAATGGAACGGAAACCAAGCCATAACCGTTCTTTTATTGATTTTATGCAACATACATATCTGTTTAACAGTTTCCATTCACTCCAACATTACATAAATTGCTTAAGTCCTGCCTTCCCTTAAACCTGACTCTCCTCTTGAACATTATTTTGCATGCTTGCCCCACATGTTCCATTGATCTCTGTCAAGGTGTTTAAAGCATATCATGTGAGATATAGTACAGGTTCATTTATGAATGCCACTCCCTCTTCACTACTGTATTAGGACAGCCATTGAACGGTCAGTAAGCATGCTTACTATCATGCAGCCAACACTTCATGAGGTAACAAAGGGTCCACCACTCTAAGTAATTCTTTTGTTCTAATGAACCTGTAAACGGTAAAAGAGGGACAAAGTTCTAAAGGATTACGTGGGTCAGTGAATAGTTACAGTTTTTAAACTTTCTTGTCAGACCTAATATTAAGAAAATGTGATCTACCTTTCTTAATGTCAGCTGATATTTCACTGAGTTTTTCTTAATGGGGTAAAATGGATCGTTATATCCAAGGATAAGACTACCAGACAAAGCTCCCTTTGTCTTCTTGCTGAAAGCAAATTTATGATGCTATCTCTTTTCCACCTAGGATAGGTACCTGTTGGTGAAAACGTATGTGCACTACACTAGGCTCTCATGTTATTTACCTGTGCATTATTTTTTTTTACTCTAAAACTGAATGTATTACAACACAAAAGGTAGAACTTTACAAATGGTAGAGTTTAGGGACTATTGCAATTCTACTCTCAGACAATTCTACCTTAGTACTTCCATGGATCATGATACAGACTGCTATCCCTTGTTTTCTCCTGCAATGAATCATGTTCTTGAATATTGTTTATGGTTTGTAAGAAAGGATGAGACTGAAAATGCCCATTCTGCAAAAGCACATGGAAAGCCCACAGGCTAATCAGTGGGAGTATATAACAGAATTTCCCAAAGGAAGTCATTCCCAGTGAGTGAAAAGGTCTTGGTTCTGGTCCCCAAAACTAAGAACCATTTCCTTGCCAAGTGTCAGCGACCTTATAATATTACTAAATAGTTGAACAATGTAAACTATAAGGTGCCCTGAACAGATCTATCATATTATTGCAGTAAGGCCAAGGAAACAAACTGGGGTAAATGCGTCAGGTGCAGGGTCAAAGGTCATTCTTTATTAAAACTTTTTTTAACTTTTTTTTTTACTTTTAGAGAGACCGAATAAAAAGCATTCTTTACTAAAAATCCTTTTTTACTTATATTTTTATTTTAAATTTTAGCATTTCTTCAGTGTCAGACTCAGATCTGTTCACATAATAATTTTATTTAGAAAGAAACAACTTAAGCACTGTAGAGTCCACTTGGAAATGACATCTGACTGAAGAACATCGAACAGCAAAATAATACTTGTATGCCAGAACATATTTCAATACATAATTTTTTTGTTTGTTATTTAAACAACAAAACCAATCAGCTTTCAAACATGAGACAATCCCTTCAAGTAGTAGTAATAAAGTTAGGGCAAACAAGAAGTGTCATTTTCATTTACAAAATCAAATCTGCTTTATAATGAAAAAGAATTCAAGAAATGGAAAACTACTTTTCAGAAGAAAACATCTAACTTGTCAAAGTCAGCTTCATAATACATCGTTGGCTAACACATGTTCCTCCCTGTTTTTTTTTTTTTTTTTAACTCAGAAAAATGAACAATAACCTTATTTACAACATTTCTTACAGGCTAGAATGTATACCAGTTTCTGTCTTTAAATTCAACATTTCCTCAAATCTGAGGTTAAACTAAATGATACTCTTAAAAGACTGATTTATCTTTAGTGTACCCTTTCTTAAAATGCACTGGCCACATCCTGAAACAAGTGTTAAATAACAAATCTTTGGAATTGGACATTACCCTGTTACCATTTATAGTTGCAATTATACATTGTTTTTGCATTTTATTTTACTGATAAGGCCGGTCCCCTGAAATTTTTTTCCTCAAAGCTAGAAATTCTTCCCATGACATGAAAGACTGAACCTACAGTGCTTCACTATCTAAACTACTATATAGTTTACTTTATTCCCATGCTAAGTACATGAGCAAGAGTTCACTTCCCACATGTATTAGTAAAACTACAGTGCAAGTAAAAACCTGCCATTCTAAAGTAGTAAGTTGTTTTTTGCTTACCCAGATTGCTTTGCAGCTATGTAAATCTCCTCCCAATACCTAAAATTACATAATTGTGTGTGTGTGGTTATATAGGAAAAAATTTCAAAGAACTCACTATAATGTTAACCTTTTTAGCACAATCACATACAGTTTTAATATGACAAATATAAAAGGGAAAAAATTAACTGTAAAACAAAGATGCTTCACATCCATTATAATGTTAATCAGCCTGTGACAAGCATAAAACACGTACATTAAATAGATCTTCAGTCTTGAAGTCATGTCACATTGAAGTTAGAATGACTTAGAAAAATTATGAAATGATCACAGCTTTAAGAATGGGGAAGTTATAGTATTTATTGTCCTACACAAACAAAACCATTATAGAAAAAAAAAAAAAAATATATATTTTGTAATAAAGAATGCTTTTTATTCAGTCACTCTAAAAAGTAAAAAAAAAAAAAAAAGGAAGAAGAGTGAAAACTTTGCAAAAGAAACACAGACAAGCTGATTTCAGAAAAGCATTCAAGGCTAGTTTTGCTGATTCCTGCCTCTTCTTCTGGTACCTCATTACCAGAGTCAGCAAAACCAACCTCAAATGCTTTTCTGAAATCAGAAAATTGCAAAGTGTTCCCTCTTATTATTTTTTTTACTTTTTAGAGCGACTAAATAAAAAGTATTCTTTTAATTTTTTTTTCCTTTTTAAAATGACTGAATAAAAAGCATTCTTTATTCTTTATTAATTTTTTCCCCTTTTTTATTAAAAAAATAATACTACTTCTGTATCTATCTAGATTTATGCATTTTGTTACTTCCCATACCCTCACAGGCATACTACAAAATTGTAAGCCAGATTTGTTTGTTTTTCTTCCTCTGGTGCCATTCACTCTTGTCATATATGAAGAAGTTTAAGATATGGTTATCGATATCTGATTTTCATCCTATTTATATTCCTTTAGCTGATGATACTGAAAATAAAGCTGCCTGTAAAGTCAGAAGAAGGAATAATAGTGACAAAGGAGGGCAAGCTGGATGAAGCGTTAGAATGTAATCTCCATCTTCTTAGTGTGGCTTGCCAGTCACTGCATAGGAATTTGGATTCCCTAGTCTTGGTACATAGAATTCAAGACAGGGAAGCAGGTCTGGCAACCCATCTATTAGTAAAGAAATAGTGTACGAATAGTTTGGGCTACTGCTGAGTTCAGCACAGTGAACTGAGTTTGTGTGTGATCTTCTGGATCTCTGCAACCCACTAAAGCTGTGCTTTTTGGAGTCTTGTTTGAAAGACTTGGCACACAAAGATGATCATTTTCTTTGAGACTCTGAAATGAGAGCTAACAGCCCTTCTGATACTGGGCATATTAAAGACGTGGCAGATACAGAAGTATGGTTAAAGTTGCTAGCCTACTTGGCAATAATGCAATCTGAGAACTGAGAATGTGCTGGGCTTCTGTACCATGTCCTTGTTCATATGGACAGGGGTCCAGGAAAGTAAATAATGTGGGAAGAAATAGCCAGGGAATTGTTATGGCTAGGCTTGTATAGGCCCTAGGGCTGATAGCCTAGTACCAACCTATGAACCTATGAACCTATGACACAATGGTGAAGAACTACCCTTTGCCGAATACCTTTGCCTGCTGTGGGAGCTCTGAAGATGGCAGTATGCATGGCTTTGAAACAGAATGCCCAGTTGATAACCACGTAAGACTGGAAGACAAGCTGGTACTGCTGCTTAGTATGGCAACACTTCACCCAGCCTTTATGTTCCATCAGAGAGACAGTTTGCGGGATACATTGGTGGAGTTGAAGAGGGTGGCTGACAGTGGTTCTTTGGTAAGATAGCATGTCTTTTTACTTGTTTGTACTGCACAATATAACACAGTGTAAGTTACAAAAGAAAGGAGTACTGTCATGTTGCAGAATTGCATAACATTACTCATGGGAGGGGTACACTGGGGCATGTGAATTTTAGTAGCTTACTTGAAGATTGTTTTGTAAAACATTGCCTTAACTTCTTATAAAAACAATTTGACATAAAATGACTAACTCCATTTATAAACATATCCTTAGCAATTTATTTTATTTGAATGTATTGCAGAGGTCAAGAGGAAATGGGTGTTATAAACAGTTTATACATACAGGAAGGATATTGATGGGTTATCACATATGTGAAAATGGTACTTTCTGGTAATGTTCATTTGGGTGCTGTAGTTAAACTAATTGGCCTCACATGCGGGTACGTGATGTTATGTAGTTTATTGATTTACTCTGTTAAACTGTTGTTGTGTTTGGGGAGGCTTATAGCAATGCCATACATCTGTAGAGTGGTCAGTTGGGTGGCCTTCATCCCTGCAATACTGTGGGCAAACATGACAAATATCGCAGTGTTGGGGAATGTGTGTGTGTGTGTGTGTGTGTGTGTGTGTGTGTGTGTGTGTGTGTGTGTGTGTGTGTGTGTGTGTGTGTGTAGGAAATTATGTAGGGAGATGTGAAAGTGTGTGTGTGTGTGTGCTCTATCCCTCTGTGGTTCTGTCACATGTTTGTGGGTGTATACCTCACTGATGAGAAGCTTGGCATTTCTTCTGCTGTATTGCAAGAGCATGACAGACCCACAGAGGGAAAGAGCTACAAAGCCAATTTCAATAAAGAACAATCTAATAAATATAAATAATGTCTGTAGTCTCAAAATTAGTATATATGATTAGCAGGAGCTTGCCACTCCAAAACACTTGTTAGTTTAGACATTTCTTTGTCAATATGCCTTACATTGAATTTGTGATCATTTGATTCGAAATTATCTATATATATATATATATATATATATATATATATATATATATTTATATAAATATAGATAAACAAATAGTCATACAGTACTGGACAATATACTGTCTATTCCAGTTTTGTCACTAAACTTGGGAACAAGTTACCATTTCTACTAACACAAATAGATTACAAGGCTTCAACACCTAACTGACTCCTAGGTGTGCTCATGTACCTCACCATAAAGATATGAAATCTTCAGGCCACTACCATGTGTATAAAAAGATCCATATCACAAACTCAAAACTGAACAGATTGAGTTGGGAACATCAAAATCCCAGAAGCTTGAATGGCAGAGCCATTCATTTGTTCTGGATCACAGTACAGTAAAGATTGGGGTTTTGCTCCTTCTCCACTGTAGTGTGATCTCGGAGTTTGCATACAGTATATAATTAGAAGGGGGCTGAGGGGCACAGAGGGCTTGCCCCTTGCAAAAAAGCAGGTGTTACGTTTTTGCATTGTTTTTCAAGCTCTGGGATTTCAATCTTCCTGGCTGGATCTTTTCAGTTTTGAGTTTGTGATAGGATCCCTATAAAACACTTACCTTATAGACACTTTAAGCACAAACCAGAAGCTTCTTGCACAGCTGTATAAACCAACCTCATTTTTCCAAAAAAATTGTCCCTTTTTCATCCAATTTCCTTAAATTCTTAGTTTTCCTTCTCATATTTACTCTCTGCCTTTTGCCAGTTTTCCACTATTTCATCCTGTTCCCCTTAGTCTACCTCCTTTTTTCCAAGATTAAAATCAAGTTGCATTATTTTAATGTTGGATAAATTGAATGCCATTGTCAAAGAACTTTATATTAATACTCTTGTTTCCTTAGAATTCTAGTTATTAGACCATTATTTTTTGTTGTTTCCATTCTTAATGTATTATTTTATTAAACTATTAATGAATGTGGCCTCTGATTTTATCATCATATTTTTGGTAAAACTATGTGTTGGAATTTTTATTCTCATGGTTGGGAGCTTTTTTTTTCCTTGAGCCTCTACTGAAAAGTGGCTTTTCTTCCAAGTCTGACTTTCCTGGTCATCAACATTAAATAAATAAGTATATATTCCCATTCTTACCCACACAGAGTTGTTCTTTTACATCTATGGCTGGTCACCAATGAATGAAATTTGTTTTATTTTACATGTGTTTACCGGGAAAGTCCAGCTGGACAAATTGTCCTTTTTCAGCAGAGGCCCAAGGAGATAAGCTCCATGAAAAACATCACAAAAAAGTTACAAAGTTTTGTTAAACAAAAGGACAAGTTATTAGATTAGCTATAGAGGTACAAATCACATATAAGATTTTGTATAATTTCAGTATTGTAGTTTTCTTTTTTAACAATGCAGAGTATAATGTAACAACAATGGGAAAGATAAGTATTTAGAATAAATATGGAGGTAGACATCACATATAACAGTTTTTACAATTTCAGTAATGCACTTTTTATGACAGTCTTAGTCCCTAAACATACAGTGTAAAATGTAACAACAAACTTAGTACCTGTTTTGAAGGAACACATTTGTGATAAGAACTCAATGGAGGAAGGTGTTTTGTAATAATCTTTATCAGATCAAGGATGGTTAGCTAAAAGGTTGCGTGTTCTTAGTCTGGGCTGCTACAAGAGCATAATCAAGTTTCGGTTAATGTGCTATAAGCGTTTCTTTGAATTTTTTTATTACGGAGATAGTTTTTATGTTTATTGGAAGAAAATTCCATTGTTTGCTTATGCAGTGAGAGTAATTAGCTTCTCCAGCAGTAGTGTTAGTTTTACTTATCTTTAGTAGTGATTTGTTGTTAGAACAAAGGACTCAGTTGGCAGAATATGGCTGCAGGATGGTAAGGAGGGCAGGAATTTTGTCCAGTTGGTACAGTAGTTGGTGAGCTATGGACAGTTGGTTGTAAACCAGGAAGTTGGGCAATTTTAGCCAATTGAGTTCTTTCAGTGTTATGCAATAATGAGATCTGTAAGGAGATTCAGTGGCAAACCTGCAAATTTTATTGTAGCAACTTTCAAGTTTGCTTAGATCCAATTTCTTGATGTTGATGAGCATTGGTGAGGCGTATAGAAGTGCAGAGACTAGGTGAGTTCTAGCGATGGTGGCTTTTGTATTTCTGAGGATTTTTTGTGTCTAAATAGTGATCTGAGTTTTTTATGAACTTTTTATATTGAGTGGGCAATGTGTATGTCAAATTTCATCAATGATATCTCCAAGAAGCTTGGTGTGGGTTACAGGAGAAATAATTGTGTTGTTTGTTGATGATACATTTAAGGATGAGGAAGATGCGTTGGTTTTAATGGGTCGGAAAAGCATGAGCTTTGTCTTATAATGAGCTGAGCATTATCTAGCCATGACTCTACTTCTGAGAATGATTGTTGGGTTATATGTTATAGTTGTTGGAGTGTGCAAGCAGTGCACATTAGGGTGGAATAATTTACGTTCTGGATCAGGAGAGCATATGTAGTAGCAGTGTGTAGGTTGTTAGCGA
Organism: Protopterus annectens; assembly: GCF_019279795.1. NCBI lineage: Eukaryota > Metazoa > Chordata > Ceratodontiformes > Protopteridae > Protopterus > Protopterus annectens. The sequence continues at coordinate 150,569,252 of NC_056743.1, read as the reverse complement.
ATAGGATGAAGAGGAGGGGCCCCAGGATGGAACCCTGTGACACTCCTTCAGTGACTGGTAGGAGGGGGGAGAGATTTTGATGCCATTTAACTGGAGACATTGCTTTTGTTATGGATCTTTTTGGGTCTATATTAGAACATCGAAGTTTCAAAACTTTGAATGTTCTAATATTGAACCCTATTCGGCGAAAGCTGAAAATATCGAAGCAACAGAAAATTTTTTCCTATGGAAAGAATTCGGTTTTCCATTTCTGTTGCTTCAGTATTTTCAGTGCTGTGGTGGAAAGTTACGGGTCGGGTTCAGGTAAGTGTGCAATTGAGTATGGGTTAGGTTAGTTAGGGTAAGGGTGCGGGTTAGGTATGTGTGTGATTGTGTGGACGTGAGGGTTAGGCTGGGTTAGGTGAGTTAGGGTTAGGGCGTGGGTCAGGTAAGTGTGCAATTGTGTGGACGTGAGGGTTAGGGCGGGGTAGGTGAGTTAGGGTTAGGGCACGGGTGAGGCAAGTGCTCGATAGTGATGGATCTTAGGGTTAGGGTTTGCGTTAAGGTAAATGGATAGTTAGTGGTGTGTGTATAGTTTAGTGTAGGGTTAGGTGTAAGATTTTAGGTGTATGTGTGTGGATTGTTGTTTGTTTGGTGTGCCTGTGTTGTGTGTATGTGTTTTGGAACAGCAATTTTTTTCCCTAGGAAAAAATTTGCTGTTCTGAATGTTCGATGTTTTCAGCTTTCGCTGAATAGGGTTCGATATTAAAACATTCAAAGTTTTGAAACTTCGATGTTCTAATATAGACCTGATCTTTTTATATATAGAAATTTTGGTTGGATTGATGCAGTGTCTGAGTAAATAGGTTGGATAGTGGTCACTAAGAGTGTCTGGGAGACACCCAGAGAGTAGTGAGGGTATGCGTCTGTTAGTGTTCAATCCAAAATGGACCGTCTCTTAGAAGTTTTGTCAACTCTGGTAGGGTATATAATTAGATGAGTAAAACCATGAAGATTTATGCGGTTGGTTGGCTTAAGAGAATAACTTGTATTCCAGTCAATGTTGAAATCACCCATCAAGATGGTTTCTTGTGTGAAAGTGCTAGATGCCCACTGGAGTATGTGTTTTACTGTGGCAAGATTGTTACCTGGGGGAGTGTAGACTTGTATTAAGTTTAGGTGTTTTCTATTGATAATTATTAGTTTGTAAACATTATTTCAGAATTGTGGAAGTCAGGAGTGGCTTGATTAGTGAGCACTAGATTGAGATTATTTTTGAACAGAATAGCTACACCACCTCCGTTTTTGTTTGCCCTGTCTAATCTAAGGATATTATATCCTGGAGATGTTATTTCATTATTACTGATGTGTGGCTTTAGCCAAGTCTCATTTATTAAGGCAGTGTCAAGTGAGTATAAGTCTATAGTTGCATGTAATTCTTGTACCTTGATAAATATACTTCTGATGTTTATATTAATTGTTAGTAAGTCAACACCTTTTCTGGGAATGTTGAAAAATCTTTGGGGATTTGTCTTGGGTTGGGAGGTTGTGTGTGTTGTACTGGTTTTGGGACCAGGGTTAGGGTGGATATCACTACTGAGAATCAGTCGGGATGCAATGTGTTTAATAAGTTTTAAGAATTTTGAAAATAGTTTATTATATTTGAGGGAAATGGATGCAGAAGGTTTAAGAGAGAGAATAGTATATGAGGTTTGATTGATGGTTGAGGAGTTGTAAAGGGAGGGTGTTATTGGTATAGTGTGATGTTTGGTTTGGGTTTGGTAACAGGGCAGTATAGGTGGTAAATTGAATATTAGGGTGAGTAGGATGACAATTGTAGTGGGTAGTAATTGTTAGGAGGAAAAGGAGGGTAGAGTATAAGATGAACATGTTGGTTCCAGTATTTAATCACCTCTTAGCTACCTTACTTTATGCATGTCCAGCACTAACAAATCTAAATAAGACCAATCTCAACAAACTATCTACATGTTACCACAAAATCGCCAGATTTGCTACCAGTGCTAAATCCCGTTCCCACCATCAGTCCCTACTTACTTTACATTGACTTCAGCTCCCCAACCTATTACGCATCCACCAAACCAGCCTAGCACACCAAATACTACACTATTCAGAAAAAATCCCTGCACTATCTGTACTACTAAACTTCTATACTTCAAATAGACAGTTATGCTCAACCAATAAAGCCCTAATAGAAAAAATCCAATGTAGAAATAACTCTGGGGAATCCCTCTTCACTAATGAAGTTGCTAACACCTGGACTAGTCTTCCTCCTGACATTAGACTACAAATGAAAACACCCATTTTCAAAAGATTACTGAAAATACAGCTTCTCACCAACCGACTGTACAACTACAATGGCCCACCTTAACCTCTCACTACACAGCAGCAGTACTGCTTCCTTTTGCCGCCTATTCTTAGTGACGTACTCACCATTGCTCTCTCTCTCAAATTCCTTGTGAATGCTACTAAATGCTTATTGTAAATATGTAATAATTATACTTATTTTCTTCCATTGTTGCCTTACACTAACCTCAGTGTAATCTACTTGTTATGTTTCTCCTGAATTGTAATATCTCCTTTCAGCATTGTTATACCTTGGTAGTATGATGTTAACTGATTCTGCATTCATAATCTCTGCAACTTGTTACTATTATTTCTGAATGCTGTAACTATTGTACTTGCTGGAGATTATCTCCCCAGGCCTCCACTAAAAATGGACACCAGCTGTCCAATCGGACACTCCCGGTAAACAGATGTTAAATAAATAATTATGCTTGAGAACTTGAAATGTATTTCCTCAAAATAATGCATGTTCTATTCTTTCAGCCAATGTAGCATGTACTCATCTTGGGAATGTCCATTTGCTAGAATCCTAGATATACTAATGTAGTGCTCAAAATTGCATTGCCACTGTCATGATATGTAGACTGTTTCCATATCACCATAAGCCATGACGTCAGCATATTCACTCACCACTTCTTAGAGCAGTCATCTAGTAACAGTTTAGTTAGGTTTGCTTCAATGAAACATTTGATGTGACTTTGTATGCATTATGCACAATGATTTCCATTCTGAAATGTGCAGATATCAACATCTTTTCAGCATAAGGAGGGGGTTCAATGATAGTATTCATATGTATTTTTGCACAGGTATGCTGATGAATATGGGGTATATTTTAAAGTGTAAGCATTTCCATTATACTACTTCTACTTGATGGCAGAAGGAAAATATGTCCTTTCATGTCCATGCCTTTCTGCTTTAAGTGCATTTTGCATTCTACTTCACCACTGTCTTCCCTTCTCCCCCACTTTTCCTACTCCCATCCTTTAGATTGCCTCCATGGATTCCTTCTCTATCACCCAGTTTTAAACTGTGTCTGGTACTCTAGTAGGCAGGGTAAGATGTTTATGCTGTTTAGTGAGTAGATAACTGAGCAGACACAGTTACTCCATTTATTTTATCTTTCATTGTTTAGCATTTTTTATATTTCTCTCCAGTATAGCAGTACAAAGTTCAAGGATAGTAGACAGTTCAAAAGTTCTCTCACTTAATGGTAACATCTACAATAGGTTCTTTTCTTTACTTATATACATGGTAGTATTTAAGCATATTACAAAAAAGTCTACCTTGGCTGTCAGACCTGCTTATATATTTCGGTTCAAATAGTATGGCATGTATTCTGATGGACTTGTTTCATTTTCATCTGTACTCCAGCTAAAGAATATCTTTGATAAGACCTAAATTACCAGTTTTTGCTTTGCAAAAAAGTTTGCATTTTACTTCCAAATCCTGCCACATCCTTAGTCCCTGCCATAACAATGAATCCTAAGCAGTAAGTGTAGTGCATACTTATTACTGAATACATAGGAAAATCAAATAAAAATGCTCAAATGAAACTACATATGGCTTTATTGACTTTATACATTTTAATGTTGCTAAAATAACCTGAGAAACAATAACCACTGTTATAAAAAGCAATGTCATTTCAATGATTAATGCACAGAAAATATTATGAAATGTTTTTTGGTGTGTACAAAAGGCCACTGATCTAATTTTGCAAGGTAATTATTTGCAAACTGATAATTAGCTAATGAGTTTATTGGATTAGTGTTAGCAGGCTTCTGGCTTCAAACTGCAGACCACTAAACATGATTTGCTTAAAAATCCTCCACCATTTGAAAATGCCAAACACGTTTTGCATTTTGTTATAATTGTGTTTTAACTTCAGTATCCTACTAGTGAAAGTATTCTATGTGTGTTTTGATGATACAGTTGAAGACAGGTGTGTGTTATTTTTAAGGCAAAAAATAGACACTGTTTGTGTCATACTTTTTTTTTTCATCAGATTTGCCCTTGAGGTCTATAAAAATGACTGTTTTGTAAACAATAATGCTCCTCTAACATCCCTCCTCATTCCTGTCATATTTATAATATGTAGCAAGCCATCTTTAATTTATTTTTCAAACTTGACAAGATTTAAACTGTTAGCTGACATTGCGACTGTTGTTACCTCAGGGTTCTTTTTGAAAAATTCAATATTCAAGCAGAACTAACTTATACATCATGCGTTTCCTGTATCCAGCACTGACATTAAGAGCTGTACCAGAATTTACTATCACCATTACTTTTTATGTTTTCCCAACATTTTGTTTACAGCTGCATGTGTAGTGTCCCATACACTGTAAGGCTATTACAATTCTAAGCCAAGCATAGTGAACAATAAACATCTATAAAATAAACATATATAACCTGTAAGAGTAGTTTTTAAGCCTGGATTTGTGTCCTATATTGTCACTGGAGAAATGATGCATTAAATTTAAATACTTACAGCATGGTATATGTACTTACTAGCCAAAAATGCAGCCATTAAGTATGATTTGCAGGAGCTATCAGTGAAATATAATCATACATACATACATATATACATCTATGTAGTAGAGATATACATATAACTACATCTATTTAGGTATATAGATAGATATTGCTATAAATACATACATATATATATATATATATATATATATATAGATATATATATATATATATATATATATATATGGGTTCCTTCATATGAACGAAACCTGGAAGATCGGGACCAGATGTTCAACACTGTAGAACATCGAAACCCCAGAAGCGGGAAATTTAAAATCCTGACATTACGGGATTGTGTTTAGCATTTCTGGTGTTCCAATGCCCATAAGTATGTATGTGTAAGTGTCTGTTTGAGGGGTAGTGGTGTGTGTAAGTGTGTGTTGTGAGTGTGGTGTGTGTTTGTTTGGGAATGTAATGTGTGGGTGTGTGTGTCTTGTGTGTCTGTGCGATCTCAGAGTTTGAATAATAAAGAAGGGGGGTGTGGGGGTGCAGGCTGCTTGCTCCCCTGCCTATACTGTTTGTAGTATTGTGTGTTAGGTACTTTGGGGTTGTTGTGTGTGTATGTGTGTGTTTGTGATGTTTGTGCTGGTGTTTCATGGTTTTGGGTTTCGTTGTTGTGGGGTTTCGTTGATGTGGTCTCGTTGTTTTGGGTTTCGGTGAAGTGGGCTGTCATAATGAAGTATATATATATATATATATATATATATATATATATATATATATATATATATATACACAGGTAGATCTCTCTGTCCCATATATATATATATTTGTGTGTGTGTGTGTGTGTGTGTGTGTGTGTGTGTGTGTGTGTGTGTGTGTGTGTGTGTGTGTGTGTGTGTGCATGTGTATGTATATATCAATTTTTATTATTGCTGCACCTTGGAAAAAAGAAAATTTTCCAGGGTGCAGCAATTTTAGATTTAGTGTGTATTTCTTGTAATTGTACTTACATTTTTGTTTACATTTTTAAGGGTCACACTTACTATCCTCAAACTCAGAATCTCAGTCTACCATTATCCATGCAATGGCATGGTCAGATTCACTTCTTTCCTCTACCAGCAGATCTCCCACAACCCCATTGTTATCATAGCCTACCCTTAAGGTTTTGAATCTTTGAGCCTGAACCCTCATAGTCCTACAAAAAAAAAAAACTGTCTTCCCCTTCAACTCTCTCCATGAACTAACTGATCCACATTATCCCATCTCTCTCTCTGTCCATACTGCCTTTGTATAAATCCCATGCAACTCTACTTTTCTGAACAGCTTTTCTCTTCCCAGGTCTAATGTCAGTTTTAAATCTCCATCCATCAATATAGTTGCCTTTTACTCTCTCTACATTTATTTTACTTCACAAAATATGTATCTAAAAATTACTCTCTTAATTTGTTTCATATACTAATCTCACAACATTGAGGCCCTACCCACTCGAGTTTGTGGTAGCTAAGATAGATCCAAAAGATCCAACAGAACCTATCAGAAAGAGTAGTGAGAAGTTTTCTAATGCTCTGGATAAATTTCCCCTTGAAGTATAAATGCCATTTTGGGTATTCCTTAAAAAGATGTCACTAGCTTAGTGAGACTAACCCAGTCAACAAATAGATAGATAGATTGATTGATTGATTGACTTTATTGATTTTTACTTTATCTATCTATCTTCAGCTTAACTAGGACACAGACCATCCCTCTTATGGCATCAATCCTGCCCTGTCCTCTCCCCAATTTACACCTACAAATATAGCTATTTGTCACTTAAAGAGGCATTTAAATCCTTTACTAAATAACTCTTTCACTTTCTCAACCTTGAACCTCATTCTGCAGCTCAGCCCATATTCACTTCACCTCTCTTGAGTTTAGTGAAGAATCTGTTTTAATGGGTTTGCTTGGTTTCACTTGCATTCCATGTTGCTACCACAGCAAAACCTGTACCAACTAGAATGAAGCAAAACCATATATTTCTTAGCAAAACTGCATAGAAAAGTAAATGCTTGAAAGATAATACATATAATGCTCACTTGGATGCTAAACAGGCAGTATAAAATACCTTCATATTGTGTAATATGAAGATGTTGTAGTTGTTACTTATAGCTGCATTAGATGTTAAGAAGTGAAGGGTTGTAACATATAACCAGGGATAAGAAGTTACATTTGTCAGCTAATTTAATTCAGTAAAAAGGTTTAAAAATCAGGATTTTAATTCATAATTATTTCCAATTAGCTGAGATGAGTTACAATTTTGTTTTAGTGAAAGTGCAGTCTTCCAGTATATTTGCAAATTCCATGATTTTATTTTTACATTATACTAAACAAATCTGACATGTTTCAAATCACATTGCTTATTCAAAGGTAAATCCAAATGTTTTATTTATTAGAAGAAAAACTGAAATTTATGTAGCAAACAAAGGCACTGGAACACTGATGTGTAATGTAATATCTTTCATTGGACAAATGTAGGCTGTGCAATTACTCAAGCTTTCAAGATGGCATGAGCCCTTCGTCAGGAGTTAAGTTACATATGTTAAATTCAGTGCTTAAATATCCACTTGTGCCTAGAAAGGAAAGTTCATCATTTATTTCCAATTGGCTAGAAAAGAAGTCTTGAAAATGCTAGGATGAAGAACATGCAGCTCATACTAGACCTCAAAGACTGACAGTTTGTGTGAAATTTACGCAGTCATTCATAAAGGAAGTCAATAACATAAACCAAATTAGTTTCTCAAATATAGGTTTACTGAGTTTAAAAGCAGAATGTTAAATTTTTAGAAGAAAATTAATATTGACATTTAGTGCTCTGTACTGAGTACTAAAAAACTTTGCCCACACACATAAAAATGTTGTAAAAATTCTAGCTCTATGGCAAAGAGGAATAAACCTCTGATGACGCATGCCACCTGTGTTTGACCACCAGTTTGGGTGACAGTAGGGTGGGCGATCAGACTGAGCATCTGCTTTTAACTTATCCATTCTGGGAGGAGGAAGGTGGGTGTAGCTCTCCACTTGGGTGTTCATTCTGTGGACAGGGACCCAATGGAGGTATATTTGCTATGGCTGGCAGTATAGAAGCAAAGCTCAGTGAGCTACTGTAAAGGAAGTGGAGTATGCCAATGAGAGATGGTAGACTGTCCCACCAGACTGCAGAAGTGGCTCAATTCCTACCCCACCTTATGCTTGCCATGGGCATAAAAATGGGCCAAAAAGGCACACTAGTCAGGCACAAATGGTTTGCAGGTCTGGCTTGGTTCAGTGATGCTGCCTGGTTCTTGCCCCTGAACAGAACAAATAGGTAAATGTTGTGCATGTAGTAGTGACTTTTAACAGGCACACAGAAAATAAAGTGAAAATATGTTTTTCTGGGAGAAACTATATCTCTCAACATGAAGGTTCTGCTCTTACACCCCATAACATTTTATATAGAAACTTTATCAAAGTATTCTGTTTTGGGAAATGGGAATTATTGATTCTAACAGCATATCAATTCTTGTCTTTATTCTAAGGTATTGTAACCACACAATTTGTATATTTCATTTTCAGAAGTGTGAATTTGATATAGTCCCCATGCGGAGTGACGAATAGGGGATGTAACCCAAAAAATTATTAATTTGTTTGAGAAATATTGTTTGTTTGTGTCTTTCGGCTTTTCCTGGTTAGGGGTCGCCACAACGGAACTCCGGTCCGCTAATGATTGGCAGTAGATTTTTACATGCTGGCTTGCCGGGCCTAACGCACAACCTTCAACGGCGAACCATTCACGCATGTCGCCACACAGAAGACGCTCTAACTGAGAATCGAACAGGCAACGTCTAACTGTGAGGCGACAACGCTACCGCAGCACCACCACCGCAGTTGTTTGAGAAATATACTATAGTAAATGATTTGTTTCTTGACATTTCAACATTTTGTATTTATTGTCTTGCATATTCAATGATATATTAATCTGATAGTCCGTTTATAGTGTTTTGATGTTCAACATTTTATCATTCACCTATTAAATAGGTAGCCTATCAAAAGCTGCTTAAAAGTGGCTCAGGTTATTGTTGGCATTATCACAGCCAGGAATGCAGACTGTGCGCATGCTATAGGCATATCTTTGAGTAGGGCTGGTGTGTGTGTGTGTGTGTGTGTGTGTGTGTGTGTGTGTGTGTGTGTGTGTGTGTGTGTGTGTGTGTGTGCGCGCGTGTGTGCGCTGTGCATGTCCATGGATAACACCGGTGTGTGTTCTGGCCATGCATATGAGTAGGGCTGATGTGTGCTCTGGCTAATATCTATGAGTGAGACTGGTGTGCTCTCTGGCCCTGTCCATGTGTAGGACTGGTGTGTGCTTTGGCCCTGTCCATGAGTAGGACTGGTGTGTGCTTTGGCCCTGTCCATGAGTAGGACTGGTGTGTGCTCTGGCTATGTCCATGAGTAGGACTGGTGTGCGCTCTGGCCATATCCATAAGTAGGACTGGTGTATGCTCTGGCCAGATCCATGAGTAGCACTGCTGTGTGCTCTGGTCATGTCCATGAGTAGGACAAGTGTGTTCTCTGGCCTTGTCCATAATTAGGATTGGTGTGAGATCTGGGTATGTTCACAATTAGGGCTGATGTGTGCACTGGAGATGTCCTTGAATAGGTATGGTATGGACATGTTCATGAATAGGACAGATGTCTGCGATCTACATGTAGAACTGGTATGGAAGTTATTCTTTCATTTCATGTTTTCCTTCTTAAGGAAGACATTTGCCATTCCTGTCATGGTATTAGAAACCCAAAAGATTTGGAGAAATTGAAAAAAAGACATTTAGTTTTGATCACAGCTGGGTGCCTTGAAGTCATATCTTAAGAATCTGTGTACTAGATCAATGTGAGTCAACAATAGCTGTTGGATTCTGGGTATTCCAAAGTGTACCAGTGGCCAAGTCATATATATCAGTGCTAAATGGAAGTCTTCATCCCTCACATCCAAAAAGTTATAATTACAAACATAAGTTATTGGACTTTAAGTACAAACTGAAGTACATAGACTATATCCTGGTTCTAGTAACACTTACAAACAGGTTTTTGAAAAGGTTAACACAAATTCTCTTCAAGGTTGTATAATGTGCAGTGAGGACACAGGTGCATGTATTGGCATTCAGTGCCAGAGTCATTTTGGTGGCTCAGTTATTTTCTCCTTTTGTCAGTTGACCTGCTTTCGATGTGTACTTTATATGACGGTATTGATTAGATACTTGTATATCTGATTATATTATTATTATTTGTTTAATAGTAGAGGGTACTGCTCTTCATCATATATTTATGGTTTCTCTTGTGCAATCATTTTGAATGACAATAAAAGGAGTCTTTGAAAAAATTTATATTGAGACTATTATCACAACTAAACCATCTGGGCAAAAAGCCATTTGTCTTTTTATTTAATTTGTAAAATACTGAATAATGAACATGTGAAGTTATTTGAAAAGAAATACATTTTTTAGATAAAATTCAATATTTAAACTCTTTGCTACTAGGTACAGAATCAGAAAAGAAAAGAAAAACAGCGTATCACCAAGAATGGCTTTGGAATAAATCCCAGATTTATCACAGATATAAATATGACTGACTGGATGTTTTTCAAGAACATCTGACAGTACATCTTAGACAAGTTAAAAGCAAATTCTTTGTTTACCTCTTTTTTTTTAAGTGAATGTTAACATTTTTCAGTTAAAGTGTACAGCTACTTACTTGATGGAGAAAAAAATGTACCTAAATGTGTGTTAGAATTTTTTTTCTTATTATAAAAGACCTATAGTTTCAGAGACGGGATGGGCTACAGAGCCCTTGTCCTTGTTTGTGGAAAAAAGACATCAGAGCAGTGTTTGAGCGAGTAGATACTATTTTGAGAGACTCTAAGCATTTTTACAAAGGTTGTATGAGTGGAGTTGTGTTAATGCTAATGACAACTTTGTGTTGGTGACTCTTGATGTAGTGTCACTTTTTACGGCGAAACCAGACAAAGTAGGGATAGAAGTTACCGGATCTGTTCTCTCTGAATGTTTTGATTATACCCCTGAGAAGATTTTTTGGTATTTGCTCTTTTGCATGTTGTTTGTTTTTGCTGATAAGTACTATAGACAGGATGTAGGAGTTGTGATGGACAGTATTTGTGCGAGCAGCTATGCTAATGCTGTGCTTGCACACTGGGAGTCTGTATATGTGTTGAATGCTGTTAATCTAATTTTTGGTAATATTTTGTTCTATGGATATTTTGCTGATGATTTATTTTTTTATTTGGTCTAGTTCAATTAACATGCTAAAAGATTTTGTTTTATATTTACAAAATTTTACTTCATTTTTAAAATTTACTCTTAGGTTTGCTGTTGATTCAGTTGAGTTTTTGGATATTAGGAGTATTTATTTATTTATTTGTTTGTTTGTTTATTTATATTTGTTCACTGAGAGTGTCCGACTGGACGTAGGTCCATTTTCAGTGGAGGCCCGGGGAGAAAAGCTCCACAGTTAAAATAAACAGACAGTAGTTACATTGGATTACATAGCGATTAACAATTTACATAGCAATTACTTACAACATATTTACAGATGAAGAACATAGTACATCAGTAGACAACTAGAATCTTTATCTGTGAAGTACATAACAGACATTAACAAATGTTAAAATAAGAAGTTCCTGCTGTATAAGTGCTAGACTTATGAGCATCTGAGCTTGCTATAATTAAGGTAGTTAGTGGAGTGGAAAGAAAGGTAGTGGTTGGATGGGGTGGGTGATATTAGAGTGGGAGTTGCAAGGGCATAGCCAGCATGTTTTTAGGTGCACTTTTAGTAAAGTTTTGAAGTGGGTGCATGATGGTACAGAGGAAATTGTGGGTGGGAGGGAGTTCCATAATGTGACTATGGTGCAAGAGAATAGTGCTTCACCAGCAGAGTTATTGGCTTTAGTGATCTGCAAGTGATTTTTGTTGCTGGATCTTAGTGGTCTGGTGGCGCGATAGGGTTGGAGTAGATTCTGGAGGGATTGGACATTTAGTGGATGGTTTACTAGTTTGTGGGCAAGTGAGAGTTGATACCATTGAAGGAGGTGAGGGAGTTCAAGCCATCCCAGTTCAGCAAGTGAGAGACAGTGGTGACTATGGTAGGATGCCCCTGTGGCAAATTTGGCAATTTTGTTGTAGCAGGTCTCTAGCTTGTTTAGATCGCATTGCCTTAGGTTGGTATATATTGGAGAGGCATAAAGTAGGGTGGAGATAAGGTGGGAATTTGCTATTGAAATCTTTGCTGCTTTGGTGAGAAGATGCTTATTTCTGTATAACGCTCCTAGTTTTTTGTGGACTTTTTTATGGTCATGGATATGTGAATGTCAAATTTTAGTTTATTGTCTATTTCCACTCCTAGAAATTTGGTGTGTTCAGTTGGGTATATAGTGGTGTTGTCCTTTGCTGTGATGTTAAAGTGAGAGTTCTTTTGAGTATGTTTGGTGGGTTGGAAGATGAATAGTTTAGTTTTGTTTGGGTTGAGTATTAATTGGGCATCGTATAACCAAGTTTCAACAGAGGAAAAGGCTTCCTGTGTGACTTTTTGCAGTTTGGGTAGGGACTGGGCTGAGCAGATGATGGTCGAGTCATCTGCGTATTGTATGAGTGTGCCGTTTGTGGTGGCAGAGGCTAGATTATTTGTGAAAATAGAGAAGAGTAGGGGTCCAAGGATGGATCCTTGGGGAACCCCTATGGAGACAGGTAGTTGGGGAGATATGTCATTCTGCCATACAACGGATTGTTGGCGGTCAGACAGGTAACTCTGAAACCAGTTGGTGACCGATTGTGAGAAGGATAGGTTATTGGGAACAGAGATAAGTTGTTTGTGTGGGACCATGTCAAATGCTTTAGATAGGTCTAGGAAAGTAGCAGAGGAAAGATAGCCATTGTTTTTATGCTGAAGGATAGTGTTAGTAAAGGAGAGTAAGGCAGTGGTGGTGCTATGGTTTGGTCGGAAACCATGCTGAGTATTGGAAAGGAGGTTGTTAGTAAGGAGGTAGCCTGAGACCTGAGAGTGTATGCATCTCTCTAGTATTTTGGAGAGTGGAGAGAGAATAGCTATGGGGCAGTAATTAATTAATAATGTGTCAGTCTTAAGTACCCAATTATTGAGGAAAGGCTGTAAGAGGAATAATACTCTGCATGCTCATAGCATGTACCCAGGACTTGTTAAACATAATGTTGTAAAAGGGCAGTTTTTCAGATGTGCTAGGTTGCATGATATGTTTGAGTCTTTTGATGATTTAGCTGGCAGGTTGATTCAAAGAGGGGATAATGAGTCAGTTGTTCGTGTGCATAGAATGAAGTAGTATTCCATAGGCTAGATAGAGTTACACCTTATTTCTCTAGTGGTAGTCAGGTGTATGATAGGCAGTATACTAGTGTAAATAGCAAGGCTAGGATGTTACTTACATATACTAGCGATTCCCTTCAAGTGTGTGATATAGCGAAAAGGAATTGGAGGGTTCTTATGTCTGATGCTAAATATAAACAGGTGCTAGAAGATTCCCCAAGTTTTGCTTTTAAGAATAGTAGGTCTTTGAAAAAAAATACTACATTATAAACCACTGTGCTGATAGGGTTAATCAAGCTATTGATACGTATGGCAATTAATTTTCAGTGTAAAGTATGCAGCTTTTGTAAGTATATACATAGTGATAATAGTTTCCAGCATCCTAACACTGGACATTATTATGAGTTTAAGGTTCAAGCTAGCTGCTGTTCTAGGAATATAGTTTATCTTGCTGTGTGTGATGCCTGCTTCTGTTTTTATGTTGCGAAGACCAACAGGTACTTGAAAGACAGGATTAGAGAGCACCTTTATAGTAGTTCAAATGCAAAGTATAAATCGTCCTCTGTCTAAACATATTGTATTGGAAGGGGACATCACATAACTTTAAGCTTATAGTAATAGATAGGTTGAAATTAAACAGCAGAGAGGGTGATATAAGAACCCACACTGAGTGTTTGAAGTTAAAGTCGATTTTGCTTTTAAGGGCTACTCATAGAAAAGGACTTAATACCTTTAAGAACCACCCTTAGGTCACGTAAATGAGAGGGCTATTTATACAGGTAGATTTATTATTGTTTTAGATATGATGAAGCACCCTGATGGTGTGAAAGTGCTCATCTCTCTTTATTCTGTGTTTTTATTGTTTGGTTTGAATATTAAAGTGTTATATCCATTCTGCCTGGCTGGTTGGTTTATACAGTTTGAATTTCTTTAGACCAGCTGTCCTGTTTTGGTTTTTGGTTACTTTTAAAGAATGCCTGGGCTATCTATGGGACAGCAGCTGCTATGCAAGTACTAAACCAGCACACCAAGGTACTTTTCATTACCATGTCATTTACATTTCATGGACAGATTCGGTACACATCAGTGAGATGGATACAGGATGATCCGCATGCTTTCTTTACAAACTATGGAGTATGAATCCTCTACAGGATGATTTTTTTTTTTTGCTATAGATGTCAGGGGTAGGTTTCAGTTTCAAGCAACTGTTGGGTGGCTAGGTCTGGAGGAAAGGAATCCATTTATTTATTACTTATTTTATTGCTTTTAGTCTTATATTCTTTCCTTTTGTCTTTGCAACTTTTAGCGCCACTGAGCACCTGGTCGCTTTGGATCCCTCCCCTACTTGTGCGAGCTAGGCCTAGGACTCCTCTCACTCCAGCTAAAAGCAAAGGAAACTCTAACCAGCAATCATCAAAAAATAGACTGCAGCCCCAGCTTTAACTCCAGGAACCCTGCTGTTGCCACTTGTGTGTAGTGTAGGTGCCTGCTGTTGTGACTACTGTTATGCCTTGTTAAAATCTGTTACAGTCAGCTGGAGTGCATACTGCAGGGGCGACAGCAGCAAACCTTCTTCTTCTTAGCCCCCCCACCCCTTTTATCCATTTCACTGTTGATACATTTTGCTTAACTTATCTGTTTTATGTTAATGTATTTAGCCCCTCTCAATAGAGTCACAGCCTACAGTCCCTCCCTCACGATACTTATTCTTCACTAATTAAACACCAAATAAAGGTGCAAAGTCTCAAGCGGCTTTTATCTTTAGATACATAGTGTGCAGCAAACAAAGAGCAAAGGGGAATACAGATGTAAAAGAGAATAAAATCTACCATTGCAGACTAGAGCGCAGCATATGACTTCTGCCTGTGGTGTACTCTTACAGAAACTCTTAGAGAAGCCTGCCAGTCCCTGAACAGGGTATCTGTATGTTTACCTTATTTCCTTTGTTGTCCTTTGCTAATTAGCTAGGTTTGCAGAATGCCTTGGATTCCCCCTTCTACTCTTTACTCCAATTGATTGCTTCTCTCCCTTCCCCCACCCCCAAGTGATTGCTCAGGTACAACACACCAAAGGTTTTAAAAACCCTGGATACCATATTTCCTCTACTTTTGCCACTGAAAGCCCCCCAGGTGTAGCATCTGTAGTAGGTGCACACTTACAAGGAAATAGCAACCCAACATAATTGTCTCTTGCCCCACTCCCTCTCCACAAAGATATTTCTTCATTCCCTTACCCATACTACTGTACTTAAATTCTCTGTATGTCCACTGTGCTAAATTAAACACTACCTCTGTTTCTCTTTACCTTGCTGTCTTAGATGGCACTGACCTGCTGTCCAACGTAGTTCCAGCTTGTAGATAGTTTTTTTCAACTGACTTACTGCTGCAATCTACCTTCATTGGTTCTACCCTCACTGAGCTCGGGCTCACTCTGCTCCCCAACTCTAATCACATCCACCACCCAATACACAATCTTACAACATCACACCAACCAGTTCCACACCCTACTACATTAATCACTCCTCTCACTTCTTCTTCTCCTCTCTACCCGTCCAGTCAGGTAGAAGAATACAACACACAATAGTCCCAAAAAACCCTACCAAAGCACCCATTAACATTCCTCTAGCACTATATATCTCTCCCTACTGCTTTTACTAT
This sequence comes from Protopterus annectens, assembly GCF_019279795.1. Taxonomy (NCBI): domain Eukaryota; kingdom Metazoa; phylum Chordata; order Ceratodontiformes; family Protopteridae; genus Protopterus; species Protopterus annectens. The sequence continues at coordinate 150,553,422 of NC_056743.1, read as the reverse complement.
TCATACATTATTCCCTATCTACTGCAACCTCACACCCCATCTCAACCTCAAAATGAAGCATTTTAATACAACACTCCTCCATATCGCTACTAGTTTAGCACTTGTACCCCTACACTCTCTCTCCACTTATGACACTCACTCACTATTCACTACTCCCCCTCCCTGGCAAACCTCCTCATTCCACTACCCAAGTTGTTCACAACACCACACTATAGCCTTAGCCCTGTTTCACACCACCTATATAGACTATCACACATGCAAAGTCCTTCCTCATCATCCCACATCACCAGGAGCTCTGAAATATTCAAAACGTCAACACAAATAATCCAAGCTCCTTTTACACATAATTATGCATTTAAGGTGCTCAGAATACATTCACCCTAATCCTGGTCCCACCCCCAAATACAGTTTGTTAGCCAGGCCTTCACCATCAACACTTGCTATGCTCCACCACAGGTGCAAATCCTCCCTTCTTATCCTTAATATGCATGTAAGAAGTATAGCAAACAAAGTCCATGACCTACGTGCCCCACTATCTCTTCACTCCCCCAACATTGTAACACTAACAGAAAAATGGCTTAAACCAAATATCAGTAGCAATGAAATTACTGCCCCCAGTTACAACATCCTACGTAAAGATAGGAAAAAACAAAAAAGGAGGGGGTGTTGCAATCTTATTCAAAGATCACCTTATAATAGACCTTCTGGACCTCTCCATACCTGAATTTGATAATGCAGAACTAATATTTGCTAAGTTAACAATTAACCCACAAAAACACCTAAATATCATAGCTGGATATATTTCATCAGGCAACAGTATTGCCACACTTGAAAGTATACTACAATGGACCTCCATATCTCTCCCACAAGAAACTATATTAATGGGCGACTTTAATATTGATTGGCTACTTTGTTCCTCTCCAAACCCTACATCACATGTAAACCTTTATGGCTTCACCCAACTCATCACATCTCCCACTAGGACTGATAAAACTTCTAAGCATCAATCCATCCTCGATTGAACTTAGCCACTCAGTTTAATACTTACTTTACATAATCAGTTCAACAACTTGCACTCACCCAGACCAGCCCCAACCACAACCCTCCTACCCCAAACCACAACAGTTTACATCCACCCAAAAGCAACAACCAGTTTACATTAAACCCATGGCAGTTTTGCTTTAACTGTATATAAGCATTTTGATATATTCACTAAATGTAAACAAACATTTTTATGCAAATTACTGTTGCTCTACTTATTGTGTCTGAAACCACTACCTTGTATGTATTTGCTTCTCACCTGGCTGTATTTGTTTTTCTTTTGTATGTATTTGTTACTCTTGGAGGTTTTCTCCCCGAGCCTCTGCTGAAAAAGGACATGTGTCCAGTCAGACTTTCCTGGTAAACAAATGTAAAATAATAATTTATCTATCCTCTGTAGACCAGGTTAATCCCACTAGGCTAGTAACATTTTTTCATGGGAGATCTACGCTGGTATTTATACTACTAGGGAAATTTGGCCAGGGCAACAGGGAATTTCCCCTACTCTTGTCATAGGAGGAAGTGCTGCAATGAACCTGAAGGTGGTTTGGCAATGCATCAGGACAAGGATAGCGTGACTAGTTTTCTGGTTGCCAAAAATGCTGTAGAAATTACTAAAAGTGGCATTTAATGGTTTGCCATATGATTTGCTTGTAAATATGATCAATATTAAAGAATCTGAGGTCAGAAAAGTGGTTTTGTAGAGTCAAAAATGGATAAAATTAATCCTGAAGGAACAGTTAAGCTTATGTTAAAGGATTTGATGTCAGGAGGTAAAAGGAAAGAGGTTACTACTGTTCCTGTTTGCCAGTCAGTCCAAGCATCTGATATTGTACTGCAAACACCAATAAGTGATTTCCTAGTGTTACATATAATACTATTGTGAAGAGGTCACAAGCTGAACTTGTTAGGAGCAATACGAAAGCAAATCCATTTCATGTGGTACGTATTTCATCATTATTGAATGAGGAATATTACCAGTGACATTTTTATTAATGATCACAGAGCATATTTGTACCACAAAGGGCAGCCAAAAATTTGTTTTTGTAGTTGCTTATCATATCTGATTCAAAATTGTGATAAGCAGTGTTGTAGCCAGTGTGGTGCTCTAGGTCATTTTTACTTCTAATTGTCTTCCTTCTGGAATGTAAAACTGTTGGACATTTTATTTTGACTGTCCCAAGTTATTTACCAAATATGTAGAGAAGACTAAGCAAGTAATGCAGGATGCTAAACTTAAAACACAGTATATCAAGGGCTGAGGAGTGTCCTGGAGAATTTCCCCACATATCAAGGCCTGGCAAAATAATGTTCCCCTTACTATATCTAATATTTCTCAAGTACTAGATATAGAAGAGTGCCTGAACGTGTTTATATTACGCTGTGGAAAATGCAAACTGTTGACAGCGTAATAATCGACAAAAAATGTCGAAACCCCCGAACATCGAACACACACAAAAAAAAAACACCCAAACACAACACAAATTGCTTTATGCAGGGGGGCAAGCCCTCCTGCACCCCCACACCCCGCTACTTAAATATACCAACTCCGAGATTGCACTACATTGCAGTAAACAGAAATCTCCCCTTACGGAGATTTCTGTTAACATGCGCGATGACTTTCGCTTTCGACATTTTGGTGCTGACAATATCAGCTTCGATATTGTCGGCCTTCGACAGGGTGAATTAGACCTGCCTGAAGAGTGATTTTGAATACAATTTGCAAACAGAAGTAGAGTCCGTAGAGGAAGAGGGGGGAAGCAGGGTGTTGTAAGAGGCTGCATAAAACGAAGCTGAGACAAGGGGCTTGTTATTAGCAGTTTAAATATGAACAGGTGGCTTAATGAATGTCGCAGATTACAGACTGTACGTTTTTGTATATAGGCAGGGATTGATATTATCTGTTTACATGATATACAATTTCTTACTGATCTAAAAAATATAAAACAGAGTCAGGTTGTTTGGGGGCATAAACTTGTTTGGAGCTTTGGAAGATATTTATGCTCTTGTATAGCTAATTTGTTTAAATCCAGTATTTCTTTGTTAGATATAATAATTGCTATTCCAGTATGAATTTTATTTGTGATATGCAATCCTGGATAGGGATTTTTAGACCCCTTCTTGTTTATGCGCCTACAAGTAAAAAATCTAGAGAGGATGTATTTCATGTATTGCAAGATTTATTTAACTGTTAGTTGCCCCATTATTGTTGTAGGAGTTTGGAGCTGTCATGTGAAAGCTGGCAAAAAAGTACAAATGCAAAGTTACTGCATGAGGTAATAAACTCAACAATCTTGTTTTAGAACCTTACATAGGACCCACTTACCACAGCGGTTGATTTGTCCACTGACATTAATTATTTTTGATATACAGAGTCCTTTTCTTTAAATTCTTCTGTTCTTATTCTTGAAAATATAACACCATTGTTTTTGAGCTTGTTAGCAATGTATCTAGTTTAACAGTTGGTAAATATATTAAAAAGTTAAGTGGGTGAGAAGAAAGAACACTAGAATGGAAAGATATGTTGCATCTGTTATGGGAACAAGTAGTCACTCTGATTTTAGTGAAAACTGGTTACAGTGGAGGACACTTTATAAAACAAAGCATAAGACTACATTTTGTTCTCTAGAAAAACAACTTCTGAGTAAAAAAAAAATAATAAACATTTCTCTGCTTGAGAAATTATGAGGCTACTTTATATTCTGTAAACTGTGATGTTTGCCTAGAAAGTGAGAGAATTGCAGATCTTACAGCTACTACAATAGATATTTTTTTGCAAAGCAGCAATATGTTATTCAAGGTTCTAAACAAGAAGTTAAAAAAAGATGCTGAATTAATGTTAGGGTTGCATTACATCATCTTTTCATGAAATCCAGTTCGGGCATGACAAAATGCCTATTTTAAGACTCACTCTAGGTTTCTGACCCAGTGGGATTTATATTTTTGTTGATATACAAAACATTTTTTATGCCTGGCAGTATTTTAATTTATCATTTTCAAAAAAGTTTATATTTTGAATATGATTATATTGGGAAAATTAGGTTATATAGGATAAGTTTTATCCTTTCCAAAAAAAGAAAGAGAAGATACTTTTAGGCATCTTTTTTGGGGGAGTGGGGTGTAATATGTAAAACCCTATTAAGAAAAATATTATTTTTCATTAAAAAGATGAAGATGGGTTAGGTCTAATAAATCCAATTGTCTGTATAAAGTCTATGTATATATACTGGATACTTCTTAGGATGCAACATGATGGAGTAGATTTAATTAGTAAATTGCTATGGAAAAATATGATACTTAGGAGAGTACATTTATAAGTAAACATAGGAGACCGTGCCATCATATTTTAAAGGAATACACTGATAAAGAAACAATAAGTTTTCAACTAAGTATTTTGTCTCTTAAGTCCAGAAAATTGTGGTATATATATATATATATATATATATATATATATATATATATATATATATATATATATATATATATATACACACACAATGGATTCTTACTTTTTTGATAGGCCAGGGGAAATATTTTCCCCTCATATTTTTAAAGTATTAAATGTAGAAAATATAGGTTCCAAAATATTACTGAAATTCAAGACCTTTTCTGGAGACTGTTCTTTGGGACATTACCAGTTAAAAGTGAATTGACAAACAAGGTTAGAAATTAATGTTTGCATTGTATTTCTAATGTTGAAGAAATACTTTTGCATGTTTTTTAGTGTGTTCCAGAATTCAGTTATTTTGGCAAATGTTTTGCATTCTTATAATATTTATTTTCTCTTTCCTATGACATTAGATATGTTTTTTTCTATGAATGTTAATATACGTCTTTGCCTATTTATGTATGTTTGACAGATTCTTTTTGTTGGTTTATTATGCATATTTGGTTAGCAAACTGTTAAAGAATTACAGAATTTGGGATTGTGTTTTGATATTGGGAATGATACGGAAATGATTGCGGAAGAAAGGATGGGAGAAAATATGTTTGTTTCTTAAAATGATATTGTTGGACATGTTTTTATTGGGTATATATTTTTTACCTTTATATTATGTGATATTCTTGCTTGTTGTCATAATAAAAGTCCATTGCTCCTTGGAGCTGCTAGATGGTGCTGTAGGGCTGCTACTGCAGCAAGGAAATGGTCTAAGAGACAGCTGCATGGAGAAGGTGAGAAAGGCTATGGAGAGGTTGGAGGTGGAAAATATGAAGAAAGGATTTGTTCAATATGGAGTAATGGATGATACAAATGAGCAGTGCTTAGCTGTCTCAATGGAAAATTAAGTAAGCTAGTCCACTGGAGTGGTGCAAATGACCGAATTGACACCAGGAGGGCTAGTGGATGGTGTTCTGTTAAAAATAATCGAGCAGGATGATCCAGGTGACACTGCTGCTGCTTCCTGGAGTGAAATGACAGGTCATTTTTTTTCAGAAGGCCTGAGGGCTGAGGATGGTAATGAGAAGGAACCAGGTAATGTGGCAGCAGAGAATGTGGCAGTAACAGAAAGTAAAAAAAAAGGAAAGCAGCAACAAATGAAGCAGTTGAAACTTATGTAGTAGTGGCAGCAGGTAAGAAAGAACAGCAACAACAAACCATAAGTAAAAGTGTTTTTAAAAAGAAGGGAAGACTGCGAGACTACAAACAATAATGATACTGTAATAGATATATTATGTAGAGGAAAAGTTGGTCACTGTTTTAGGATTTAAAGCTCAAGAAATGTGATATTTTATACATATGATGACAGGGACTTTTTCTGGCTTAAAATTTAAGTTTAATGGGCCGATAATGAAATTCCTGGAATAGTGTGACCAAAAGGAGGACATTTTTTCCATGAAACAATTATTTGTTTTCTGGTAATATCCTAAATGTTAAAAAAAAATGTTACTTTGCAGTTTAGAACTGATGAACTAGAAGAAGAAGATGATGTTAAAAATGCATGCAGGGTTTGTGTAAAATTGTTGATAACATTGTGAAAGTTAGAGATTACAGAAACTTAAAGAATGGGAGGTGTTGGGTAGATACCGCTTTGAAATGTAAAACAATTGCCAAGTGCTGTTTTTGTAGCTGGTTATATAGGTACATTAAGGTATGCTTACCCGCCTAAATCATGTTTCTTTTGTGGGGACTTTAATTAATGATTGTGACAAGATACAATATAACAAGTTTGGGGAGAAAGGGCATACAACAAGAAGGTGTGTGGCCGAATGTAGGCTGTGTAAAATGGGGGGGGCACTTTCAGGTGGACTGTCGATCAAACAGTAAATAACGAAAAAGAAGGGGAAAGGGAAGAAAACATACAAAAGGAAAGGCAAAAAGTGGCTGTTGGAGAGGGTGAACTAGGTGAAGAAGAAACCATAGAATGAAGGAGTTTGCTTACAGGAAGAGAGATGAAGAGAGGAGATTGTCAATAAGAATATTTTTTTTAAGTTTTAGCCAGTGTAAAATCTGATTCTGAGGATCAAGAACTCTTTGCATATAAACCCATGAAAAAAAATCAATAGGGTAAAGAATAAAAATAGCAAAATGAAAATTTAAAAATATTTCCTCTAAACTTAGAAAAGAAAAAAACAATTTTAGGGTACTTTCAGTAAATGTGAACAGTATTCCTAACACTATAGGAAGGATGGAATACTGGAATGGTGTGCTAAATGTGATGTGGGTGTTGTTATGTTAGAGGATGTATTATTCCTGATAAGTGAAGAAAGATTGCCAACAGAAAGATTGTGGGGTGGAAATATAATATGGAATGTAGGGAGTGAAAGTTGTTTGTGTGATTGTGTAGTGTAAAGAAACAATGAAATATATAATGATGACAATGATATAATATTAGTAAGGATGGTAAGGTTAACTGCCATGGATGTGAGGTAGAGAGAACATGTGAATAGAAATATAGATTTGATACGCATATACAATACAACTAGCAAGGAAAGAGAGATAATCTGTTTCATCAAGTATTAAACTGTGTGGTAGTTGACATGAAAATTACAATTGCTGGAAGCTTTAATTGTGATTTAAGTGGAAGACATAAACAAAAGGAAGATATAAAAAATACAGGAAGTGATAAAATGTGATAAGTTAGCTGTGTGGGACAAAATTCAATAGACTCATAGAAAGGGGACACTTTGATATGAAGTTGATTATTTGGTATTATCAGAAGGCTTGGGGGTAGGGGATGCTGAAGCTGTTGTGACAGGTTTCTCAGACCGTTTACCAATATGAATGAAGGCGATAGAAGAAATGGGATATATTAAAACAGGAAAGGGAATAAAAGAATGTGGGGTGAAACTGGAGAGTGGGAAGTTTTGCAGTTATGGAAGAGCCCTATAACCATGAAGGACTTCTACAAAAAATGGTGTGAGCGGTGGATTGAATTTAAATAGAAATAAATAAAAAGCAGTGTTTTTTCAGTGGCAGAATGTTGTAAAAAAGGAACAGAAAATGAAATGTGGAAACATTTATAGAACTGTACAAGAGAGTATTGTGACAGAAAAAGAAATATAAAAAAGAATAAACTGAAGAGGTTGAGGGATTGGTGTTCTAAATCCATTTGTGTACTCTGCTTCTTTAAATTTGTATAGAGTATTAAATGTGGGTAAAGGAAGATAATGCATTTATTAGTGAAAATGTTTAAAATGTTAAGTACAAAAAACTGGGAAATGAGAATAAGAAAAAGAGAAAAAGAATATGTGAATGAAGAAATACAAAATTATTGAGAAACAAATGCTAACATGGGAAGTAAAATTTGATGAGACGGAGAAAGGCAGAAGGATATGATATAATAATACAATGAAACAATATTATTATATAAATCCATGGGAAAATGTATCAGAGGACGTGATTAAAGCCATTAAAGTAAATAAAAAGTGCTGTTTTAAGATAATAGAATGCACAGCCCAACATGATGCTATGCAGGTAGGTTGATGCACGGCCAAAACCATTCAAATGTACAACACAAGGCCAGCAATATATGATCCAGAAGTCACAAAATAAAAGTAAAAATACTAGATCTATTGCATATAACTGGCTGAAAACAGCCCTTTATTAGTAAGACAGACCGGTTTCGGCAACCAATAATGTTAAGCCATGTTCACATGCATAATTATGCAGTATAGCTATGTATATTTTTTAGTATTAAGCCATGATTGCATTTACTATTGGGCATTACAGCAATGTATATACATTTTTTGTGTTCTTTCTCTTTAACCACACATTGGTTGCATTTTCCACTTGTCTCCCAGGTGGGGTGTGTCTATAAATGGATTGTATTTTGTGTGAAATGTTCATACACTGAAGAAGGCATTGGTTGCCGAAACCGGTCTGTCTTACTAATAAAGGGCTGTTTTCAGCCAGTTATATGCAATAGATCTGGTATTTTTACTTTTATTTTGTGACTTCTGGATCATATATTGCTGGCCTTGTGTTGTACATTAAGATAATAGAATGTCAGCATTTCCTATGGAGACTGTTAATAAATAAGTTACCAGTAAAGGGGAATATCCCATATGAAAACAAAATTGAAAAAATGTGTTTATTTTGTGGAGAGGAAGAGACAACAGATGATTTTTTTTAAGTAAAAGAGTAATGAAATGTTATGTTAAAGAAAATTATTTGAGAATATTAAACAACATAGATATGCATATGGTTATTACCAGACCCAGTAAAAATAACCCCCCAGGCTCCATACTTAATTGGATCCTAGTCTCTCACCCAAATAAAATCTCCCACACTGTCACCTTACCAGACTCCATTAGTGATCACTTACCAGCCTTCATCCATAGAGCAACCTCCTCCACTCCTCACCTATACCAATATATCCATACACGAAACCTCACAAACTTTAACCCCACAACTTTCTCCAATTCTTTCAAACTAATAAAGTGGGACAAACTAAAATCTCTTCTTCTAGACAACGCTATTGAATTCTTCAACTCAACCTTCTTAGATACCCTTAACTCCCAAGCTCCTCCAAGAACAAAACGTATAAAAAGCAATTCTGCCCCATGGCTTACTAAAGATACCAAAACACTTATGCAACAAAGGGACAAGACCCGGAAATGTTACCATCTCAATAAGCACCCTGACACCATTCTTAAATATAAACAACTCTGTAACCTAGCCAAAAAACATATTATACAGGATAAAAAAAAATCATACTATACCAAACTCCAGTCTAATCATTCCAAGAACCCCAAACAATTCTGGAACTCTATCAACTCTTCTCAACCCAGGTACCAAAAACAATCCTTGCCCTGACACTAGTAAATATGACCCAGAAATAGCTACTCTATTCAACTCCTTCTTTACTAACTCCATAGCAGAACTCACTAAGACCTTCCCAAATAACAACTCCTCCCCCCAACTCAAACCCTCTCCCCAACCGTCCATCCCTATCACTCCTCCCATGTTTCATCTGAAACCCATCTCCACCTCATATGTAAAAAAGCTTATTTCTAAGCTTAAGCCATGCTCCAATGCCCCTGATCTCTTCACTCTTTCTAAAGCTTGCAGAAAATGGCATCGCCATCCCCATTAGCACTCTTAATAACAGGTCCATACAGAAATCATATGTCCCCAAACTGTGGAGCGCAGCCTTTATCCTACCCCTCCATAATGGAGGCAAACATAATAACATCTCCAACTTCTGACCCATAGCCATTCTCTCCCCTATTTCAAAAATTCTTCAGAAATGCATCCACCTCCTTTCCTTACAAATAACCAACTCCTCACCCCAACACAACATGGGTTCCATCCTGGCCATAGCACAATAACTGCTCTTCTCTCTTTCCTAGACATAGTAAACCATGCCTGTGACTCTGGAGAGCTTGTATCCACAGTCCTCCTTGACTTCTCCAAGGCTTTTGATACAGTCTCCCATACCCACCTCCTAAACCACCTTTCTAATCTTAATCTCTCACAAAACACCCTTACCTGGTTCAGCAGCTACATCTCTGACAGATCTCAGGCCGTGAACGGAAAACTGGCACCTCAGCCTTCCTTCCTACCCCAACCAGTGTACCCCAGGGATCCATACTCAGCCCAATGCTCTTTAATATCTTTATTAATGATTTCCATGCAGCCATTCCTAACACTAAGATAGTACAATATGCAGACGACTCAACTTTAGTTTGCTCTGCTTCTAACCTCCCAAAGCTCCAAACAAAAACTCAAACTGCCTTCTCAACTACTGAGAACTGGATGCTTCAAAAATCACCTCTCTCTGAATGCCAACAAATCTAAAATTCTACTATTCTCTCCCGCAAAATCTCTCCCTCTTGACAAAACCTCTTTCAATATTATCCGCCATACCAACTCCACTATTAAAGTTGTTCCTTTTGCTAAACTTCTTGGGGTTACTATTGACGAACACCTAAAATTCGATACCCATATTCAGCTAAATATTAAGAAAACACATCAGAAACTTGGCATGCTGTATAGAAACTCCCACTTTCTCTCCCCTTCAACAAGACAGGCCCTCGCCACTACCTACTTACTACCATCACTGATGTATAGTGCTCCACTACTAACTAACCTATCTTCCTCTATCTCTTCTAAACTGGAAACCTGTTAAAACAAAATCTCAAAGTTCGCCACCACATCCAAATAGTCCACCCACCACTGTATACCTGTCCACCTGCTGCAATGGCTAGAACTTCCCAGCAACCTTGATTACCTCCAACTCACTACAGCTCACAAGCTTATTTTTAAACCTACTAAATGCCCAGCACTAACAAACATCTTACCACTATACACTCCACACAGAACTCTAAGATCTGCCCACCAAAATCTAATTTCTGTATACAAACCAAAATCTAATTTCTGTATACAAACCAAATTTTCCTGCTGGTCAGCTTCTCCTATCCTTTTCCTTAGCCAAAAAATGGAATTCACTCCCTCCTTCTCCTCTAAGAATTTCTGAAAACTTTGAACACTTCAAAACCCAGCTCCATTCTTACCTTTCCTATAAATGGAAATGCAATTGCACTCTACCTACCTAACCTGCTTAATACATGAATACATTCATTACACATAAAGTGCCTTCCACCTTACCCTTCAGGAGGTTAATCTTATTTACTGCCTTCTTACAAATGTTACTTTTATACCATTCACAGATGATTTAAAACCTCTGTGCAAATTACTATGGTGGTGGTGCTGCGGTAGCGTTGTCGCCTCACAGTAAGACATTGTCCTGTTCGATTCTCAGCTAAAGCGCCTTCTGTGTGGAGACATGCGTGAATGGGTGTACCTTCATTGAAGGTTGTACGTCAGGGCTGGAAACTCGGTACATAAAAATCTGCTGCCAATCATTAGCGGACTGGAGTTCCACTGTGGCGACCCCTAACCAGGAAAAGCTGAAAGATACAACAACAACTACTGTTCTCTAATCTGTAAACATGTAAATATGTATTGTATATTATTCTGTGTTGCTGTTTTACTTTGCTTAGTTTTACTATATAATATTTACGATTTGCTTAATTGGTACTATTTCTACTATGTATTATGGAGCTTTTCTATAATCAGTGGGTTCTCACTGATTTTCATGTCACCCTGTTTGATAAAAATGACTCTCTTTTTATCAACATGGTACCAAGAATGAACAGATGTATGTGTAAGACCCCACATCAAAAAAAGATGCAAAATAAATTAAATAAATGCATTCTCAAAAAAAAACCTTTTAATAAAATATATAACTGTAAATTATGTGAAATGTTTAATGGTACAAACAGAGCACAGAGATTTGAAACACTTCTAGAACTTTTAGCTACCCCAAAATAAAACACGTGCAACACATAGCTCACAAAGCCAGTGTGCCGAACAGTCACCGCCCTTAAGGCTAAACAACACACCTGATACACTTGTAGTAGGTGACTCTATCGTCAGGCACACCGACGTCCCGCTCAACAGGCTGAACAAGGAGAAGGTCACGGTGAGCTGCCTGTCGGGCGCTAGGATCCGCCACATAACACAAGCACTCAGGTCACTCCAAGGCATGTACAAATATGACTCAGTCATTGTCCATGCTGGTGTGAATAACCTGAGACGTACCTCCCTGGACTACATGAAAAGAGACATAGAGGAGCTCTCTGAGCATGTAGCCCAGGCCGGTAAGACCCTGACCTTGAGTAGCATCTTACCCTCACCAAGAATGATGCCACAATATGAAGACAAGATGATCAGTTTCAACAACTGGCTTAAGTATTGGTGTCATTCATAGGGGATCCAATGCCTGTCAGCCTGGGATGACATGCTCGACAAGCCACGATGCTTCGCTAGTGGTGGCTTGCACCTGTCACCCCTGGGCTTTTGGATATTGGCAAAGGCTCTTGCCACCCCCATAGTGCCTTTTTTAGGCAAGGCTCAAAAGACAAACCCACCTCCATAGGTATCACAAGGGATAAGAAACTAAGAGTAATGCTACTCAATGCCAGAAGTCTAAACCTCAAGATGCACACACTCGAAACTCTCCTTAGCATGGAGAACATCGATATCTGTGCAGTAACAGAAACCTGGTTCAAGGCTCCTGAGAGCACCCCAGCACTACCAGGTTATACCTCATACCATGTTTTCGCCCCAAAACTTGGACCGAATCACAAAAGGAGGGGGGAGTATCAATATTCGTCAAAGATACCCACACCTCCAGGTTGGTGGCACAGCACGAAGAATCAGAGACTATCCATGTGCAACTAACAGTGGGTAAAACTGCCTTCCAGTTTATAGCCTGCTACAGACCACCCTCCCAAACCCAGGAACCCCACTTGGCCTTCCTGAGAACACTGGAAAATATGAAGGTCTCTCCAAACACCATTATATTGGGCAACTTCAACTACCCAAACATAGACTGGGAGCATTACTCTAGCTCCAACACCCTAGCCCAGAGGTTCCTAGAATTTATAAGCTCAAATGCTATGGAACAACTTGTTACCACTCCCACAAGAGGGGAAAACATACTGGACCTGATCATCACCAACATGGGGACTCTATGCTCCAGACCAGAAGTGTATCCCTCGCTGGTAAGATCAGACCATAAACTACTCTCACTAGATATTCACATCCTGACCCCAGTCCCTGCCCAGAAAACCACAGTGAAAAACTTCTTTAAAGCAAATTTCACACTTCTCAAAACCGAGGTGGGATCCTTCAAAGTCCCCGGGCCTGTGGAAAATACGGCCCAGAACGCAGAATCCCTTATAAACGCATTCTATGAACACCTTCAGGAATGCATGGATCATGCAATCCCAAACAAAACCAATTCCCAATCCTCCAAAGACAGGTGTCCTGTCTGGTGGACCCCAGCCATAAACAAACTATACAATAGAAGGAGGAAGCTACTACATGATAGAGCAAAATCCCAAAAAGGGAAGGCATCTCTGATCAGTATTAGCAAAAAACTACAGGCACTCAGAAAATCGTCTAAGGCCAGCTTCGAGAGAAAAATTGCACAGGACACTAAGGATAATCACAAGGCTTTCTTTAGTTATGTTAGGAACCTGGGTGGGAATTTCCAGATATGCTCAGAAATTAGTCCAAAATGACAAAAAATACACCAAACCCACAGACATTGCCAGCATCCTAGTTGACAGGTTCAGCGCAAACGTCCCCCCCCCTTCCCCACCAAAAGGGCAAATATCTATCCCAGCAGAGTGCTGCCCCCCTGACATCTCAGATGCTCAGGTAAGAGCCGCCCTCTCCAAAGCAAAAAACACAGCATCAATGGGACCAGACGGTGTCCTGGGCTGCGTCCTACATGAACTCCAAGAAGAACTAAACCCAAACATAAAACTACTGTTCAATCTCAGCCTTACTACAGGATATGTACCCAAAGACTGGCGTACAGCAACAGTGGTCCCTCTCCACAAAGCTGGTGCCTCAACGGATCCTGGAAACTATCGCTCCATAAGCCTGACTAGCTTGGTCTGCAAAGCTATGGAAAGGATCATCATGGACCTCATAAATAAAGATATTGGGGACCTACAGACACTAGATCCTACCCAGTTCGGCTTTGTTAAGGGCAGATCCTGCCTCTTAAACCTGGTCGATTTCTTTGAAACAGTCACCAAGGCCATTGACAAGGGGAAGGTGGTCCACACAGCCTACCTGGACCTCGCAAAAGCTTTCGATACAATACCCCACTCAGGCATTATAGATAAGCTCACCAGCTTAAATATAAACCCCTATGTCACCAGATGGGCTGCAAATTGGCTCAAGGAAAGAACCCACATGGTCAGAATTGCTGGAGCCGTGTCAGACTCCAAACCAGTCACAAGTGGTGTCCCACAAGGCTCAGTCCTGGAACCTCTCTTGTTCGGTAAATATTTCTCAGAGGTACAGGCCAACACGGAAGGACTGTGGCTGACCAAGTTCGCAGATGACTGCAAACTGGGCACAAAATCGAATCTCCAGCCGACACAAGCATCCTCCAAAAGGGCCTCATAGAAACAGACAACTGGTGCCAGAGCCATGGCCTCAAGCTAAATGCCAAAAAGTGTATAGTCATCCCCTTTGGCAAAAAAAAGTGCCCACAAATTACCACATAGGTGGTAATCCATTAAGTACAGAAGAAGTAATTAGGGACCTGGGGACTCAAGTTGATAGCAATCTCTCATTCAACAACCACATGGCCAAAGTGGTTAGAAAAACATTTTATATAGCCCACCTAATCATCAAGGGATTCACATCTAGATCAGGGGAGGTCATCGTGCCTCTTTACTCATCCCTCATCAGGCCCATAATTGAGTACAATGCCCCTTTTGGGATGTACCTTACCAGACACCTGCAGCAACTGGAAAGACCCCAAAAGTACCTCACCAAGAGGATCAAAGGGCTCAAACAGATGCCATATGCTGCCCGGTTAAAGAAACTCCAGCTCTACTCAGTGGCATACTGCCTGCTCAGAGGCGATCTGTGCCTGACGTATAAAGCCATGTCCAACCCGGAATTAATGGACATGCTGCACCTCAGAAAATCCAAATCCCATCGAGCTACGCGCTCGAGAGACTTGAACCTCAGCACTGAAATAAAAAGGACATGCTGGAGGGATAGATTCATAACCCAGAGGCTCCCTTCACTCTGGAATAAAATCCCAGTCCAGGTTAGGCAGAGTCCCTCATTGACTCTCTTCAAGAGGAATCTTGATGAGTGGATGGGAGATCATAGATTTACTCCTGGTATCACTTCTGTATCACTGTTAGACAGAGGCACAGTATACTAACCTCGAAAAAGGGCATAGCAAAATTCATTTAAAATGGGTGGCGAAAGCCAAACACACTCTGGCTAGGCTTGTAAATGCCCTAGGGCAGATAGCCTAGTATGAACCTATGAACCTATATCCTGCTTATTTTTAGGTATGTGTACTACTGACTGCATGTATGAGACTATGTGCGCCTGTATGCTCTCAAGAGTTTTTTTTTTTTTTTAATTTTTCCTGAATTATCATCCGGTCCCATGTTCTTGTACTTGCATCTTTCCAAATATTCCTTTCTTTGAAATTTATGACATCTTTTATGCTGTTGTAAAATTGTATGCTGATCAAAAGGGTGCATGAACTGGAAGTAAAAACAAGGCTGAGGAACTGGACAGGTGCATGGTTGAATAACAGAACACAGAGGTTGTGGTCAGAAGGACAATATTAGGAATTTGGAATTTACTATTGGATTATAATGGGAGACATTCCTGAGTCCAGTACTTTTCAGTGTGTTCCTCTCAGATATGTCTGAGGGAATACAAAACAGGAGCACTATCATTTGTGAATGGACCAAAAATAGATGCAACAGTGGAGGATGGAAGAAAATGCTACTGAAGATTTTGGAAAGTTTGAATAAATGGACATAATGGAGACAGTTGAGGCTCAATGCAAAACAAATCCAAACTACTACATTTAGTCACACAAGCCCTGGTGTGAAGCATCAGCTGAGAAGAGTGGAACTGATGACAGCAAATCATGGGAAAGATATGTAGGTGCTGATCACTCATGAACTGGGTCACTGAAATTAGATTGAGACAGCGGTGATGGCAGCAAACAAAAGATGGGATGCATCCTCTTAGGGGTTAAATTCGAGAAGCAAAGAAGTAACATATCCAGTCTTCAGGACCTTACTCAGACCACAGCTTAAAATAATATTGCAGTTCAGGAGGCAATATAAGGAAGAGGTCATCATGCTGCTGGAAGGAATACAGTGGAAACTACCAGAAAGATACACAGGATGGACAGGAAGGAATATGACCAGAAGATAAATGAACTGCAAATATTCCTACCAGAATGGGTGGTGGAGCAGGAATCCACAGGAGTATTCAAAAGGAGATGAGACAGGCAGAGAAAAGGCAAGAATGAAAGTTGGGATTGAGGTCAAAATAGAATGTTAAATGTTATTCTTAAAAGGTCTACTCTATATACACACTCATTGTCTCAACTGCCATTAAGCAAATGCAATGTATGAACAGTTCCTCAACAATAATATTCAATATTCATTACTCTTTTTCACTGCTTTAAAATCTAACTGACAAGCAACTTTGATATAATCTTAAGCATTTCATATTCTTAAAATATGCAGGCTTTATACTTTTCAGGTTATGCCAAACTTAAACAGCAATTTAGAAAACAGTGTTTTTTTTTCTCTTTACAAAAAAATTTGTTTTGCTGCAAGGGTTCCATGGATAGCAATGCTAGGCACACTGCTGTAGGAATAATGACAGCCCTGTACTTTAATATACTCATAGATCAAACGTTAATTTTAGTTGCCAGTGGCATAAAAAAAAAGAAATGACAATACAAGCTTTAAAATCACTTTGCATTTTCTGATATATTACACTGAAAAACAGTTTCTGTCAACATTTTAAAATACTCATCTTGTAAAAAGTAACAATTCAGCCAATAAAGAGTCATGTTTTAACTTGCCAGACTTTGTCAGATGCAAGACAGTACACACTTTGGAAATTCATAAATGGACTAAGCATACAGGAATGTAAAACTTAGAGAAATAAACAGTGAATGTACTTTGAACACTATTCAGATCCTGCTTAATTTAGTTTCTACACCAGGAAGCCTAACTTATGTAGTAAAAGATAACCTGGTGTATGATCTTTTGCACATCGGTAATAGAACATTAAAAACTAACTTCATCCCTGATATATAGAATTAAGCTACTGTGGTCCCAATCTATAAAGGAAGCTCTCCTATAGATGATCTTTCATTCAATACCCATATATCTGCCATCATATGCAAATCATATGGGACTACCTCCATTTATTATATGGAGATGAAATCGATGCCAGAGAAGTAAATGGGTCCATGCATGCAGCTCTTATCAGACCAGCTATAAAATATTGTACTCCCTTTGTACCTTATCTGTATATCACGTGTGCAGCTAGAGAAGGTAAAATATTCACATATCATATGGTGCAGATGGAGAAGGTAACATTTTCTTCACATAAAGAATGGATGGTTTCAATGGCTTGCCTTTCAGCCAAGGACTATAGCAACTATCTTTTTTCTGCAGCCTATCATCTTCTTAGACTAGTGTAATGCCTCACATAAGGAGCATTAATGCTTGCTGATTAAATCACATTACTTAGAATACTCCCTGGTAGTCTGAACAGAAGAGACCATTCAGCCGCATTAAAACATACCATTAACTACACTGTGAAATGTGACAGGGTCATATTTAAAACTCCCCTGCCTATGATATAAATTCCATCTGTCATTTAAACTCAGCCCATCAATTCATACATTCAAGAAGTAATTGGATGAGTACTTAGGTACCCTAAAGTTCCAACTTTGAGATTTGGGGTATCAAGGCCCTTAATAACCATTTGGCCTGAATTAAATCTCAGTGAATGTGATCCAATGAAATGCTTTCTTCTAATTTCCATTTCTCTGTGAGGAAGCCATATAATCTGATTTATGCTTCTCAGTCATCACTAGAGAAGGCTCTTTTCCTTAATAGATTTGACTCCTGACCTGCTGTTAATATGAGCATGTGTGTTTGTTTGGGGGGGATAGAGCATTTTGTAACCTAGGGCCCCTAGAAGAAAGTACTTCCACTCTGCAGTAATGCACAATTCCTAAGACAACATGCAGGATTTATGCTGTTCCAGTAATTGCCTTAATCCAGTATTCCAACCTTCTCCCTCTCCTCTCCATTTATAAATCTTCCTTCTGGTCTACCTGAAGTGACCACCTTCACCTCCTTTCCCAGTATTTACATGATTTTTTAATATTGGTAGCTCTCACAAAAATAAATGTTTCTTTCAAAAGAATGGGACTTAGAAGTAGAGTGCCATTGCAAATGTGTATTATACCAAGATAGCCAGTCCAACAAAATGATATTCGTACATCATATCTAAATCAATAAGTTCCATATAATAATCCCAGTGTGCTGCCTAAAACATCTTTCATACCACTGCCTGTTGCATAGTTCATCTAGCTTTTCTGACTGAATGATCCATTATGATCAACAACCATTTACAAAATTATACATGCACAAAGTATTCAGAAGTCTAACAAGCTGGCACACAAAATTATGTCCCTTGTATACATAAAATGTCAGGACAAGCAAACAAATTACCATACATACTATACCATTAGTATTTATGTAGTATAAAGTATTGTTATTTAAGTAAACTTAATGTAAAAGTAGATATTCGAATGATCACTGCTGCAGTAGCCTTAGCTGTTTGGGTTATATCTTGCATACGCTATAGTAGCTGGCCAGCTTCCAAAACTTCAGGGCACCTTTCACAAGCTCAAACTGTCAGCTCTTGCTGAGATGACTAAACAGACAGGTCTGGGTGCCAAGCCCTTCAAAACTTTCATGCCAGCAAACAGTGGGAGGCTGAGCCCTGAAAGGAGAATGCTAGGAAAAGCAAAAAAATAAATGTTCACACCCTGGCATAAACAATACAAAAAACAAGGGGGGTGGAGAGATGGAGTAGCTACTATTGTGGTAAGTTTATTTACATAATTGTAATACTTTCATCATATTGATCACTGCTGCAGTAGCCTTAGCTGTATAGATAATTACCCCAGCTTTTACTACACTTGGGAGGTGGAAGGAGCCCCTGGAGAATGGTCGTAGCAAAGCCTGATCTAGACCTAGAGAAGGAATCAAGCTTGTAGTGTTTTGTAAAAACATGTACAGAAGACTAAGTTGCAGCTGCTAGAATCCATCCCTTTCCAAAAAGCCACAGATGTAGCCAAAGCTCTGGCAGAGTGGGCCTTGACCTTGCCTAGAATAGTTTTGTTGTGACGAGTATATCAGACGGTAATAACCTTAAACAACCATTTGGAAAGTGTCATTTTTGACACAGGTTGTCCCTTCTTCTTACCTTTATAAGAAATGAACAATTGATCTGAAGACCTGAAAGATTTAGTTCTGTCAATATAGTATTTGAATTTTCTGTGCGTATCCTTTCTCCTCCATTTTTAAGTTTAGGAAAGAAAATGGGGAGATGGACAGTTTGCCCTAAAATAAACTCAGATATACTTTAAGTATAAAAGAATTATTAGTTCTCAAATAAACCCTGTCATTGTGGAAAATGAGATAAGGTTGACTCATCATAAGAGCTTGCAACTCTGATACCCTTCTTGCAGAGGTCAAAGCAGTCAGTAAAATTGTTTTTCATGTTAAGAATCTCAAGTCACCCAGATTAGTTCATTTAAATGGAGCAAGTGTTAGTTTCTCTAACACAAAATTAAGATCCCAAGGAGGGCCCATCAGCTTCCTGGAGGCCTCTTATGCAAAACCCCTTTCAAAAACATTTTGACATGAGAAAGCATTGAAAGAAGAGGATTCGTGGATGGACAAGCTGAAATGGCCAAGAAATTACCCTTGATGAAGGAGTAAGAAAGGTCATAGGATACTAACTCTAACAAATATTGTAAAACCAGAGAAAAACTAGACATGAGTGGGTGATGGTTGTGTTCTTAGCACAAACTAGAAAACCTTTTCCATTTACTAATATGTGATTTTCCAGTGGAAGGTTTTCCTGCTTCATGTCTTTGGTAAACAGGTGCCTAAAGAGAATTAAGACCTTAGCATTTAGGCAGTCAATTGAATTTGATTTGGGTTGGGGTGTATCAAACACCCCTGTTCTTATGATGGTAGATCCAGTCTGTGAGGAAGCTTGTGGTAATTACCTCTGGTCATTTCCAAAAAAAAAAAAAAAAAGAGAAAAGTACTGTTGTCTAGGCCAGAAGGGAGTTACCACAATAATCTTGGGGACCTCCTTCTGAATCTTCAGACGTACCCTGAATATCAGTAGAAAGTTATGAAACACACACAAGAACATTCCTGCCCAAGAAAAAGAAAAGGTATCTTGGCTTTCAGACCTTCCTGCATAATGTCCTGGAGTAGACTCTTGCCAGTTGGTTGCTCAGAGTAGAGACAAACAAGTCTAATTTGTGTAACTCCACGGAGATGGATAAAATCTTGGGCGACCTCTCTGAATCTAGTTCCTGAGGGCCTGCCATTGTCCTGCTCAGCTTCTCTGCCATACTTTTTTGCTCTGACAAAATGTAGAGTGAGATTGTACTATCACGCCTTATCCCAGGCTAGCATAGCTAGTCTGCAAAAGGAGTGTGGCATGGTCCCCCCTGGCTTTTTGATGTACCACATGACTGTTGTATTGTCTGTAACAACTTGAAGAGGTCATAGGGACCAGAGATGATTCAGAGTCGAGCGTTTTTATCAGGGCAAGCATTTCTTTTATATTTATATACTGGCATCTCTCCTTGGTGTCCCACACACCTTGCACTTTTATACCTCTTGAAACTGCTCCCCAAGTAGTGTCAGAGGCATTGGTGGTGACTGACTGCTTTGGAATAGGGAGGAAGAAGGGGAGACCAGGATTTAAGGATATTTTCTGTTTCTACCAAGTGATTTGCAGCACCGTAATTTGCATAGAGAAAGGATGTCACTTCTAGGATCAGAGATTTCAGATACCATTGTATCTTTTTCATGTGGAGTCTCACCAGGGGTATCATGAGAATCGTAGATGCCATGACAGCCAAAATCCTGTGTTATTCCCTCTCAGTGACCAAAGTCTGAGTGGAAAAACCTTATAAGTAGATTTATATATCTATTTTGTCCTGTGGAAGAAAAGTGCTATGAATTGAGGTGTCTAGCTGACACACCAAGGACACACTCCTGTGTGATGGAGTCCAAAAAAAACTTTTGAATATTCTCTTGTGGAGTTGGAAAAGACTTCCAAATGTTCTCTTGGAATCCCAGCTTGTATAAGAGATTTTTTACCTAAGTGAGATATTCCTGACACTTTGAAAAACACTCTGAAAAGATAAGCAAGTCATCTAAATATGGAAAAATGTGGATACCCTGTAGCTTGCAGTGAGCTATAACTGGAGCTAGACACTTTGTGAACCCTCCTGTTGCAGTGGATAATCCAAAGGGTAAGGCACAGTACTGATAATCTGAGCCAGAAATACAAGACCTTAAGAAATGCCTGAAGTCTGGATCAATAGAGGAGTGATGAACATCTTTTAAATATAGTACTTCCAGAAATCTTGAATAGGGAAGAAGAGGTGATAGGTTTTGAGGTGACATTGTTTTGAGTTTGTGCAGTATCATAAACAAATTTAAGAAAGGAAGATCTAGAACTGATTTCCATTTCTTTCTTTGACTCTGAAAACATTCTTAAATATAAACCTTGTTCAGCTGGGATGCACAAACTGGTTCTATAACTCCTGGGACAGCATGTGATGAAGGACAGGTGGAAATAACAGAGTGGTCTGGTGGGTGAGGAATTACCACCACCTATCCTCCCACAGCCATTTGTAACTTTGATGAATGATATTCAGAGCCCATTTGTTTGAAAGTATCTGTTTCCAAAGAGAAAAGTGAAGATTCTGACTTTCTGGAAGGGAAATGGTGCTATGTGTGTGTGTGTGGGGGGGGGGGGGGTAACATCCCTTAAACAGTCATTCTGATATGTAGGATTGTTCTTGGTTTTGGGGGATTCCAGAATTCATTTTGGAATGCCCCTGCCATTTCTTCTTAAATGCCTTAATCACTTTGATAATTTCTACAAGGATGGGTGAAAAATCTTTGAGATTCCCTGAATAATCTTACTGATTTCATCATACTTTTTGATCACGTCTGCAGCAGAAGTGCCAAACACTAAATCTGTATCCAAATGAGAATTTAAAATCTCATTTTTAGCATCATCTGGGAGGTTTTGAGTATGCAGTCAGGCAAACCTCATCAAAACAGTATCAGTGGCATAGCCCTGGAAGAAGTATCAGCTGAGTCATACACACACTGCCAACAATGAATTGTGACGTGTACTATTGAAGAAACTAAATTATTTAAGCAGATATTTCCTCACAAGAAGACACTGTAGACAAAACATTCTTCATACTTTCACAATTAGTCAGAACAAGGTTTAACATACGAGCCTAACAATTCAAAATTCTTAAAATCACCTTGCAGAAGCATGCACTTTTTCCCATAATTATCAGTCAAATCCCCATCCTTATCAGAAAGAGTAGGATTGCAATTAAGTAAATGCTTAGTGGCAGTAGGTTTAACTAAAGCTATAGCTGCTGGCTCAGGTTTGGGAAGAGTGTAAAAAAAGTTAAAGACCAAGTCACATTTAATCATCCTATCTGTCTTTTCAGGGGCAGCTGGCTGACTATCAGCAAAATTGCAGGCAGTAACATATACATCCTAAAAAGCTTCTGGAAATTCCTTCTGTAATAGCTCATAGTATTTTCTGAGGGACTGACAAACCACAGTGTTCTCCCCCTGAAAACATTGGCACATTCTGGAAATAATCTCACAAAGAGTAACCCTCATAGGGCAAATTAGAAAATTACCTCTCCTTTGAATCTGAATCAGAAATCTGAAAAGAAAACTCTGTACGTGTACCTTCAGCTTCCTGTCCAGATGCAGAATTTTAAATCTTTTCAAGAAAATATATATTCCTCTTTCGTTCCTTTATCATAAACTACTTAAAAAAGATCAATAGTCTAAATTAAAGCCTGAGCCATACCCAGTAAAATACCCTGTCTGAGGAAATTTGAGGAGGAGATAAATATTTAGTTTCTGTTTCTTTTGGATAAGAAATATGAGGTCAGCAGTGTTATTAATGGCAGCAGCTTCCCCAGGGATGGACCTAACATTAAGCAAATCAGAGAAGCCTTCCCTCTTTCCTCTGCCATGTCTGGAAAGAGTAGCTCTCCCTCGCCCACTGAGAGTATCCCAAGAGATGCAGAAAACATGCTTAACTCCATTTCCATACTGGCTTTATGTGCTTTACCAGAGGGATCCAGGGTAAAAGATAGGTGGTCTGATGTACAACCAGTGGCCACAGCAATGCCACCCACCTGCACCTGTGGCAAATTGCTACCTTGCTTGACTTTTTCTTTTTGTAGTTGGAAGGACTGACCCTCCATATGAACTTTGACCCTATACTTTTAGAAGAAATCCAGACAAAAAATTTAGGGGTAGTAATTATGAAGACTTTGCAGAAATGTATTTGATACAAAATTGTGGAGTGCAGAGCAAACAAAATGTTAAAGTTAATTAACAAGGAGGAGATTATAGAGTATAAACCTGGAAGAAGTTTCCTTCTGTAAAGGCTATTACTGATTTGTGGATCCTGTGGTTACTGGAAACTACTGTTTCCTCCAGCTTCTCAAAAAGATATTTATTGATTGGCTCGTCTAACCTGCCCGTACTCATTGCATTAATCCCTGCACTTCTTTCCTGGGTCATGCCTGCAAAGAATTCATGCTGAGCATTTTACTTATTTAAATAAAAATAAGAACAAATGAATAAATATGTAAATGTTCCTAAATATTGCCTATATGGCAGTTTAGTCCTAACTGCGGCTGCTTCTCTGACATGTATTCTAGGCATATGATGAAAAGATGTGGTTACATAGGTAGCATATATACATTGTGCAATACTTTTCATGTTGTTTGCTGTTGTATGTTCTTTAAACTTTGTTTCTTATTTGGAGTGTTTTTTCCAGGTCTACAGTGACAATGAATCCTGTCTATAATAAAATATAACCCATAAGTAAAACAAATAATTGCTACAGTCAAATGAATGTAGGAAGTATTTTTTATTATGGTGGCAGGTGAGAACTGTGAGAAGCTTTTGCTTATCTTTTTTGCCTGAAGTGGTTGATACACCTGTCCTTTGTCAAGTAATAACAAAAACAGCTAAGCAATTTTAATTGATAGACACTTCTACTGACAGCACATAATAATCGTATCACAAAATACAAGGGCAAAAACATTAGTCAAAAAAACCTAAAAAATAAGTTCAAATGCTTAAAAATATGTTCAGTTCACAAACTCATCTTGAACACATATTGACTGACATAGTTTCATTACAGCTTGCCTAGCAGTGTAGCATGTCTTGTGGTGATTGATAACTAAATAATATGCCTTCAGTAAGGGAAAAATGTAGGGTTAAATGCCATGCTAGCTATGTAATGTTAGGCAACAGCCATGCTTGTACAACAATATGGAACTAACCTTATAACAACCTGACCAGAAATAATTCCCTTTTGTTCTACAGCAGGTGGTCACTGTGCTTTACTTCAGAGTACAATATGATCACACTAAAATACATCACCTATATGCCACAACATGATAGAGGATTTTACTTTTAAATGGCTAAACAATATCTACAGACTATATATAATGAACATTAGGCAGTGTAGCCTTTCATATGGGTTCCTTGTGCATCTCTAGCTACAATGGCATGCAGTCTTTCAGTAACAATGATATTTTCACTCCTTCCAGCATCTCAGATATTCTGTGCCTACTCTTTGATAAATTTGGTGACTGTTTTTACTCCCTTTATGTTCATTTATATACCCACACACTTCATATCTACTGGGACATGCATATGGCTTTATCTCCAGGAGGTCTTTCTTACCTTCATGCTAGATATTATGTTACTAATTCATGGCCTGCCTCCTCATCTTCATTTTTGCATTTGAAAGAGAAGTCATCTCTTCTACGTACTTCCATTGATTTGAACTGTTTTATCAGTTTTAACATTTAATACCCTTTCCTTTCTCCACTCAAGTAAATGTATGTTTTCAGATTAAGAATTTTAGCAGTATCTTCTTCCATGTGCATTTATTTATCATTTACTTGCACATTTATTGTCACATTAATGTACCCTAACCTGTACTAATTTGCTTTGGTTTGAAGATGTTGAAGTGAAGAACACTGGATAGTGCATTAGACAATCTGTAAATCATCAGTGATGGGACGTTGCATGTGCCAACATGGATTTTTTTCTTCTACTTCATCTCACAGAATTGCAGAGAGAGCATGGTTATATGGTCAGATGACACAAACAGATGAGCTAGATGAACGGAAATGTGTTAAAAGAGAAATTGCCTGTTAATGGATTTTAGGGCACACTAAATATAACTTAGATGCAGTCAGACACTTCAGAGCTAATGTTTAGATCTCCCTTCTCAAATAGCAAACCAGTGTGTAACTTTGGAGGGTAGATGCAAACTGCTCCTCATGCAATTAATGTATAATTCATCATGCTGAAGGAATTGGGCTAGCTGATTAAAAATGATGCTTGACAGGGGACCGAAATCAGTTACTTGGTGCATATCTAAGTAATGTTAGATAGGATAGAGGTGCTCTATGATTCTTGAAAAGCCATGTTATTGTATGTCAGAAATTCTGAAAGTTAGCTGGCATTCCTGAACAGCTAGACAGATTATATATTTCAGATTTTGGAGAGAAGTGGTATAGAAGATGGCTGACAACTAATTCTAAGAAAAGACACAGTTGCCATTTTTATGGATGGTGTTATAATGGCAGATTCAGTCTGAAGGGAAATAATGCACATGTAAAGAGTAGTTCATTTAGAATAGCAGCTCATACTTTCTTGAAAAGTAGGATAAAGGATGTCAAGTTTCAGGAAGTCACTACTTAATCTGGATCCATAGAGGTATTTTAAGAAAATGTGATTAATTATAGAAGAGGTTAAATGTTTACAGAAGCAAAGACAAGGTCTGTAAGGGTTTGGTGACTGGAATAATTAGATGGTAACAAGTTCATTAAGTATGACAGTATAGCTTTAAAACAGCAATAAGAGTAGAATAAGAGATTATAGAAAGGCTGTTTTTAATAACTGACATTGAGGATAAAGTTTTTCTGTTAACTTACTTGGTTCTACCATAGAATCTACAAAATCACCCCAAGCAAAGGAGAATATGTCTCCATACTGTTCAGCTTCCTATAAGACATCCCAGATGCAGTCACCAGTAACATAAGGTTCCTTTTTCAAAGGCTTTTTGTAGTTGATCACATGTAGCCTAAACATTGTGGGAAAGCTGGGGGTACCTAACTAGATGTTTATTTCCTTAGGAGTGCATTGGGTTACATCCCTTGATAAAGACATGAGTAATAAGTTTAGAGCTTACCTGACTCTGAAATAGTCATTGCTCAGAGGTTAACTTTTTCAGGTACTGTTGTAGTGCTTTACTAAAGTTATTTTATTAAAGTGGACTTTTTACTTATAGAAGTATCTCTGTCAAGAGCACTGCAGCTTTATAAGCTAAGGACAATGCAGCAAGGGAGTGGGCATGCATATGAAGGTGGGCATGCCCAGTCTGTAGGAATAACATAATTTGATAATGCAAGGCTATGCGATAAGAAGAATGTCTGGAGTTTGCATGCAAGATTTCAGGTATAATGACTGTTAGTGAAAACATGCAGAGAGAAGCAAAGAGGCTGTAAATATTTATGTAGCTGCCATAATATCCACAAAGACAAACAGGAAATGTGTTGTTGGGAAGAATGATACAGGACAGAATCCTATAAAGACAAGAGCTGGAGGTATGGATCACATTTAGAAACATAAACACTAGAAGAATGGCCAGTGAAAGTCCTGGATAACATATTTTTGAAGAGATGTGGCAAGATCTTTGATATGGACAGCTGTAGTGGATTTTCTTTTTTTTTTTTTAACCATCATGAGCTTTACTCAATTAAATTACACCAAAGAGAAAGAGAAATAGTCTTTCACAAGCTATTTTAACACGTTCAGAAAAATATTCCAGGGGTGATGTCATCAAAGCATATCCAGCATAGCATATTTCCGACATTTCAACTTATGACTTAATTGGGTCGTTATTAAAACCCAGTTTCATTGTTATTACTTTGCAACAATGAAAGAGTAAAACAGTAAATGCGACAATCACATTTCTTATCCATTCTCTCAAATTAATAAACTTCTTGACTTATTTTCATCACATCAGCTTTACGAGATAATGTTAGCTCAGCTAGAGCCCCTGTAGAATTAATCGCATCAAAGCAAAGACATTTTACCCTTGAACATTTCCAGATTAGTTGGAAATACCCCACTTACTCCTTATTGCACCACCAACATTTAGTGTCCCTAGTTTTGCCCCTTCAGAAAAGGACATACCAGTAAAGAAGTTTGTCATAAAAATGTAAACCTTGTGAGCGCTGACTGTGAGCTGGGCAGAAGTCTGCTCATACATAAATGTCACTCACTTTTTGTGGTACACTCTCTCATCTCTGCTTCCTTTTTCATTCTCATTCCCTCCCAGATCACACCAACTGGTCGAAACACTGCCGTCAGTTTGTCTTACAGTTATACTGCACCTTGTAGTGCATATCTCAGGCACCAATTAAAGCATCAACATCACAAGCGAAGTCGCTACAGATAGTATCCATACAGACAACACTCATGATCATAGCATATCACTGTTTATGGGGTTGAGGTACACAGAACACTTGCGTGACTTATATTTAGTAACTGTAGGACAGCCATAACTCAGAGTAATGGAATAGTCTGAGGCCCTGCAAATTAAGACTTTAGTAAATGATAGTCTGTGATGAATAGTGATGAAAAAACATAGTTGGCTGTGTAACCTGAAATATCTACTACAGGTACTCATGAGCCATTCAGTCAGTGCTCACTACCACTTGCTCACTAAGAAAAGTAAATTACTTCCCAATAGCTAAAACCCACTGCAATTATGCCCACCTGGAATCCTAACAATAATCCTAAAAATCCAATTTGATCTCTAACCATGATAGCAAACCTAACTTCCTAAGCCTAAAAAGTTGTTCTGTAACCCTAGTCTCAAACCTCATTTACTAAATTTACAACTCCCAGCCTCTCGCCATCTCTATCTTTCAATTTAATCCAAAAACCTCACTCCACTGAGTTCTTAATCATAATCCTATAACTCATGCCCTTATCATAAAAGTCTTACTTGGTTGTTACCCCATATCTCCAGTCATTCTCATATTTGCTCAATTTAAGAAAGCAACAATACCACCAGTATTGGTCAAACTTGTGTACCCATTTGAAAGACAGCCCATGTGACCTGAGTTGGGAAACAGGTGTATGGATGTGAGAGTATGGTCCATGACCAGTTAGGACTCAAGCAACTGCAGTATAAGCTAACCTAGAATACAATATTTTGATTATGACCTATAACCTTACAGTCATGATAATGTTGTGTTCAGTACGGTACAATCCAATCCAGTAACAACCTAGGTACAGGCTGAATGTTGGTTAAGCCTGCTATGACCTGTAACACTCATTCCCATGTAAGTCACCTGTCTTCATCTTCAGTGTGTTTATGCCATCGCTGTCTTAGTCATGAAATTGTATTTATTTCCAATGTGGGGCTGCTCTCTCTGAAAACCAATATTCCATTCGGGTGTTTCTCCTAAATGTTCTTAAGTCTATCCTGATCTGTATTTTTCTCATTTTTAATGGTAGCCATTCCGATATAACTAGGTCATACATAGTCTTGTAGACCTGTATCAGATTCTCCAAAATATGTATATACAGTGGTAAAGAGATCAAATTTCACCAGTTGTTCATCATAAGATAACGTATTAGCTCATAGTCTTGTCTCCATTCATAGATGATTACAAAGCTAATGACCCCCCTCCCAGGGGGGGGGCTTTAATAAGCCTCAACATGCTTCCCAAAGGTGAGAAACCAATCCTATATCTTGTGTCTGTAATATAAACTCTTTAGTGATTATGTGAACTGCAGCCCTTTAAGTATGACATAGATTAGTACTGGGATAACTGCCCTTGTGGGCCATTTTAAGCCCAGCCAGTTACCCCATGTGAGAATCAAACCCTGCACCTTGTGTTTGTAAGGTAAACACCTTAACCATTATGCCAACCTCCCACCCCTGACACACTCAGTAGTACAACATACCCTTTATGCTACACTGCAGATTCAGCAAACCAGCTACCTGATGAGGGAATAAAACTCACAGACTTTTGCACCAAAGGTGAGCGAGCTACCTGTTGCACTTCTAACATTGTTGCTATCGTTTTTGTGAACTGTCATATTTTTCCAGTCTAGTTATTTAAGATTTTATTGACAGAAACTAAAGGCAAGTTCCATATTTCTAGTTTTTGACAAAGTCTGCTAATAAATATAATTTTCATTACTTCCACATCTCTCGATTATATAAAGCTCCAAATGCACCTGATGATGTTATGTATGCTGCGAATGGAACTACATTTTTATCAAGCCAACTATCCTGGTTCTTAAACAGTGGTACTTATATTATACACTATCTCTCACCATATTCTCAGTGAATATGCTTTGCCTTTTAAGTATTAATTTTGAGTTTAGTCATCACTGCCTGTTTTCATAAACTGTTCTGTTTTGTTACATCAACTGATCTTCATTTGATCTCACATCTTTTTCCATTTTAAGTCATCGGCATACATGTAGTAGAACACATTAGCTAGTATAATCTTGAGCCAGATCATGGTAAAAGTAGAACCTAGGCAAGGTAATGGTACCCCTTCCCCCACCATAAAAAAGGTAAATTAAATATGTATTCATAGTTATTAATATTAAACTCATACACTCGTGCTGCTCAGCTTATTCACAGTCAGATAATAAACAAACCAAGGAAACCAAGGATGATACCTAAAAAACATGGTGCATATTATGTTGATGCTCTTTACCACAATCCATTCTTTCTTTCCACATATATGATAGGTTAGAAGTAGTGCAGGCGCGCACACAAGCACACGCAAACACACACACACACACACACACACACACACACACACACACACACACACACGCACACGCACATGCACGCACACACACACACACACACACATACATACACACACACACACACACACACACACGCACACATACATACACACACACACACACACACACACACACACACACACACACACACACACACACACACACACACACACGTTACCATCAATCACAAATCCCTGTATGATTGTGTAAACCTCACATGTATGCTTGTGAGCAAACAAATGAATGAATACATAAATAATGACCTAGAAGTGTATTTCATTTTGCTTCTTTGAGAACCATACAGTTCAACCCATGGCAACCTGCAAGTCCTCAAGAACCGGAGACACACACCCAAAATCAGGAACAGATTTTAAATACACTTCTTAAATTTAGAAAATTGCTAATACAGCATGTTTTGTGTTATCAGGCATTTATAAAAAGGTATGATATCTGGAACTCACTTGTTTGTCATTTAATTACAACAGCCCACAACATACACCATTAAGCCATAAATTCGTTGAGGAACAGACCAAAATATAAGGAAAAAAATAGGGACTGTTAAGAACTATGCCCTCCACATGTGCACATAAACATACACACACACGCACACACACACACACACACACACACACACACACACACACACACACACACACACACACGCACACACACACACACACATACACACACACGCACACACACACACACACACACACACACACACACACACACACACACACACACACACACACACACACACACACTGAGGAATTAGGAAAAACCTATACTACAGTACTCAAGAGCACAGATGAAAAGATCTTGTAAATTTCTTCAAAATATTTCACATTAAATCCAGAAAACAATATGTATTTATTTATTTATTTTACATTTGTTTACCGAGAAAGTCTGACTGGACACTGGTCCTTTTTCAGCAGAGGCCCGGGGAGAAAAGCTCCAAAATAATTTACAAAAGTTGACAAGAATGCAGGAACAATAAAACAAATACCTGTCTCTCAGACAGCATACCTGATGCCAGTCATAACAGGTATTTGTTTTATTTCCAGACACTTGTTGTTGCTGTTGTCTTTCAGCTTTTCCTGGTTAGGGGTCGCCACAGCAGAACTCCGGTCCACTAATGATTGGCAGTAGATTTTCACGAACGCCGAGGTGCCAGCTCGATGTTCAACCTTCAACCAAGGCACGCCCGTTTATGCATGTCTTTCGAATGCCCACCCAACCGTGGGGAGGACATGCTGTCTCCACACGGAAGGCACTCCCTGCACTCCAGCCGAGAATTGAATGGGAGAACCTCTTGCTGTGAGGCAACAACGCTACCACTGCACCACCAGACACTAAACTCCCAAAATGACAAACCCACTATACAACCTAATTTCTTAAATTTGTCAAACCTCAATGCAAAACCTACAGAGAAAATTAAAAAAAAAACTGCAAAGAAACTGAAATAAAGAAATTCAAATTATAGTAAATAAATCAATCAATAAATGAATAGTCCTCCACTGTGAAGCCCATTATGAATTAAAAATTGAAAAATGACAGAATAATTAATAAAAACAATCATTCAATAAATAAAATTGTCTAAAGTAATTTACCAACTTGAACTTCTGTCATTAATCCACATCACATTTTTAAGAACTATCAATATTACAATTCATAGGTTCGTAGCTGATTACTAGGCTAATGCCGCAAGAGCCTTTATGAGCCTAGCCATTAATACCCAGGAAATGACAATATTATTTCTTAATTCCCTAGATATGGGACAGGTAATAGATGACTGGGAGTTGGAGCCCTGAGTCATTTTACAGACTGCCTCTGTCCATAAGGGACATGGGCAGTACCCTGGAAGTGAATTCACAGCTCCCCATCCATTTATCCAAGTTCTTTTTGAAGAGAGTGACGGACTTTATTTTACAAAGAAAGGAAGTATATTCCATAAACAAGGTAGCCTTTGGGATACAAATCTGTCTCTCCAGGAAATTCTGTTAGAGTCACAAATAAGGTTCACGTACATGGAACTCGTGACACTCGTATAATTCTTCTTGTGAATATTTAACATTTTCATCAGGGCTGGATCAAACAATGCTTTGTGAGTGACTATGCAGAGTGTTTCCTACAGAAGATTTTAAACTGGCGAGGTTTGCACACACACACACATACACACACACACACATATATATGTATGTATATATATATATATATATATATATATATATATATATATATATATATATATATATATATATATATATATATGGCACAGGTAACTACAGTTGCACAATGTGCAAATGCAAAGTTTTTATACCAGCAGGATGAAAGACTTCTACACAGTTAAGCCCTCAGGCCAAGAGCAGTGCAGTAGCAAACAGATGTTGTTTCTTTAACAAGTGCAGGCTGCAGAACAGTGATAAATTCAAAAGAAATCAACAAATGCAGCACAGAACTATTAAACAGCATGGAGATATTTACAGCAAGTGCAAAACAAAAAAAAGAGAAGAAATTACTTGTATCAGTTTTGTAGTTCCATGGATGGCTTTAGATGCAGTTCAGTGTTCTTATAGTCACAAATATGCAAGCCAGGCACAGGGAAGCTCTGAATAAATGAGCACAGTCTCATACAAATGTAAGGCTTTTATACCAGCAAGATGAAAGACGTTTATACATTTAAGCCCTCAGGGTAGCCTGAAAAACACAAAATAAGCCTTCCACAGTCATTTCCCAAATTAGATGGGTTGAGTCATCCCTCTGCTCCCACCAAAGTGCAGATTAAAATGTGTTTCAGGTAAAATGAACTTGCTTTGAGCTCAAGTGCAGTAAGAAATGCTTTACAACTAAAACAGAACTCCTGCAGTATCAGGAATCATTAGAAATAAATTTATAAACCCTAAGAAATGCTCCCAAATACTGAATAATCTATACAAGTGTAGGAAAACTTCTACAAAGACAGAAAAACTTTGCAAAACTTAAAAATATTTTGGCAAATTCTGGAGAAGTTTGGCAAACTCAGAACAGCTTTTGCAGTGTCAGAGGAAGTTAGGCAATGTCAGAATACTGTTAAAATGACCTACAAATGGTACAATAACAAACAGATGGCATTTCATTAACAAGTGCAGGCTGAAAAACAGTAATAAATTCAAACAAATTAATAAATATGGCACAGAACTGTTAAATAGCACTGGGATAACTAGAGCAAGTGCAAAACAAATACTTATCAGCCTTGTAAGTCCACAGATGTCTTTAGGTGTGATTCAAGGGTCTTGTAGTCACAGGCATACAAGCCAGGCACAGAGAAGGTCTGAAGAAATGAACAGTCTCACACAAATGTAAGGCTTTTGTATCAGCAGTATGAAAGACTTTTACACAGTTAAGCCATCAGGTCAATCAGATAAACAAACAATAAGCCATCCACCAGTAGTTCCCAACTTGGATGGGTTGAATCAGACCTCTGCTTGTACCAGAGTGCAGAATAAAACCCTCTTAATGTGAAACAAACTGTCTTTGATTTCAGGTGTAGTAACAAATGCTTTACAACAAAAGGCAAAACCCCTGCAGTGTCAGAAATCATTGGAAATAAGTTCACAAAGCCTAAAAAATGTTCATAAATAATAATTAATGTTTACAAACCTAGAAAAACTTCTACAAGCACATAAAAACTATGAAGAACTTAGAAATATTTTTGCAGACGCAGGAGAACTTTGGCAGACTCAGAATAGCTTTTGCAGTATAAATGGAAGGTTAAGGAGCTATATCATAACCACAAGTCCAGAGAAATCAGTGGGGAATGCTAAAATTGAAAAAAAATTTTGATTATTGGCTGGAGTGCCTTCGGTGTGGAGTCTGCATGTCCTCCCTGCATTCATGTGGGTTTCCTCTGGGTGCTCCAGTTTCATCCCACATTACAAAGACATGCATTTGGAGCATTTGTCCCTGGGCCTTCTCTGAAAATTGGCTTCGTTCCAAGTCAGACTTTTCCAGTTAACAAATGTTAACTAAATAAAAATAAATATGAGCAAATCTGGTGTTATATATTTAAAATATCTTGCACTGTAGGGATAGGGAACATTTTGGTGACATTTGAGTTCACCATTTGTCAGGAAACATATTCTATATGTTACATGATTATCTAATGAAACAGTGAATGCTCAAAATGGAGTACAAAAATGTTCAGTCTATTTACAATGAATATGAAAATAAAGAAAAAAAAACGATTTTATGCATGGGAAAACCCCTTTGCACTCTCACATACCACCTGCTAATTATGTCTACTGACAATATCCTGCAACAGTCAGGAAAGGGCAAATTCCCAGGCCCTTTTGTACCGTGAGTTTGAACAGAAGCCACTGTGTGAATGTATGCCACTTTAAATGTATTAACCAAGATACCTCAAGGGCTCATATCTTGATTCACCTTCTCTCCTGATATTTTGGCTCTACCTAACATATCGTCGAAGATTGTTCCATCTTCTCTATCTAACTGTTTATCTTTGACACTTTTGTCTTTATGTTGTCTAATTGTTTCTCCTACACTCACTGAATCACACCCTTGACATATCATTCTTATAATGTTTTGTATTCCTATTTATACTATAATTATATTAGTATAACCACCATTGTTTTACTTATTTAAAACTGCATAGTCTTGATTGTTTAAACAGTCCTCTTGTATCTGAAATGGACAGATGTATCATTTGGCTAGAATTCAGTGAAAATATGGCAACTAATTAGCAGACACTTGAACTGGTCAACTGACTAATAGAGTAAGTAACAATGTATATTAAATTTTCATAACTTGAATTATATTGCTATATTACCTGAATGTTAGTTCAAACCACACAATGGAATATTTTGTATTAATTCCTGTACTAATAACCCAAATGGTTAGGAATGTTGGTAAGCAACTTTGCATAGCATCTCATATGGATTTGTTCCAGTCTTCCAGAAGCTCACCTTCAACTGTGTCGACCTAATCCATTCTACAGTTCACTGGTTTGCGCTGAAATGGTAGCAGCCTTAGCATCTTAGCTGATTTCACAAATTCAACATTTGGCATGATATATTCAGTGCATGAATTAAATAAATAAGGGGACAACATGCAGTCTTTTTGCATTACCATATTTAATTCTAATATTTTTCTTGGTCTGCATACAGACTCCTCAGTAGGCAAATAAGGTGAACCAGTATCCCAGTTTGTCTAAGAACTTGCCACAATTTATTACTCATGCACTTTTATGCTTTATAGTGGTCAATAAAGCAGAAGTAAACTCAATTGTTTTCTCTGCTAAATACCATATTCCGGTGTTAATTTGATCTCTGTTATGCCTTTCTCTGTTCCTCTTCTAAAGCCAGCTTATACATCAATCAGTTCTTTTGTCTATATGTTTCTAGAGTCTGGCAGGATCTTGAAAATTATCTTGCTAGCAAATGTGCTAAATATAACTGTTTGATACCTTGAGTACTGTTTAAAATTTTGCCCTTTTTAACACTAGAGTACAAATGGAGAAATATTTCCCAAACCAATGGCCACTGTTTGTTCGACAAGTAAATTTGATGACAAAGTAAGAATAGCACTGTAACCGCATAATTTTGCAAAGATCCATTATCTCTTGAAGCCTTGTTACTAGCATGCCTTTCTATTGGCCATTTTATCTATGTTGTCTATATCTGGATCAGTGGACATACCTCTGTATGTATCTATCTATATGCTTAGGAGCATTCTTATAGTGCTCTCCTGTATATCCTTGCCATCACTGCTTAATTGTGCCCATTTTTGCCTGGACATTTTCTTAATTCATAGTTTCATAATTTAATTCAACTGCAAGTGGTCTTCACTGACCTTAAGCATTGCAAAGCCTCTAAGTCCATATTTATATTTATTTCCACATATAATCACCCAACCTTAATTTGAAGACTGACAGTGAACAAGAATTTCTAACATAAATAGGTATACTGTTCTACAGCTTAGAAATTCTTTAAGTTAAAAACCTATGTCGTCTTGGTTCATTTTCTGTTTATTATATATTTAAGACCCCATTCTCATATACTAGAGTATTCTGCAGCCCTTATTTAAAGTGCTTGCCTAAGATCAAAATTGTTCAATTCAGTATAGGCTAAACACAAATTTTCCCTGTTTATTTTGATCCAGATAATCAAATCTCTCAAAATAAGTCCACCTATTTTTTGTAAACTTTCTTTGAACTATTTCTAAATGTTATATATCTGTACTAAATTAAAAAAACAACAAATTATATTCTGATCATAGTTATAAATACATTCTTTAATACTGACAGACATTTGAAGAGATCTCTTAACTTTCTTGTGCTGTTTTCTTCGACTAAATTTTTGCTACTGCGCACTTAAATATGTCTTCTTATCCCTTGTTGATATTCTCTGCGGGTCTACATTCAGTTTGACATTTTCCCTGTCTCCACTGCCTTTTGTTCACCTTCATTCCTCTGCCACTTTTCAAAGCTTTATAGACAGCCATTTTGCCTTCATAATCATTTTTGAGAAATATTTTGTCACATTGTAAAATATCACCAAGTTTTGAACATTGTTATTGAGGCACTGTATCTTAATTAGACATTTGGTATAAGAAGCTAATGATGAGATGGGTTTACAATGCACAATTATGTCTTTCTTAACTGACATGATTATTCATTACCAAAGCATCTAAAACCTTTGAGAGTTCAAAACTAAAAAACAATAACACTCCCAAAATCAAAAACAATTACTCCCTTTGTCAAGGACAAGTCCTAATGACATGTGAACAACCCCTACCTCCCAAACTATATATATATAGGGTCTATATTACATCACCGAATGCTTAATAAAGCGAATGGTGATTAATCGACCCTATGTAAGCAAAAGTTTACAATATCGAACTGTCAGAACAGTGATTTTTTTTCCAAGGGAAAAAAATTGCTGCTCCAACATAAAAAAAAAAAAAAAGAAAAAGAAAACACTTTATAACATTAGATTATGTGGGGGGCTACGCCCCCAACACCTCCCCTACTTAAATATACCAACTCCGAGACCGTACTACAGTGCCGAAAATGGCAAAGTATGGAAGCGGCCAAGCAAATTCTTTCCCAGGGAAAGAATTTGCTTACATGCCACTTCGATATTTTGCCATTTCAGTCTTTTATGTTCAACCAAGACGCATTCAAAAGAATGCATCTTCGGTCTTCTAATAGGAACCCTATATATGGGATCCGGTCACTACAACGAATTTACGTTTCAACAAAATGTAAATTCACGACTGCACTTCTGCAAAAGTGCATTTTATTGAAAATGCACTTTCGTGGGAAGATTAAAATAAGGAAAACAAAAAGTAGTTATAAAAATACGCAGTTTGCATGTCATCTTAGTTGTACATCAATGTTTAGTGTTGAAGTACAACTAAGCAAACTAGTGCTGTGATCTTGGTGTAGTGGGGTTAAGGGAATATTTCCTTTTCCCCAATGTGGTGCGATCTTAGAGTGAGAATATTAAAGTAGGGGGTTGTGGGGGGTGCAGCCCCCCCCTGCAAAAGATGTTTTATTTTTGTATTTGTTGTTTCTGTTAGGGATCCGGTGAGTATACTTTAGCGAAAGTGCACTTTCGCTGAAGTGGGGACCTACTTTTCTTTTTTGAACAAGTGTATTTTCGATTAAGAAAATTAGATCCATATATATATATATATATATATATATATATATATTTTATATATATATATATATATATATATATATATATATATATATATATATATTTATTTATATATATATATATATATATATATGTGTGTGTGTGTGTGTGTGTGTGTATCTATATATATATATATATATATATATATATATATATATATATATATATATATATATATAAAGTCTGCTTTGTTTCCTTGAATCTCACTTCAACCCGACCACTTCACTGAAAATTCAAATTCCTGAAAACTCATTTCACTGAACTGCATTTAGTATATATGGCACTAAGTAGTGTACTGTAAGGCAAGTAAAAGGTATATGCCTTTTTCCCCACTGTAGGTCTATTCTGGAGTTAGTATATATAGTTAAGGGGTTGAGGGGCACAGCACCCACATAAGGGGTGTGGGGTGTGTAGCCCCCCCACTTAGTTTGAGTACATATTGTCTTCTGGAGAGAGTTAGTCATTGGTGTTTTAACTATGCATGCCTATTATTTAAAATGTATTGTTTTGAAGTTTTTCGTAAAATAGAATATAAAACAAACACGGTTTGTAAGGGACTGGTATATCTTGCAGAGGATACGGATGCTCTGGAACAGATTCCCCAGCCACATAAAACAAAGTTCTCCCTGTCCATATTCAAGCGCAACTTGGATCTATATATGGGAAACAACAAATTTAACCTAGGACTGCCCCCTGTACTACTAATGGACACAGGCAGCTCCTAAATGCTTTATCCCATGCATGTGCCCCCTCCCCTCGACTTATCTATGGTATGATTCCATTTATTCTCATTAGGGTTACCATATAATTATCGACCATGGAATGTGTAAAGCCAATCTCTAACCAAATGGGTCAGGTTAATTCTAACATAAAGACGGAAATTATTTAGGCTTAAAATGGCTTTCAAGGTACCACTTATAAACATATAATAATAAGTGAAATAATCCAAAAACAGAAACTAGTGAAAAAACAAACGATGTAACTCTAGCCAAGGTTCCAAAAAGTAGAAAACGCACTTTATTCAAAATAGAATGTGAAACAGGAGCTTCATCAGCATAATCCTTAACAGAATACAGTGTTTTTTTTAAAAGGGAGAAAACGGAAATGAACAATTGATGATGTCATATCCTCCTTTAAAAATTAAAGCACTTAAAAGTATATATGTGCCGAAGCATATATATGTGTATATATATATATATATATATATATATATATTGGCTGGAAAACATCAAAATACGAAGCAAAACACACTTGTGACATATCTAATTGTTCCTTAAGCTATAATAATAAAAGCAACATCAAATAAAAAGCAAATTTGTGTACTTATATAAAGATATGTATAAGTATACCCTATAACAAATATATTAAAGGGATATCTAATGTGTGTATAAGAACCTGCTTAAAAATGACCAATACAATTTAAAAACAATTATGGTTAAAACCAAAAACAATAGGTTAAACAACCTTCCATAGCAACTGCTCTCTCTGATGCCAAAATATTAGTGAGCCTACTTGTACCCCTACATGAAAGAAATATTTGTTAGGGCGGAGGACAAAAGATAAAATAAACCAACTAAGTTATGCATACAAGTAATGATGGCAATATAAATGTGTATACAAATAATAATAATAGTAAAGATAAGGAAAAAGTAAAGAAAGAGGGGGCCATTAGTAATCACATCCCTAAGGCAATCTAAAAGCCAATTGTCTATCCCACTGTAAAAAAACAGTGAAAAAAAACATTACCTCAAATAACTTTTGTATTTTAAAATGGACGATATGTTGCAATTGTCGTTCAAGCCAGGGTGGGAAAAAGCGTCTAGTTGTAGTTGCCACTCCAACTCGCAAGTTTCTAATATTAAGGATTGAGGACCCCCCCTGATAGTTGGTTTAATGTTGTCAATTCCCATAAGAAGGAAACTATGCCCCTCATTGCCTAAAATATGTTTTGAAAGGGCATTTTCAGTTTTCTTATTTTTAATGGCATATAAGTGCTGGTAGATACGATCACAGAGACGCCTATCCGTTTTTCCCACGTAGAAGGCAGGGCAACATTCACAAAGGGCAATGTACACAACAGATCTAGTAGTGCAATTAATCTTATGGTTAATAAAAAATTTTTTCCTACCAATGGAAAACGAATTACCCACCTTAAGGTGTCTGCACCACTTACAACACCCACAAGTGAATGTGCCTTTTTGCTTCACGATAGAGTCAAGGCCTTTATTTCTTTGCAATAGGTCCTTCAAATTGTTTCCCCTTTTATAAATAAACAATGGAGAAGGACCCAGTTTATGCTGCAAACCAGCATAGGTAATGTAGGACCAATTTTTACGTAAAATGGAGCACAAATGTCCAGAGCTTGAGTTATATGAGGAAATGAAAGCTGAGGAAAAATTGGAGCTAGTGCCCTCATGAAGGGATTCATGGTGAGTGCTAGTCCCCAAGGTGTCATTCACATTTAAATCATGAAGAGAATGTACAGTAGTAGGAACCAGGTCTTGTTCCTTTGAAAGCAATAATGGTAAATAAAACCCATTCAGGCGTTTACAGGATACTTCATCTCTAAGATCAAAAAGAAGGGTAATCGGGTACCCACGGTTCAAAA
Organism: Protopterus annectens; assembly: GCF_019279795.1. Lineage (NCBI taxonomy): Eukaryota > Metazoa > Chordata > Ceratodontiformes > Protopteridae > Protopterus > Protopterus annectens. Next base: position 150,512,994 of record NC_056743.1, on the reverse strand, counting down.
ACATGTCGACCAAGAAAGTACATTCTTTTTCAAAAGCATGGTCGCTGCTGCACATACGTGCTGCTCTGACCAGTTGTCCCTTAGCTACGGAGCGCTTTTGCTTCCAAGGATGGCAACTTGAAAAAAGCAAAAATGAGTTGCAATATGTTGCCTTTCTAAAAATAGTAAAACAGAATTTGTTATTGTCTATGTCCTTGGTTAATTGAACATCCAGATAGTCAATCTCAGACATCGAGAAGTTATACGTGAATTTTAAAAATTCAGTGGATGCATTCATATGGTCAACAAGTTTAACTGCGGATTCACCGTCCCCTTTGAACAATATGAAAATATCGTCCAAGAATCGGGTATATGTTCTAGAGGTCTCCAAAAAGAGGGGAAAATTAAATAAATACTTCTTCTCCCAATAGGCTACAACGAGGTTGGCAACACTACCACCGCACAGTGAGCCCATTGCAATGCCTTTCTTTTGGAGATAGTACCCCCCTTCGAAGAGAAAAAAGTTGGAAGAAAGAATGATATCTAATAAGGATGTAACCAAGTAGATATCATTTTTCGAAGCCCCACATTCCTTTAACATGAGTTCAGTCCATTCGACAGCTTCCTCATGCGGGATTGATGTATATAAATCGACTACATCGATAGTCAAAAAATTTAGATCTTTATCAAATTTAATATTGTTAATCATGGAAAGGAATGACCAAGAATCCTTGCAAATTTGAGGGATAGTTTTCAGGTATTTACTGATAATGCTGTCTATGAAACGGGCACAAGGATTAGTCATAGAGCATCTACCATCAATCAAGGCACGCATAGGTGGATCAGTGATGCTCTTATGCATCTTAGGGATCCCGAACATAACGGGAACCTTGGGGTAGGAAATATCAATAAAGTTGTAAGTGTCGATATTAATCCTACCTTCCAGGTATAAATCCCTAAAATAGCCTTTGATTTTATTATAAGTGCCATTCATTTCATTTAATGAAGAACTTTCATAGGCAGTTGAGTCTAGTACCTGTGACATCCTAGTGACATACTCAGCTTGGTCAAAAATGACCAATCCCCCTCCCTTGTCCGGCTTGATAACCCTGACAGCCATGCTACAAATTTTATTTAAAGCCAGAATCTGATTAGGTGAAATATTCAAATTATCCCCTATTTTGTGAATGGTTCCAGTTAAGTGTCTAAGATCGAGTTCACAGGCTTTCTCAAAAGTGTAGAGGCTCGGGTGTAGAGGGGGGTTAAAGGTGCTTGTTAATTTAAACTCTGGTATTACAAGGAGATTCATTACTGAACAAAACATTGAGATTTAATTTGCGAACAAAAACACTGTATTCTGTTAAGGATTATGCTGATGAAGCTCCTGTTTCACAGGGGCGAAAAACGCTGTGTTTCTATTTTGAATAAAGTGCGTTTTCTACTTTTTGGAACCTTGGCTAGAGTTATATAATAATAAGTAGTAGCTAACTGCATAACAGAGAAATCTGTAAACAATAAATCATAAAACTGTATTTAGCTGTCCAAGTATTATACCTCTACCTAAAGCTTTTTTGCTTTTGAGAAAATATGAATGTTTTTCTGTGTATTTCAGTCTTTGCACATAGTCTAATTTTTTGAGGAATTTATGTTGAGTCCGAGATTTGCTATTCAGTAAAAAACTACTGGGGTATCTGATAGGGGGCATTACAAAGAGATAGGATAATGGCATGTGGAAAATTTGGTGGAATGTTTTCAGACGTGATAAATTAAAGTTGCAAATGAATGTTTTTTCTATGGGTCTATGTCACTTCGACAAAATGGCAGAAGTTCAAGCACCATATGTTCGAACTTCTAACCTTGAAGTGCAAAACCATCAAAGGCTTAGAACAGCGATTTTTTTCCCAGGTAAAAATTGCTGTTCCAAGAAACACACACATAACACAAGCACACCAAAAAAACAGCAATCCACATGCATACACTTAAAATCCTACATCTAACCCTACACTAAACTGTACATACACTACTATCTATACTCTTACCTTAACCCTAACCCTAAGGTCCGTCACTATCGCACACTCACCTGTCCCGCGCCCTAAACCTAACTCACCTATCCCGCCCTAACCCTAAAGTCTGTCACTATCGCACACCCACCTCACCTGCGCCCTAACCCTAACTCACCTATCCCGCCCTAACCCTAAAGTCTGTCACTATCGCACACCCACCTCACCCGCGCCCTAACCCTAACTCACCTAACTCGTGCCCTAACCCTAACGTCCGCACAATCGCACACTTACCTGAATCTGACCTGTAACTTTCCACCACAAAATCACAAAGCCACAGAAATGGCCCACTGAATTCTTTCCCTGGGAAAGAATTTGGTGTTCCGTGGCTTCGCGATAATAAGTTTTTGAACTTCACAGTTCGAACATATGGTGTTCGAACTGGTGAAGTTTTGACAAACTGATAGGAACCCTTTTCTGTTAAGAGACTTGAAAAGTATTGTTTAACCTGATGTGATCTGAATAGCAGATTGTATAGGTACAGGCTCATCAATCTTGAAGATAATTTTTTTGATATTGTTGATCAAGGAATAGGCCAGAAATTGTATTTTTTTTTAATATTCTTCTGGTTGTTTTAGGGAGGGTATCCAGTAGTCTCTTTGATTAGATTTCAGAAATGTTTGTGGTAGTCAACAAGTAGCTTTTGTTTACTTTTATGTTACAATGCTATTGTCAAATTAACATTTATTCAGTATTTTTTTTCTTACTATCTTTTTGAGCCCATATAAGTCTTGGGGGTTCCTTTTTCTGTAACAACTAAGGCTGGCCACTGTTTCTATTATGCACTTTGTTTGATGGGTAGCCTATGGTATTTTTGCCCTTAGGTCTGTGTAACCTACCGGGGAAAATTATTCTGAATAAAAAGAAAACAACTTGAGAAGAAAACAGAAATATTGCAAGTGCCAAATGAGATTAGATTATATTAACATAAGATCCCGTTTCAGGTTATTACGTTTGTTAACAAGTATGCTTTCAGGAAATCATCTCCCTGAGAGGAACATTATTAGTTCTTCCTTGCCTTTCCTCCACCCATTTGATCCCATTTGGTCTAGTCGGTCCACCATAGTGACAAAAAACTTTTAATCCATTCCTTCTCTGATGAATGCAAGAGTTAAGATGTAGAGTGCAAGCCAGTCAGCCCACTGTATATATTAGTGGAGATGTGGAATTTTAATAAGGTGGTGTTATCTTCAAGGCTTAAAAGAGGGAATCTGATGCTGTCAGTCACTCAATCTTAGTTACTAAATTTAAAAAATATTACTTTTGGAGAAGGATCTATAAACTAGTTTTATTATGACCTTACAGACTGAAGACCTCCTTGGATGTAGGAGATTTTAAGTCAGGAGTTGGTCAAGGACTGGATTTTGGTCTTGTTCTATTTTATTCTTTCTTAATAGCTTTCTCATTGAACCTGTATTGTTTCAGATTAAACCTCACAAAACAAGGTACGTTTCCAGTCAAATCATAATCTACTCTGGTAATGGATTTATAAAATAAATGTATTGTCAATACTAAACTGACAGCTGCTATGTTCGATACTTGGAAAAACCTGAACAGGGCTGTAATTATGCTTATGTGGGCTTTCAAATAGTTCTGTTTCAATCCGTTTGATCAAGATTCCTTGGGCTGTGGTTAGCACTAACAGTATCACCATGAATATCCTATGAATATGACCAGATATTATACTGGGAAATTCTCATCAGTGTCAGATATGTACTATCTGAGTCTCTGCTGAAACTGTTCAACCTTAGCATATCCACAAGGTTTGCCCTGATGTCTGGAGAACAACTACTGTAACTTCCCTACACAGATGAGGCTCCTTTATGGACCCAGTTAAATATAGGCCCATCAGCTTAACCAGGTTTTTATGTGAAGCCATGGAATGTGTCATAGCAGAACTCATTAATGTGAACAAAGGCAACTTAGCTGATCTAGGACTCAGTCAATTTGGTTGTTTCCTAGGTTTTTGTGAACAACAGATGCTGTCTCCTGAACATTGTAAGCTTCCCTGCTCACATTACAGAGGATGTGAGTAGTGGACATTGTAAGCTTCCCTGCTCACATTACAGAGAATGTGAGTAGTGGACATTGTAAGCTTCCCTGCTCACATTACAGAGGATGTGAGTAGTGGACATTGTAAGCTTCCCTGCTCACATTACAGAGGATGTGAGTAGTGGCCACTCAATACACATCGCATATCTCAACCTGGGCAATGTTTATGACACCATACCTTATGCTGCTATTGTTGAAAAGTTAGCTAAATTTAATATAAACCTGTACATTGTCTGTCAGATTTCAAATTAAATATCTAAGAGATCCAAAGTTAGGACAGTTTCTTGTACTCTCTCTAAATGTCAGGTTATAACTAAGGGTACCACAGGGCTCAATGCTGGGCCACCTCATCATTAACTTTTATTTTTCATTCATTGAAGCTAGTATCCAAATAGTGTAGTTGAGTAAGTTTGGCTGAAATTAACTGTGGTGGTGCTGCGGTAGCATTGTCGTCTCACAGTAAGACGCTGTCCGGTTCATTTCTCAGCTAGAGTGTCTTCCGCGTGGAGACATGCGTGAATGGGCATACCTTCATTGAAGGTTGTGCGTCAGGGCTGGTAACTCGGCACGTAAAAATCAACTACCAATCATTAGCAGACCGGAGTTCCGCTGTGGTGACCCATCCCAGCCGAAAGACACAAACAAACAAACATCCTATGATACTAAACTGTTCCATCAAGGTCTACTATATGCACATACCTAGTTTGTTGGAAAATATCCCCAACCTAAATGCAAAAAAAAAGTGCAATATAGCAGCACTGGGCAAAAAAAAAAAAAAAAAGCTGTTAGTCCTCTTCAGACAGACCGACCATTATTAGAGACCTTGGTACTTGTGTAGGTGATTCTGTCATATTCGCTAATCATGTTTCCATCATATTCATGAAATTCAAAACTGTAGGTAGGTTATCTCGTATCCTGTACAATGCCCCAAAATGGCACTCCCCTCACTTCAAAGCTGATGAGAAATAAAAAATATTCTGTGCCTATAGCAAGCAGCTGTTTAAATCATCAGACAATAGGCATTACATTCCTACATCAACGGTGCATGCTTATTTCCCAAACAGCTTGTGCAGAGGCAAATGCCTGTTTGCCTCACTTTCATTATGAGGCAAATGAAATTCTTCTGTCTGGTACAGTTAATTTCTAAGGGAATATCCTCAAAATCCAAAGAAGTCATCATGCGCCTGTACTATTCCCTTATCAGCCCATCATCAAATACAATGCTCCCTTTCATATGTATGATTTAAAACATATTGCTCAACTGGAAAGCCCCCAGATATTTCTAACCAAAAACATTAAAGACTTCAAACCCTTCAATTATCCTGATATATTAGTAGAACTTCCTTTATACTCCGTACACTATCAGCTGCTCCCATATGACTTCTATTTAATATCCATGCTGACGCAATCAAAGGCAGTCACTGCTACCCTTCTCAACCCTTATCTTTCTTCTCAGAAATTAACCATAATTGCATCTTCATAATAAACTGCCCTGCTGAGTTCACTATTTGTTTTATCTCCTTCTGCATCAAATATCTACTGCTAATGCACTTCATATCATCCATTATCTTTTCCAACATATATATATATATATATATATATATATATATATATATATATATATATATATATATACATGCTATATTATCTGCATTCATAACTCTGTACATTTCCTATTAGATTAATTACCTATGTAATCTTTTGCTCTCCCCCCCTTTTTTATAGCCACCATAGAAACTTATACACTCCTGAGTTCTTCCCATCCTTTAACCCTTCCATACCTTCTCAGCCTTTGCTCTTCTCTGCAACATTCCCTCTATACTTTACCTATCCACTCTGTTCACGCCCAGTCAGACGTTACCTCCATCCTTCTCCGTTCATCCCATTTATCTTTGCTCCCCTCCCACCCCAATTCTCCCAGACACCCACTCTTATACTGAAAGATCCCCACTCATTGTTATCCACTGAATAAACATCCCTTAAAGAAATACTGCTTTGCTCTTTCATTCTCCACATTGTCTAAATCTTAAAGCCTTTACTACAGTTACTTTGCAATAGGAGTTCATATAAACATGACTTACAATTATATTCCCCTGCTGATATTAATTATTTTCCTTCAACTGTCGCACATCCACAGCAATTACCTGACTGCCACTGCCTCCATATGTCATACTACATTAATACCTACATACAATACCTGTTCACACCCCATTAGCCTTTCACCTCACATCAAACCCATGCCAGCACCCAATTCGCATACTTCAAACATAGCAGGGTCCTAATACCTCATCATCTTTGATTTTGGTAGAAAACCCCAGTTATATCCAAAACTACACATTCCAAAAGCACTACTCAAATTCAGTCTCAATGTCTTTATAAATCTGCTAGGAAGCAACACTGAGCCCAGTCTTAACAATAATGTCAATAATAATGTCTCACCTCGAACCTATAAACAACATCATATTACCTGCTCCCTCATTAATGCCTGTAGAATCAAGAACAAAACTGACCGAATCAATGCCTTTATAATTCAGCATAATCTTAACATTATAGCTATTACAGAAACATCGCTGAAACCTGACACCTCTAGTCTTCACTCCCCTCATATTAAACTATTACCACCTACAAGATTACAGACTAGTCAAAAAAACCTAAGGAATGAGCATTAATTCTCTTCAAAGACAAATTTAAAGCACAGTCATTACACATGCTAGCAGCAACTCAGAATCAGGTCATAACTGGATCATTTTAACATGTCCAACAAACCAAAAACCCCTTGTTATGGCCATTGCATGGCTACTGCCACCAGTCTCACTACCAAAATCCAGTACCCTAAGCCAACAAATATATGACAAAGCTCCCAAAAACTCTATCCTAATCATTCTTGGAGTCTTCAACCTTAATTACTTAGGACCAAAAGCCATTGATATGTCAGAACTCCTGGCCAGCTTAAGTCTTATCCAGATCAACTCTGAAACCACTAGACCAAACCTTTAATCCAGCAGGCATACCTTACTAGATATTGCAACAATTAATAATCCTGCTGTGATATCTAGCCTTACCATACATGCACGCTCTTTCATGATCACTGTTCCATAACCTTCTCAGTACAGTCTAACAATAAAATATAAATGTAAACTTATCACCTTCAGACCTCAGACCATTTAGAATATCACTAGTCTTAAAATACACCTTGGCAGCTTTGATTGGTCTCACTTGCCATAAAAGATTCCAGTGAAGCAGCTAATAACCTTACTTATACCCTACTGCACTTACAAAACAAATTATTTCCCTTAGTATAAATTCTTCTTTGACCTCATAAACATGATTGGGAATCTAATGAACTCAAACACCTCCTCGATTTATCTGATGAAACATGGCACAATTGGAAATACAACCCCTCCACAGATTCGCAAGCAAATATACTTCACTGTGCAACATAGTCAAGCAATCCATCTGCAGACACAAGCAACAATAACTACCAAAACAAATTCTCACTATTAGCCAAACCTAAAAGATTTTAGAGAGAAATTAGCTTGAAACTTGTCAAGCAATGTAACAGAACTCCACTACCCTAAACCCCTCTAACTCCACTACATACAAACTCTCATGCACTGACTTCCCCAATGAGTTCAGCAACCTGCCACACATCAACAACACAAACCTACCACCCGCCAGCTGTCCTCTCCACCCTTTACATTCCACTATTCCACTTCAAAAAGATTAGAACCAAAGAGACTGAAACACAACTGGATCAAATATAAGGATCAGATAACCTAGCCCCTTGCTTCATTCACCTTTGTAAGGACCTCATTTCCCACTCTCTCATTCATATCCTGTCCCAGAGACTTCCAATACACTGGAACAAGCTACCAATCTATGTCAAGCAAAGTTCTTCATTAGCACTCTTCAAGAAAAATCTTGATGAGTGGATGGGAAATAGGAAATACACCCCGGGGATCACTTCTGTGTCTCTGCTGGACAGTGGCACAGGAAAATAACTTTCTTGGGTGGTGTAAGCTATGGTACCTTGCTGGCTAGGCTTACGTAGACCCTTGGGCCGATAGCCTAGTACTTACCTATGAACCTATACATACACCTCTAACTAATAAGATCATGCCTCAGATATGAAAAACAGCAATAATGCTATCTCAATACTTCCTACTTTAGGTAAAATGCTAGAAAAGTTATCTACAACAAAATTATTGCTTACTGACATCAATACCATCTTCTACCCAGGAAGCAACATAGATTCTGTCTGGATGCAGCACCATACAGCTCTCTATTGCCTCACAGATGACATCATATCCACTGTGTACAAAAGAACTTGACAGGAGCCTTTACTGAACTCACAAAGCCTTTGATCTAATTGACCATTACTGTCTGACAAGTTAACTGAAATAAGCATTAGTGACAATGCAAAACCTTGGTTTCTAGACTTCCTCACCAGTAGATGCTTTAAGGTGAAAGTAGGCACCACCATCTCTGAAACAGCTCTTCTTTTCAAAGGATTTCCCCAGAGTTTCACTTTATCCCCTCTGCTATTTTCCATATTTACCAACAAACTCCCATCTGATCATCCTCAGATACCTTTAATTCTTTATGCAGATGACATGGTCATCTACAGGTCAAAGAAATCTCACTCTGTTATACAAACACAGCTTCAAGATGACCTCCAACCCCTCAACTAGTGGCTAATAGGCCAGAAATGTATACTCAATCCCTCAAAAACAAAACCAATGCTGTTTGGAATCAGAAAACTAGGAAAAGAAGAAAAACCACACTGAGTCAAGAAATAATAAAGTAAGCGCTTTAGTTTACTTATAATCAGCAAACTTCTTCAGACCGGTCTGAAGAAGTTTGCTGATTATAAGTAAACAAAAGTGCTTACTTTATTATTTCCTTGACTCAATGTGGTTTTTCTTCTTTTCCTAGTTTTCAGTTTGTTTTTACTTGGTTTGCAGTTGCTGTTTGGAATCAACCAAAAAATAGTCAAAGAGCACAGTTTCCTTAATGTTAATTAAAAATGTCAACAATGCCACCATAGAAACTACTACACCATTTAAATACCCTTACGTTTGGCTAGACCGATCTTATTTTCAACTACACATTCAAGTCACATGCAAAAAAGATCAACACACGACTGTTCTGGACAAACAAGCTATCATCTCCTTTTAATTTCTCCAAGTCTTTTGGGTTTTTAATACCATGACTGGAATGGACCCCATTCCTAAGACAAAGTACGATTAAAGTTCATGAAATTAGTATTGTTTCAGTCTTTAATGTTAGCCAGAGTGCACTTCTCAGCATCTGCAATGTGCCCAGTACTGACTCCTTCTGCAATTCATATTGAGTTTCATATATCAATAACATATCTAAGTATGATTGTAAATTCTTTTTTATAAGACCCGTTGCTCCTACTACTGCTAGACTTGTTTGGGTATCCTCCTTCCACATTGTCCTTGTTTCTGCCTGCAAATCCTGGCATTTTACGACTTTGTCTCTCTATATTAAGACACTGTAGTCAATGGATGTAGCAATTTCAATGATACTTTTGTCTTTTTTTTTCATGGACTACTATATCTGGTTTTCTCGTTTCTATTTTTTGAACTGTTGGTAATGGATGATCCCATGTAATATAAACTTCATCATTTTCTACTATGCTTTGTGGCACATGTTTCCAGTGTTTTTCAGCCACTTCGGTACCATAATGTTTGCACAATCCCTAGTGCAACAGTCTTGCCACGTTATTATACCTTTCAGTACACAGTCGTTCTACCATTAGTATATCACAACTAGCAGCAAGATGTGTGACTGTTTCCAATTCTATTTTACAAAACATGCATTTGTCTGTTTCTCCCACATATTCAAAGGACTTTGTAAACCAAAGTATATGTAGTCCACTATCTTGGGCCATCGATATTGGTTTAAATTCACTTCTCCTTAACCATTCCTGTGTTCAGTCCTGATCAACCGGAGGTTGTTGCAAGAGTTTTCTATGCTTGCAACTATATTTATGCATTTTCCACATTTCTTGCCTTCTCATTTGATCCTTCACCTTTTATTCTTTTTTTTGTTTGTTTGTTTGTTTTTTTGGCATATTCAGTTTCTGCATGATTTTTATCTACTTCTGGATCTGATTTGATTTGCATTCCTGATTGACGCCAATATGTTTCTGCTAATCTGAGCAATAAGTTATCTTAAAATTATTCTCCTCATGTTTCAAAACTTTCACTATGTTTGGAACCTGTGAGGTCAGCATGTATGGATGCAATCCCATGATAGCAGATCTATACATGTAATCAGTTTCGAGGATGTCCATACCTCCTTCAAAATGGAGAATATAATCTTGGTGTGCACCAATTTTTATCAATCATTTGATGGGTATGAAGCATCCTTTTTGTTTTCCTGTCCTACATGCCCAACACCTTTTGGAGACAGTCAATCACTCGAAAACTGTAAGTTAGGACAGAAAGAACAAATTGGTTTACAGCTTGGACTTTGTTCCTAGATGTCAACACTGTTTTCAATATCAATTTAAGTCTTCTAAAATATTCCTTACTGAGTTTTATTCACATTTGTTAATGTTTTATTGTTGATCCTTCATCAATTCCCAAATATTTATATACTCCCTCTTGCTCAAGTTCTTTTATATCACATTCTTGTCCCAAACTTTGTTTATCTACATATCTTCTATTTTTTTCTGCCTGTGCTGATAGTTTTAGTTTATTATTTGCAATAGTGCACAACAGATCCTCATCTGTTATAATACTGCATGCTGCTTTTATGATGTCTATCTTTGAGTATTTTTTGTTGATCTGTCCCCTCTTCTATACTCTTCTAACAGTGACACTTCTTATCTCAATTGCTTTATAGTTTTCTCTATTGATACTTCCATGATGGCATTCAGTTTCTCCCCTTCCATTCCCTTACTGTTCCTGGGTTCTTGTGGTAAGACTTCATCTGTTAATAATTTAGCTGCACAGTAATATATCCTGTTAACTTTTGTTATATCTCATCAATGTTTATGGACAGTCATAATTACTGTGTTTATTTGTTTTATCAAACTTCTAACCTTTGAGGTTTTATAGACTTCCGTAGTCAATTTCTTTCACTGAACTTAATTTGCCTGTCCATCTCTATTAAATCAAGTAACTCTTCTCTTAGATCATTTTCTCCTAAACTGAGAGCACATTCTTTGTTCTTCATTTCTTGCCGCTATTCTTTAGAAAGCTCCAGAGCATCTTTCTGTACCACATTCTCTTCAGTTTCATCCTGTGTTACCTATTGCTCTTTCATATGGGAACTCACTGGCCTATCACTCCATAACATTGACTGCATCAGAGTTGCCACAGTTTCCTGTTCCTTCCCATGCTGTCCAGTTTCAACTGAATATTTGCACTGGTTTCCTATGGAAAGCTCTAAAGTATCTTCATATGGCAACTGATCAGATGCTTCCTGCTCCACTGGTTTCTCCAGGTGTTCATTGCTCTATCCTGCTGCAATGTTATCTGAGTTACATTTTCTAAACTAAATCCTTCACTTTACAGGTACTCCATAACCTTATTTTCCAGTTCTTTAACTTCTCCATTGTTAATCCCCTTTTCTACTTTTCTTCTTTGTTTTCTTATTTTTGTACAGTAAAATGTTCCGTATCTGGATGTCTTTGCCTGTTTTTCCTTTTCAAATATCTTTGGTGCTGCTCTTTTTGCATTCATTAGTTTTGCTTTCTCCTTTGCATAAATATTGCACCATATTAAATCTCGTTTTCATTCTCATGTCCATATTTCTTCTTCAGATGTCTCCGGCTCCTCTTGTTTCTCCTTACTTTGGGAACTAGTTATTCCATCATATAGTGATATAACCTGTGCTAGACTTTCTACACCGAATCCTTCCCTTTGCAAATATTCCATAACTTCAGCTTCTATTTTTTTTAACTCTTACTTGACTAAACTTCTGTTCTACATTCCCTCTTTTTGATCTTATTTTTTTATTGTGGAATAGAAGAAGAGGTTAGCAACTCCTCAGATCACTGCACTTGCACTGGCACTGCCAACCACAGAAGTTGATGACCACAGCATCACTCATCAGTCCTGACAAGTGAGTACCAGGCAAGAATTGTATACCTGGGACCACACAGTAGTCTCCCAGCTGTTACTTCTATTGGTGTCTATACAGTAGGTAAAGAAAAACTTTAGTTTCCCTGTTCCACCATACAGAAGCCCTCTGATGCACTGATCCTAAGGATACCATGTTGTTTCTCAATGTCAGGTTCAGGAGTGGATGCCACATCATGTTTATCAATGAACTCAAAGCATCTCAATGCCCATTTATTGAAGAGAAATGCATATTGTCAATAGAAAAGAGTCAGAGTGACAGCTGTCTTGGCATGACCATGGCCTATAAGCAAACACACACACACTTATCCTACTGACCTGCATGCCTACAATGGGCAGCTTGGTTGCACAATGCTCATTGGCATTACCTCTCTGTAAATATATTTTGTAAAGTATCCCAGCTACAAAGCTGTGTATACATTGTAGTCACAGTGTATGTGCACAAGGTAGGCTCAGCCTGATAGCACAGAATAACTCTGATTACCCTTTGAATAATTGGTATGATTCAGAGGACATTGCCCTTTGTTGCTTCTTTAGTATAATCACCATAGTATAACCACCTAAATAGCGTGATGAACAGCAAGGTCACAATACTGCAAAACAATGGACTTCAGAAAAGGATAGAATACTGTGACCGTGACCACAAAGCACTGCACAGCAAGTAATATTAGGGAATTTATAGCAGATAGGAGTAATGGTAATGTATATCACATTGCTGGAAAAATCAAATGTCTGTAGCTGCCTCATACAGCTATCACATCATACTTATTTCATTGCACTACTGCTGCAATGGCCCTGGCACAGATATGCAGGACTGCTTTGCTGTGTTGTGGTGTTTTGGCCAATATCATAACATCATAGGTGTGTACTAGGCTAATAGCCCTGGAGCCTTTACAAGCCTAGCCTGTAGAAGTGCCCTGGCATTGTGCCACCTGACGTTAGTTCAAAGTGCCTCTATCAAGTAGAACCACAGGAGTGATCCCCAGGGTAAACTTTCTATTACCCATCCACTCATCAAGATTTCTCTTGAAGAGGGACAGCAAGGTGCTCTGCTTGACATGTATGGGAAGTCTATTACAGAGCATGGCCAGTCTCTAGGTGAGGAACATGTCCCTCCAGCATGTTCTGTTGATTGTGGCAATGAGGTTGAGGTCTCTGGAGTGTGTGGTGTGGAAGGATTGTGATTTCTTTAGTTGTAGCATTTCTAACAGAGCTGGGCCAGACATGGCTTTGTAAGTCAAAGAAAGATCGCCTCTAAGTAGGCGATATGAGACAGAGAATAGCTGGAGTCTTTTGAGTCTGTCCATGTAGGACATGTGTTTAATGCCTAGGATTCTGTTTGTGAGGTACTTCTGTGGCATCTCCAGCTGTTGCAGGTGTCTAGTCAGGTACATGCCAAATGGGGCATTATACTCAATGATTGATCTAATAAGGGAAGAGAGAGATGATAACCTCTTTCTTCCTGGATGCAAAACCCTTGGTAATGAGATGCGCCACATAGAAGGACTTTCTAAACACAGTGGCAATGTGGTGGTCAAAGGAGAGGTTGCTGTCAACCTGCGTCGCCATATCTCTTATAACACCTTCAGTGGGCTCCCATCGATGTGGTAATTAGTGGGAACTGAGTTTTTACCAAAAAGATGGCACATTTTTTGGCATTGAGCTTAAGGCCATGGTTTCAACACCAGTCATTGGTCTCAGTGAGGCCTTTCTGTATGATGTCTGCATCACTTGGGGAGTTAATAATGGCTCCCAGCTGTCATCTGTAAACTTGGTCAGCCAGAGTTCCTTTGTGTTGGCCTGGACATCTGAGAAGTAGATGCTGAACAGGAGAGGACCCGGGACCATTCCCTGTAGGACACCACTCGTAACTGGTTGGCAGTCTGAATTGTAGTCTACTACTTTCACACTGTGTGTTCTATTTGTGAGCCAATTTGCAACCCACCTAGTGATATAGGGGTTGATGCCTAGTTTGGTGAGTTTATCAATAATTCCTGAGAGAGGAATGTTATCAAAGGCCTTGGCCAGGCCAGATTGAGGGAAGCTGTATGCACTGCCTTAGTTTCATCCACAGCCCTGGTGACTGACTCAAAGAAGTCAACCAGGTTGAGCAGGCATGATCTCCATTTCACAAAGCCAAATTGCATGGGGTCTAGAGTTTGGAGATTTCCCATACCTGTGTTAATCAGGTCCATGATGATGCGCTCCATAGCTTTACATATCAGACTCATCAGGCTAATGGGGCAATAATTCCCAGGTTCTGTAGTCGCTCCCCTTTATGGAGGAAGATGACTGTAACAGTGCACCATTTGGTAGGGACAAAGCCTGAGGAGAGGCTGTGACTGAACAGGGCACACAGATGTAGTGCCAGTTCGCTTTGTAGTTCATGTAGAACACAGCCAGGGAAATTATTGGGTCCCATGGAAGCTGTATTCTTGGCCTTGGACAATGCAGCTTTAACCTGTGCTGCAGTAATGCTGGGTGCCTGACATTCTTCCAGTATTGTGATTGGTCCTTTGGGGGGGGAGGTTGGCACTGAATCTCTTGGCCAGTATTTTGGAAATATCTGTTGGCTCAGTATCAGAGGTAACATTGTGCAGTAACCTAGAGCAAATCTAGGTATTGCCATGGAGGTTCTTGATATAACTATAGAAGACTTTGTGATTGTTTTTAGTGTCTGCCGCAATTCTGCTTTCATAGCTGGCTTTAGAGGATTTGATGAGGGATCTCAACTTTTTGTTGAGGCTAATAAGGGAGTTTTTTTCAGTCTTGGGACTTCACCTTTTTCTGCAACAGTTTCTTCCTTCAGTTGTAGAGTTTATTAATGGCAGGGGACCACCAGATTGACTTCCTTTTTTTGGAGGTGAGCGTCTTGGTTCTGTTGTGTATGGCTAGTTCCATGCATTTATGTACATGTTTGTACAGTGCATTGGTGTATGATTTGGCAGTCATGCAGCTATTTTTCATTGACATGGGTGCCATGAAGTTAGCCACCTCTTTTTAGGACCACAAAGTCAGCTTTGGAGAAGTTTTTCAAGGTGGTTACCTTTGTGGGGTATGTGGGTAAGATGTGGATTTCCATGGTGATTACTTTATGGTCAGATCTGACCAGGGAGGGCTTAACTACTGGTGTAGAGCAACGATCGCCCATGTTAGTAATAAACAGGTCAGAGATGTTGCTTCCTCTAGTGGGGGTCAGAATGAGCTAGTCCAGGGCATTGGAAGTGATGAATTCCAGGAAGAGTTGGGCCAGTGTATTGGTGCTTGAGTAGTTCTCCCAGTTGATGGAGGGGTAGTTGAAGTCTCCTAGTATGAGAGTGTTGGTCTGGACCTTGATAGATTCCATGGTGCTTAGGAATGTGGAGTAAGAGTCTAGGGACATGGTTGGGGACCTATCACATTCTATGACCTGGATTGCCATCTTACCCAATGTTAGTTGTACCTGAAGTATCTCAGATGCGTTATGCTGGGCTACTAGTCGGGATGTGTGCATATCCTTTATGAATATGGAGACACCACCACCTTTGGAGCTATGGTCCATGTTTTGGGGCCGAAAGGTGTGGAATGAGTTATAGCCTGCTAGCGCAGGGGTGCTTTCTGCCCCTTTAAAACAGGTCTCTGTTACAGCACAAATGTCGATGTTCTCTATTTTGAGGAGTGCTTTGAGCGAGTGCATCTTGAGATTTAGACTTCTAGCTTTGAGCAGCATGACCCTCAGACTGCATTTATTTATAGCTGTTACAGTGGTAATTTGGTCTTTCACACACTGCCTAATAAAGGCACTATAGGGGTGGCAAGAGCCTTAGCCAGTACCCGCAAACCCAAGGGTGACAGATGCAGGCTGTCTCTGGCAAAGTATCAAGGTCTGTCAATCATGTCATTCCAAGCAGATAGATACTGGATCCCCTTAGAATGACACCAGAAACTTAGCCAATTGTTGAAGTCAATCATTTTTTGTTTGTACTGCAGTATCATTATGGGTGTCGGTAGGAAACTGCTCAGGGCTAGGGTCATAACTGCCTGGGCCACATAATCTGAGAGTTCCACCATGTCTCTTTTCATGTAGTCCAGGGAGGTGCATCTCAGGTCATTCACACCCACATGGACAATGACAGAGTCATACTTGCACTTGTTGTGGAGTGACCTGAGTGCGTATGTTATGCGTTGGATTCTGGCACCTAATAGATAGCTAACTGTTAACTTCTCCTTATTCACCCTAGTTAGTGGGACATCTGTGTGCCTCAGTATTGAATCACCTATGATTACTGTATTGGGCAAGGTGTTTAGCCTTAGGGGCTTAGGTTGAGAGGCACACTGTGGAGGTGAGATATGTGTCCTGTAGTTTGTGCTGTGTTGTGGTGGTCAATTGTGTTTCTGTCATGGAGGTCTCTGCTGTGTGGGTAAGTTTTTATTGAAAGCCACCACAAAGGTGAGTGTATGGTTTGTGTGTTTATGAGATGTGATGGTGGGTGTACTGGAGGGCTGTATGCTCCATGTGGTGTGGTGCAGGTGTTGACTTTCTCCTCTTGACCAGTTAGTCCAGTCTTGTCTGAAGAGTGCTTAGCTTCCAGTTTGGTGATATAAGTGCATCTCTCACAAGTCTGAGTGTTGGGAGGTAAGAGGAGAGGGTTGTCTGTGTACATGAGGCAGTTGCTACACTGCCTCAGAATACCCAAGTGCACCAGGTTAATAGGAGAAAGCACAGGGAAATGCCCTTTAATCATGCCAGGAGGGGTGGTCATAACTAATAAGTACTGGAGCTATTTCTGTGAAGAACAACTAGTGCTGATGGTACTTAGGTGTGCTACAGTAATTGCTACAAATACCTGTTGAAGTGCAAAGCGATTAAGGTATTTGAAGTACAAGAGATAAAGATCTAGCAAGATTCGAGGGAAAAAAACTGAACAGCAGATTTTCTGGCACCCATAATAGTTTACCTCAGCTCGGCACTACTAGGCAGAGCTTAAACGAGCATAAACCTGCGCAAATGCAGGCTTTTAAACCAGAAAGTTGAAAGGGAATGAAAAACTGCCCAAACGGCCAATAAACTACAATTTCTGGGCCAGAAACCACTCCTCTTGTGGTAGATAGGCTACCTAGTGCTTAACACTCCCACAGATAAGCTAGAAGACTTCCCTCCAACACAGAAAGGCTTGGAGGGCTCAGAAGCTTATTAAAGTCCTGGATACAGCAAATCTGCATCTGGACTAGACTAGTTACAGGAAAGGTGGGAAACAAGCGAAAATGCAGGCTTTTAAATTAGAAAGTTGAAACGGATGGAAAAACTGCCCAAACAGCCAATGAACTACAATTTCTGGGCCAGAAACCACTCCTCTTGTGGAAGATAGGCTACCTAATGCTTACAACTTCCACTGATAAGCTAGAAGGCTTCCCTCCAACACAGAAAGGCTTGGGGGGGCTCAGAAGCTTACAAACAGTCCTGGATACAGCAAGTCTGTGCCTGGACTAAACTAGTTACAGGAAAGTTGGAAAACAAGCTTAGAACTTTTTTTTTACAGAAAAGCAGCTAAAACAGCAGTAACAACAATTCAAATGCAGTGCACGCCAGCACAATTGAGTGTGTAGAAAATTAAAGCAAATACAGTTTAAATAAATGCAATTAAATTAAAAAAATGACTAAAAACAAGTGCAGAAAGCAGTAAATTAGAAAAAAATCAAAATGGAGGCACTTAGAGTATCTCTTTCCCCTTCCTGATGCTCTTGCAGTCTGCAGAACACCAAAACTGGATCCACAGAGCTTAAACAAGCACAAACCCATGCAAACATGGGCTTTTAAAACAGAAAGTTGAAAGGGATGAAAAAACTGTCCAAACGGCCAATAAACTATAATTTCTGGGCCAGAAACCACTCCTCCTTTGGTAGATAGGCTACCTAGTGCTTACCACTCCCACTGATAAGCTAGAAGGCTTCCCTCCAACACAGAAAGGCTTGGAGGGTTCAGAAGCTTACAAATAGTACTGGATACAGCAAATCTGTATCGGGACTAGACTAGTTACAGGAAAGGTGGGAAACAAGCGCAAAAGCAAGCTTTTAAACCAGAAAGTTGAAAGGGATGGAAAAACTGCCCAAATGGCCAATAAACTACATAACCTTGAAACTACATAACCTGTAGACTTGAACCTTAATACTTCACAATACCATAACCATGGGCTGAATTACCACAGGCACCATCTATGGCACCTACACCTATGCTAGTGCTGTTGTCTCATTACACTTTACACCCCCACCTGTGCAAACGATGATGACTCTTCCTGGAGGAACACCTGGCTTATGAGGGTTAGGTACTATCTGATGTGCATGTGGCCAGTCCATACACTGTACTGCATAGCCTAACAGTGTGAATGCAAGCATTACTTTTGCCCTGTATTTGCCCTGTCATGGTCCATAGTTGTGAACCAGATGTCACCTCTTTCCCAGGGACATGACTTATTGCACCTGCTACCCACTCACATGGGAACCATCAGCAACATCTTTTGCCTCCACACTTGGCTCCTACTTTATTACTGGTGCACCCATATCAGTCATGGCTATGGTCTTCCCTTGCTGTAACTGTTTAGATAACACCATATTATGTAGCATGGAAAACACCACAGACAGCTTATTTCATATCTGGGGAGTGTACTACCGTGTACCACTTAATGTATCCAAGCAGTGGAAGCAAGACTTCAACACTCCAAACACAGATTCAGTAATGTTCCATGTCAGTTCCAGTGCTGTTTTTATGCCCTCTCTGCCTCTGTCTGTGGACTGTGAATAGGGGTGTTTAGCCATGGCTCCAAGGCATATGTGGTACCACCTATAACAAACAATATCAAACAGCACTATGAATGGACTCCTATTTATTGTCATGTCAGTAGATCATTATGTAATCTAGGGCTTGTAATAAATGCACTTAATAAGATGACCCAGTAGAATGTCACCACACATAAAATGCTGGTATAGCTCACACATATGTCAGATGTGAGAATCATGGGAACTGCCTTGATGGTGCACAGGCAAATTGTATATAATATCCTGTGTGTTACACAACACCTAACAGCTGATGAAGTAGAAACCCCTTCTGGTTGATATTTAAGAAGTCATTTAGACCCAGTGGTGCCATGCAAGTGTGGGTGCTGTCAGTGCTCTCCAGGATCTCAGGAAATGTGCTGTGATGTAGACTGTAGAATGCTCACATGATGGTATCTCTCTCCTCTACTGTCCATTGGGACCATGTCTGCTACTCCAAAAGCATCAGCATCACATCTAGGAACAGGTGTAGTATTTTAGCATATTAATACACATTTGTATATCATTATGTGTTTATTTGCATGCAGTGCTTTGAAAGCTGTGTTTCTCCCTAGAGCAATCCCTCTACATCTGTCTCCGAATCACCCTCTCTCTACACATCACCACTCACATGCTGATTCCCCCAATGCAGTGTGCTATTGTTTTCTGTATACGCCAATAATATCGCAGTACTTTGATAAAACTGATGAGCTTTCATGTGATGACAAGCAATTCCTGAGTACTTATATTGACTATACTCAAGTCTTATGCTGTACAGCTTACAGTCCAACTATCCATGACAATTTTTGGATGTATCTTTTATGCCTCTGTGTAAACTGCATTTCAGTTTTTGGAGTGAGCAAAGTTATAATTCTACAGTACAAGTGCAAGTGGCACAGTGAAACACAATTGGTGTTACTATGTGTTTATCTGGCGTGAGAATGGTGAGGAGTTTTTAATTGCATCAGTCACTTAGTCTGGGTTATCTCAGAAACTGAACTCCTACTTGAGATGGAACAGATCAGAAATGCTGCAGTAAAAGAGCATAGCTGATTGTTGTCCTTGATGAACATGAAATATCACCCTACTATGACTGCATCTCCAGGGCTCCCTAATGAAATCTTGATATTTGCATTAACAAGCGCCACTATACAAAAAAGAAACTGAAGAGAAAGAGTGAATATGAAACTCTTCTGCCTTTAACTTTTTTTTTCTGTAAATGAATAAGCCACCCTGTATCCCCACTGTGGGGGCATGCCCCCCCCATACCCCCTGAGCTTGTGTGTACCAACTCCAAGAGTACCATACTTTGGATAGCTGCTAACTACTAAGCCAGAATGATCTTTAAAATATACATGAAGTATCTATGTATGACATAACATTGTTATGAAAAATTCAAAGCCACTGTGGTGTCATATTCCTTGTATGTCTACAGATTTTGTTACTAGTGCCATAACACCTTGTTCACAGTGATGTAGATGCAAACATACTAATATGATCACTTATTTAGTTCTACTGTTACTAAATGGGGAATACAGGGTGAAGACTTGGAGAGATGAGTCGGAGGACAGAGAGTTTAGAACTCAGTTCTGGAGTCATTGCAATTTAATAAATATTTTTGGTAGATAAGTCCAATGAGATTTGAATGATTTGAAGGAGAATTTTAATAGCACTGCGACTATTATATTACTTATTCATGGATTACAACAGAATTAGATAAACTGCTGACAATAAGTATAAAAGTCTGAAAGTGGATCGGGTGAAGTCAGAGCTTACCTCATAACCTGCAGACACTGAAAATGTGAATGAAGGCTCCAGAAAAGTATGTACATTTGACCAAAAACCTGGACAACTAATTAGTGAGAAATCTGCATACCTAATGCATATCTGTTCCCATATCCTGTAGTACTGTTGGACTCCACAACTGAAAATGTCAAATTTAAAAAGCAGAGTGACATAATGTGGCAAATATATAGCAGACTGTCACATCTGAACATTTGTACAAAAATGCATATGTATAACCATCATTTAGTAAAGTAATTCATATTCTTACTCCCTTTTCCATGCTTGTACATGCATCCTATGCAAAACAGGTAAGTGCATTAATTTACTTATTGATTGATTGGTCGGCTGATTTATTTATTACCATTTATTTACCATGAATGTCTGACTTGCCCATGACAGGCTCCTTTTTAGTGGAGGCCTAGGGGAAAAGATTAAGTTAAACCTTACAAGATGTCATGCAATGGAATAAAATACAAAACAAAACAGTAAATATTAACTGCAACATGCAAAAAAGTACTATGTACAGGAGAAAAAACCCCACAAGAAATAGATAAAAAAATCATTATATTCCACAGAGTTACATTTCAGTTTTACTATAGCAATGATAATTTTAAGAACTTCCTTTAGGTTAATAGACATACAATAGAATGTGAAGGGTATTCCTACTAGATTGTTTGATAACCATTTGTAGTGCAGCAAAGCTAGTGAATTTGCTGATCAAAGTCAAGAAGCTTAGATTATGAAAGATGACAAAAGTACACTACAGACAAAGGACAGATGGATACAGTTGTAGCAAAGTTTAGCCATGAGAAGAGTGGGAGAACTATAGTCTGGAATCCATAGGGGGGGTCCTTAAAGTGAAGTATTTTGCTATCCTTTCACATGTAAGACTGTCTTTGACAGCTTTTATAGCTGCAAAATATGGGTATCAGTTGGACCCAGGTTGTATTCTGCCAAACTAAAGCCATAAGATATATGTCATACTTTCTAAAAAGGCATACATACTACATTTGGTCAGCTGATCAAATTGCATCTCTGTCTTTGGTGTAATATTGAAACTTATTCTCCAAAATTAAAAATATTGTAGCTATGTTTTTATTTATACTGCACTTAGCAGTAACTGAACTTTATGGAATTGTTGTAATACCTTTACGAAACACAAAATGGTACAAGTCCGTTTACTTTCTCTTTCACTTCCTGATCCCCTCTTAACTGCACAATGTGTTTCCTTACTCACTCAAACTCTTTAAGTCTTGTGTGGCTCTCTCCCCATCGTTAAGAGATTGGCTATATGCTACTCACACATACACACACACACACACACACACACACACACACACACACACACACACACACACACACACACACACACATAGAAATATCTTAAAGGTGTACTGCTTGTGAAACTGGCTGTAAAGTTATGACAAGAATGCCAGTTGTTAAATTAAGAAAAGGTAGAGGCTGGGAATGTTTCGTTTGAAGATAGAAAAGAGGAGAATCATGATATCTACACATAGAACGTTAAGGAGTAAGAGTTAGATGACTGACTAGCATATAGAAGGATAGGGACAGAAGATGGCATAAGTAACAGATACATGGAACTAGTTTATTTATTCATTTATGTATTGATTATTGGGTTCTCCAAATCATTTGAAGTCCATTTTCAGTGAATATCTAGGGAAAATGTTCTACAAACCAAAGTGGACAATTGGACAACAGAATGGTTTAACATAGCATGAGGGAGATGGAATAAAAATCAAAATGGCTTGTAGAAGTAGCTGTAAAAGGCTATCGCCAAAATGCAGGCAGACAAATTAGCTACCTTCTGTCAGCATAATTTAATGATTTTGTGTGTGTGTGTGTGTGTGTGTGTGTGTGTGTGTGTGTGTGTGTGTGTGTGTGTGTGTGTGTGTGTGTGTGTGTGTGTGTGTGTGTGTGTGTGTGTGTGTGTGTGTGTGTGTGTGTGTGTGTGTGTGTGTGTGTGTGTGTGTACTGTATTTTCCTGTGTCAGAAATTTGATTCTTATACTTTACACATGTTCCTTACAGAATACATTTCTTTAACTGTCCATGTAAAGGTACCCTTTTCTTGTTTGGATTTTCTAGGTAAATAAATATGAAATAAGTAATATAAATAAATCCTGGAAAGGCATACAGACCAGCAAAGTAATCACAACATACAGGAGAAAGATCCAGATTGACAGCAGGAAAGGAAAGAGTCTTTGACTGCATACAGAGAGCATAAGATCAACCAAATACCAATCCATGGATCGATTGACGTTACTATACTGTGTCACAGAGGTATAGCAGAGCAGAGATGATTTTAGGAATGGGACTGCAAAGAGTAGGGAAGTGACTACTATAAGGAGAGAAGCAGAAGAGATGTTGACATTGCTAAAGGAAACTGGACTCAGATTTACTAAGTTCAAAAGAAATTGTGACAAATATAAAATTAACAAAGATGAGAGCAAATTAAATATTCGTTAACTGGGTTTTAAATTTGGGCAGACTATATGGAATAATTGCTTTTTTTCACAATCATTGTTCTGTGTTACGGTGCTTGCAACTTTGGTAGCCATTAACATCCTTGTCCCACATTTTCAATGTCTTCACATAATGAATAATATCATGCTTATTTGCTTGGAAAGCGATTGAAGACAGCAAATCTAGAAGAACATTTTGGGATGCAAACTGTCACCACTATGGAAATGTGGTGGTCAAAGTTCAGATTGCTATCAACCTGTGTTCCCAAGTCTCGTACCATGAGGTTGGAACTCAGGGGGATGCCGTCAGTATTGTAATTTTAGGGAATTCCCTTTTGCCAAAGAGAATAATAATGCATCTTTTTTGCATTTAGTTTTAGACCATGGCTTTGGCATCAATCATTTGTTTGTGTTAGATCTTCTTGTAATATGTTGACATTACTGGGGGACTCAATGATTGTTCCCAGTTTGCAATCATCTGCAAACTTGGTGAGCCAAAGGCTTTCTATTTTCTTCGGGACTTCTGAGAAATAGATGCCAAACAGTAAGGGGCTCAGCATTGACCCCTGTGGTACTCCACTGTTGACAGGTCTACTGGTGGAGATGGAGTCACCAATTTTGACAGTGCGTGTTCTGCTGGTGAGCCAATTGGCTACCCATCTAGTAACATAAGGGTTAATCCCTATCTGGGAGAGTTTCTCAATCATGCCAGAGTGGAGTATTGTGTTGAAAACCCTGGAAAAGTTAACATAGGCTGTGTGCACTGTCTTACCTTTGTCCATGACTTTGGTGACATTCTCAAAGAAGTCTACCATGTTTAATAATCTACCCTTAACTAAGCCAAACTGGGTTGGGTCCAGCATTTGGAGGTAACCTATGTCCTTGTTGATAAGGTCCATGATAATTATTTCCATGGCCTTACAGATGAGGTTGGTTAGACTTATGGGTTTGTAGTTCCCTGAGTCAGTTGATGGTCTCCCTTTGTGCAGGGGGATTACTGTTGCTGTTCTCCATTCTGCAGGAACATAGACAGTTCTCAAGCTATGATTAAAGAGAACACCAAGTGAATCCACTAGGTCTTGTTTTAAATTGTTTAGTAAACAACCTGAGATGTTATCTTGTCCCATTGAGGCCTTGTTGAGCACAGAATTGACCTGTTCTCTTGAGATACTGCCAGACGAGAGGATTGCTGTCATGTATGATTTGGAATATGGTAGGTGGGTATGGGGGGTGAAGTTTGTACTGAATCTGTCAGCTAGCAAGTTGGCAATATCTTCTGATGTAGTATGAGTGATCTCATCTACAACTAGTTCAGCACATAGCTGGGCATTCCCTTTTAGACTTCATATGTACTTAAAGAGCGCCTTATGATTATCCTTTGCTAGGGATGTGATTTTTGTTTCATAATTTGCTTTAGAAGGCTTTACTAGATTTCTGATTTTCCTGTTTAGGCTTGGGGGGGGGGACTCTTTCTCTTCCTCTGCAGAGTGATATCTCTCTTGCTTTTGGATAATAGTTTCTTCCTATTTTTATATAATCTATTTATACTTGAAGTCCACCACGGTGGCTTGTTTTTAGAAGACTTTGGTTTCATCTGGTCAGGTACAGCAGAATTTATGCAGTTGCTTAAATGTTTGTATGGGGCATTTGGGTACACTTCTGCATAGTGATCTTTGGTGTCTGTGAGTGTGGATGGTATGAAGCTTTTTATACCATCTCTTAGTATACTGTAGTTAGCTTTGGTGAAGCGTTTTTATAATTTTTGTTCCTGCGGGGGTATTTCCTGTAGTTACTTCAAATGAGACTGATTTGTGATCTGACCTAACCAGGGGGGGCATCACACATAGGGAAGTACAGTGAGCCCCTATGTTGGTGAGCACTATGTCCAGAACATTAGGGCCCCTAGAGAGAGTGCAGAATATCTGTTCCAGAGTATTCGTGTTAACAATAATATCTGTTCCAGAGTATTCGTGTTAACAATGTCCAGGAACCGCTGGGCGAGTGTGTGTTTGCTCGTGTATGTCCTGCAGTCTATGGAAGGATAGTTGAAATCTCCCATGACCAAGGTGTTCAGCTGTATTGTGAGAGATTCCAGTAAATTGAGGTAAGCTGTGTGCTTGTTATGGTTCATGGCGGAGGATCTATAGCTAGCAATGATGTGGTATGGTACTTTCCCAATAGTTAATTGGACATGGAGTAGTTTGAGAGAGTCATGCTGTGTGACCAGGCTAGAAGTGTATTTGGTTTTAATAAAGATGGATACACCTACACCTT